>NC_063342.1:74334522-74348105 GCF_021869965.1 Rhincodon typus
AGCATCTCTGCTCCTATGATGCTGCTTGGCCTGCACCTTGTTGTCTGCAGGCAAGTGGGACTAGTTTAGTTTGGGATTATATACGCTGTGGGCTGGTTGGACCAAAGGGTCTGTTTCCATGCTGTATGACTCTGTGACTCTTTCCTCAGTCAAGATTGGCCGTCCTGTTCTCCTAAACCCAAGACCCCATGTTCTAGACGCTCCTCCTAGAGGGGAACAACCTCCCAGCTTGTACTGTCTCAAGCTCTGTACTAATCTTGTGTCTTCTAACACGATCACCTCTCATTCTCCTAAATAGCAGGAAGGGTAAACCCAGGTTACTCTGTCTCTCATCAACTCCTTAGCAAAGGAAATCAATCCCCTTTCAGATTAGTGCATCCTTCCTCAGGCAAGGAGACTGGGATAAAATAAGACAAAAGAACTGCAGATGCTGGAGATCTGAAACAAAAACAGAAATAGCTGGAGAAACTCAGCAGGTCTGGCAGCATCTGAGGAGAGAAAGCAGAGTTAACGTTTTGAGTCCAGTAACCCTTCTTCAGAACTGCTTAAAGCTAGGAAAAGGTTGTACATATGCTGAAGACAGGGGGATGGGGCGTGGGTGAGTCTTAAGAGAGAGAATTATTATTAGGCAGACAAAATGATGGATGACAATGAGGGAGAATGATAAGCGGCTAATGGGGACCATAAGTACATGAAAATGTCAACTGTGCTGAAAGCAAGTCGCGTGATGATGTGGGAGTGGGTAAAGGACATTGAAGAGGGTGTTCAGGCCCTAAAATTATTGGACACGATATTCAAACCTTTATATCTTCTGCCCGATAGAAAATGCTGTAAGAGAGTATAACTGAGGTGGGAGGGGTCTTTGATGATATTGGTTGCTTTCCTGAGGCAGCGGGAAGTATAGATGGAGTCAATGGATGGAAGGCTGGTTTGTTTGATGGACTGGGCCATGTTCACAACTCTTTGTATTTTCTTGCAGTCTTGGGAAGAGCAGTTGCCATACCACATTGTGTTGTATCCAGATAGGATACTTTCTATAAAAATTGATAATTGACACCCAGCGAGTGCCCAGAGCTCTTGCGTCCCCTGCGAGTCTAACATTTCTCTCTCCTGATTTCCTTTGCCAGACTCTGTTGCAAATGCTGAAGCGCAGTGGGATCACCCAGAAAATCCTTGCGGCTGCGTTATTTACCTTGAAGAGGAATGCGCTCTTCCAGAGCCGGACTGTGGAGGAGTGGCTTTGGGGTTATGAGCATCCTCTGCTGAAGTTCGGTCATAAAGTGTTACCGAGTGTTTTCCCAGGCAGCCAGTTTGGACTTTTCTACGGAGTGAGTAGTCAATGCTTTTTGAACAACTTCAGACGTAGCCTGGCGAATTTAAATAGAACGTTGCTGCCAAGCATTCCCAGAATTCATGAATGTTAACTCCTGTGGCACTCCTCCTGTGGGTTGTGGATTGTGGAGAGGGGAGCGATGATGCCTGATGTATAGCCATGCAGCAATCCTGCTGACCAGGGCTCATCAGTCATCATTCCACTCCCCATTTCATAAATCGCGTTGGTTCAGAATGGTCAAAATCCTGAACCTCTGAGGCAGAGTGATGTTCCTGAAATGTCATCTGTTTTGTTGGTAAGTGACCAGGTATTGACTGGATATTAACAAAGTTGCTGGAAAAGCTCAGCAGTTCTGGCAGCATCTGCGGAGAGAAATCAGAGTCAACATTTCAGGTCCAGTGACTTTTCCTCATAACTGATGGTAGCGAGGAAAATGTCAGTTTTTTTAAGCAGAAATAGGGTGGGGTTGGGGGTGGGGTGAAGAGTAAGTGAGAGGTGGGGATCGAGCCCAAAGAGAGAGAAGAGCAGTTGGATAGACAAAAGAGTGGATAATGATCTGGCTAGGAGGGTGAATAGCTACAAATGAGGACTGTTAGTGTCTAACAATATCCAGTTAATAAAAACCAAAACAACTGCGGATGCTGTAAATCAGGAACGAAAACAAAGTTGCTGGAAAAGCTCAGCAGGTCTCGCAGCATCTGTGGAGGGAAAAACAAAGTTAACGTTTTGGGTCCAGTGACCAGAAGATAGAGTGGGGTTGGGGGAGGGGTAAGGAGTAAACGATAGGTGGGGATAGAGCCTTCGGGTCACCGGACCCAAAATGTTAACTTTGTTTTTTCCTTCACAGATGATGCCAGACCTGCTGAGCTTTTCCAGCAACTTTGTTTTTTTTCTGAATTACAGCGGTTCTTTCGGTTTTTACTAACTGGATATTATTTGGTTGTCATTTTTAGCAGTTTTGGATTGGAATTTTTCTCGGCATACTTAGGAATGCTACCTTGTGGCCCAGTGATAGTGTCCCTACCCTTGAACGGCGTAGTCAAAGTTCATGTCCCACCTGCTCCAGGGGTTTGCAGTAACATCTCTGAACAGGTTGTTTAGGATAAACAGGTTAAATAATGTCCCATGGAGAGCTACCAATCAAATCAGTTTGATCATTCTGTTTCACAAGAAACTGACGAACAGAAGTTTTGTTTTATTCACTCATGAGACATGGTTGTCACTGGCTGGGCCATCATTTGTTGCCTGTCCCTATTCCCCTCGAGAAGGTGATGGTGACCTACCTTCTTGAACCATTGTGCTATAGCTAGACCAATCACAGTAACAGCAGGCCATTCGGCCCCTTGAGCCTGCTCCATGTGCCTTTTCTTTAACTCTACGCTTCGGCTCTGGAAAAACACATCTTCCTTCAAAGTGAATAACAATCCGGACTGATATTTTGGGTTCAACTCCGCTTTCTGCCTAATCCCCATATCACTTGTTCCCCAAGAGATCAAAAATCTTTCAGTCTCAGTCTTAAAAACGTTTAATGATGGAGCATTCCCAACCCCATGAGGTGGACACTTTCAAAAGTCAGAAGCTTTTGTGTGTAGCTATTCCTCCCCATCTCCTTATCCTGGGAGGGTACTGCAATGTCTTAGATACTCTGACCAGCAGAAGACCTAACAATATCAGGCCGACCAGAGACACGCACATTTCAGTCAGTACGCCTCTCATTCTTCTGCACTCCAGTGAATATCAACCCAATTTACTGAGCCTTCACTGGAGGAAACAGCAATCTATTTAAAATGGGCTGATCAAGGGTTCTAAACAACACTGTGACAATAGGACAATTGAGAGTGCAGTATGTCGTTTGTGTTTGGTTGCAGGATGTGGATGTCATTGGCCAGACATTTATTACTTATTTCTAATTACTCTGAAGGGCACTGTTGAACCATTGAAGTCTTTGGGATGTAGCTACACCCGCTTTGCTGTATGGAAGGGAATTCTGGGATTATGACCCAGCGACAGTGAAGGAACAGTGATATATTTCCAAGTCAGGATGTAGAGGGGCTTGGAGGGGAACTTGCAGGGGCTGGTGTTCCCATGTATCTGCTGGCCTTGACCTTCCTAGATAGAAGTGGTCTTGGGTTTGGAAGGTGCTGTCTGAGAATCTTTGGTGAATTTCTGCAGTGCCTCTTGTAAATAATACACACTGCTGCTACTGAGCGAAGGTGTTGAAGGGAATGGATGTTTGTGGATGTAGTGCCAATCAAACGGGTTACTTTGTCCTGGATGGTGTCAAGCTTCTTAAGTGTTGTTGGAGTTGCACTCATCCAGACAAATGGGAAGTATGCCATATATTTGGACTAACACACAGGGTTTGATAAATTTATTGATATCCTCAATCATTATCAGTTCTCCATTCAACTTAAAGCCCCTCCAAGCCACTCACAATCCTGTCTTGGAAATATTTCACCGTTCCTTCAGTGTTGTTGGGTCAAAATCCTGAAATTCCCTCTCTAACAATATTGTGGGTGAACCTGCAGCACATGGATTGCAGCGGTTCAAGAACGCAACTCACCATCTTCTCAAGGGCAATTGGGGATAGGCAATAAATGCTGGCCCACCCACTGATGCTCACATCTTACAGGTGAATAAAAAAAGCGCTACCTTGCCACTGTTCATCATCCTCTCCTGCACAGCTGCACTCCTCCGAGAATCCATAGTATCTAGAATGGAATACCTCAACAGTACATAGAATGGAACACTAATTAGCCAGCGGGATCTCTAGGGATTCCTGCACTACTTGACTATCTTTCTTGGACTGCCTGGCAGTCACCCATACCCTAAGTGCCTGCCTGCTCCTAACCTGTAGTGTAAACACCTTTCTGAATTTGCTAGACACATAGTCCTCTGCCTGGCCAATGCACAACAATGACTCCAGCCGATGCTGTAGCTTTGAAACCTGGAACTCAGGCTTGTGCAATCAGTGACATGGGCTACAAGAAGGACCACAGGATGGACACTCCATTTGGCTGAGCTGTCCTGCCATACTTTGACATAACATGTTTAAGTTACCTTAACTTTACATAGTTTTACCTAGTCTAACTTACTCTCACCTTAGTCCTGTACTATTAACTAACCTGGAGATTGAGAGGAAGTAGAACTTCTTCACCCTTCACACAAATCGGGTCCTTCTTTAAACCCTTAAAGTCATATAGAGCACTGTTTCAGCTGGTGTATTATGTCCAGTTCTGGGTGCCAAACTTTAGGAAGGAAGGGAAGACATGGGTGATGGCGCAAGTAAGATTCACATAAACAATTCCAGGGATGAAGAACTTCAGATCGATTGGAGATATTGGGGCAGTTCTCCCTAGAGAAGAAGAGACAGGGAGGAGTTTTGATTGAATTATTCAAAATCATGAGGGGCCTTAACATTGTAAATGGGAAAAACTGTTTCCATTGGAAGAAGGATAAAAATATAGGAGGCATAGTTAGTAAGTTTGCAAATGACACTAAAATTGGAGGTGTAGTGGAAAATGAAGAAAGTTATCTCAGTGTACAACGGGACCTTGAGCAGATGGGCCAATGGGCCGAGGAGTGTCAGATGGAGTTAATTTATATATATGTGAGATGCTGCATTTTGGAAAGGCAAATCAGGGCAGGACTTATACACTTAATGGTAAGATCCTGGTGGGTGTTGCTGAACAAAGAGACCTTGGAGTGCAGGTCCATATTTCCTGGAAAGTAGAGTCCCAAGTAGACACAATAGTGAAAAAGGATCAGCGCATTGAGTATATGACTTGGGAGGTTATATTACGGCTGTACAGGACATTGGTTAGGCCACATTTGGAATACTGTGTACGATTCCGATCTCCCTGCTATAGGAAAGATTTTGCTAAATTTGAAAGGGTTCAGAAAAGATTTACAAGGATGTTGCCAGAGTTGGAGGGTTTGAGCTATAGGGAGAGGCTGAATAGGCTGGGACTATTTTCCCTGGAGTGTCAGAGGCTGAGGGATGACCTTATAGAGGTTTATAAAATCATGAGGGGCATGGATAGGGCAGATAGCCAAGGTCTTTTCCCCAGGGTGGGGAGTCCAAAACTAGAGGGTTTCTTTCATTTGTCCTGATGAGGTTTCTTTCTCAGTAATACTCAAGGTGAGGGGGAAAGGATTTAAAAGGGACCTAAGGGGTAACATTTTCATGCAGAGGGTGGAACAAGCTGCCAGAGGAAGTGGTGGAGGCTGGTAAAATTACAACATTTAAAAGGCATCTGGATGGGTATATGAATGGGAAGCGTTTAGAGGGATATGGGCCAATTGCTGGCAAATGGGACTAGATTAATTTAGGGTATGTGGCCTTCATGGACACATTGGAACAAAGGGTCTGTTTCCATGCTGTACAGCTGTATGATTCTGTAAGGACAGAGATGGAGAGGGCTCAGATTTAAGGTGTTGACAAAACAAGCAATGATGTGAGGAGAAACTCTTTCACAAAGGCAGGGGTTAGGATCTGGAAAGTGCTGCTTCAGTGCATATTACAGGCAGGTCCAATCAAGGCTCCCATAAGCTGCTCAAACTATTATCTGAAAAGGAAGATTGTGAGGGGTTACAAGAAAAGGCAGCAGAACAACCATTAGGTAACTTGCTCCTGTACAGGGCCAGGACAGACTTGATGTTCTGTAACCAGTCTGTGATTCTGCAAGAACTGTAATGGCATAAGGACTAGGTGAAATAGATTTAAGAATTTGAACAACACATGCAGGGATGATGTGCCCCAGAATCAAAGCCAACCTGGCAAACAATCAGGCCAGGCATCAACAGAGGAGCAGGAAAGTTGACATTTTGGGTCGGGATCCTTCTTCAGAAATAAGGAGGGGGAAGGGAGCTGGGAAATAAATAGAGGGGGGAGGGGTGGAGCTGAGGAAAGTAGGTGGGATGGTGATAGGTGAGTGCAGGTAGGCAGTGGTGGGAACTGGTCAGTGAGGTGGGAGGGGCTGATAGGTGGGGGAGAAGATGGACAGGTTGTGTCAGGTCAAGGAGGTGGGGATGAGAGGGTGGCTTGGATGCGGGGTGAGGCCGGGGGTAGGGAAGTTTTAAAACTGGTGAATTCCATGTTTATGCCATCAGGCTGTAGGCTCCCAAGGCGGAATATGAGGTGCTGCTCCTCCAATTTGCAGGTGGCATCGTTGTGGCACTGGAGGAGGCCCAGGATGGACATGCCACCTAAAGAGTGGGAAGGGGAGTTAAAATGGGCCTCCTCCAGTGCCACAATGACACCACATGCAAACCATTTTAATCCCCCTCCCACTCCCTGGGTGACATGTCCATCCTGGGTCTCCTTCAGTGTCACAACAACGCCACCCAGAAACTGGAGGAGCAGCATGTCATATTCCACCTTGGGAGCCTACAGCCCGATGGCCTAAACATGGAATTCACCAGTTTTAAAATCTAACCCCCACCACCGGCCTCGTCCCATATCCAACCCTCCCTCTCATCCCTGCCTCCTTGACCTGACACAACCTTCATAGAACTTCATAGAATCCCTACAGTGTCTCTTCTCTCCCACCTTTCCACCCCAGCCACCCCACTGACTGATTCCCACCATTCCCTACCTGCACTTACCTATCACCATCTCTCCTTTTTTCCTCAGCCCCACCGTCCTCCCTCTATTTATTTCCCAGCTCCCTTCCCCCTCCCTATTTCTGAAGAAGGGTCCCGACCCGAAACGTCAACTTTCCTGCTCTCTGATGCTGCCTGGCCTAATGTGTTCCTCCAGCTCCACAATGTGTGGTCTCTGGCTCCAGCATCGGCAATTCTTGCTATCTCCCTTTGGCAAACAATTAGCACTGTTTTTTCCTATAGTTGAAATTGGTTGTATTTTGGCATTCTTGCATTCGTCCTGATGAGGCTTCTTTCTCAGCAATACTCAATCGATTGATACAACAACTAGGCTACTATTTAATCCAATTCCATTTTTTTCCCAATGTATGAAATTCAGTGTTTGGCATAACACCATAACATCAGTTTATCTTAGACCATGCCAAGTAATGAAATAGGCAAAAAAAGTTTGGATTCATTGTCATAGGGTCTCTAGATGTTAGTGTAAGTGTAATTTTACATGTCTGCACCCTTAGTGTCCAGACAGAAATGTCATGAACACTTCAGAAGCATTAGCCTGTCCATGATGCTAGTTTCTGGCCAGCTACCTATGAAATTATTGTGTTATAATTGTTGAAGATAATTGGCTTTGATTGGTCAAGCTCAGAGACAAATGTCCTGCACATCAACAATATTAAGACGCACATAGGTTTTGTACATCAAGTCAATCAGACAGGCTGTGAGCATTTTACAAAGCTGCTGTTGCAGATTGCAGGGCAAATCTCTACAAGCCAAATGTCAATGTTGTGATTTTTCTACCTCCTTCTGCTTACCTTCTACACCACAGGTTTTGCCATGAGGGCTCCTCCGGATCTAGAAGTATGATATTTTATCAGAAAATAAAATGGCCATGAATATCTTGAAAGGACAGCAAGTTCCTAAAAATAATTGGCTTTTTGTATAGAAAACCATAATATGTCAGGCATCTTCTGTGACATGGTGTTGATGAGAACTAAAATGGATAGAATCATAGCATCTCTACGGTGTCGAAAAGCAAGGCCATTTGGCCCATAGTGTCCACACTGACCCTCTGACGAATATCCCACTCAGACTGACCACCTCCCCCCATCTTATCTCTGTAACCCTGCATTTCCCATGGCTAATCCATTTAGTATGGCCAATCCACCTAACTTGCACAGTGGGAAGAAACCAGAAGAAACTCACACAGACACAGGGAGAATGTGCAATCTCCACACAGAGCATTACCTGAGGGTGGAATCAAACTCAGGTCCCTGGTGCTGAGGCAACAGTGCTAACCACTGAGCCACCTTTCTTCCTTCTCCCTTAAGTGAATTTTGACTGAATGTAGTGCCTCTTTACACAAGGCACACAATCTCGTATCAGATAACACTGATCAGCTTATGACTATCAGCTTATGGTCATGCCTGAGGCCTTCCAACATTACCCAGTATTGAAAGCCCAGTCAGTCCAAAGATGTGCAAGTTAGGTGGATTGGCCATGCTAAATTACCCACAATGTTCAGGGGTGTGCAGGCTACGTGGGTTAGCCATGGTAAAAGCAGGGTTACAGGGATAGGGTGGGGGATGGGTCTGGGTGGGATGCTCTTTGGAGGGTCAGTGTGGATGCATTGGGCCGAATAGCCTGTTTCCACACTGTGAGCATTCTAATGATTCTACGATTAGTCAGTGTGACAGCAGATCAAATCATTTGTCAAGTTAAGTACTGGCATATGTAGCCAAAACTGACCTGTAGACGTTACTGTTGATGCCCATCCAGTTCACTAATGTTCTTTAGAGACATTTACTCACACAAATCCACGTGAGCCTTCATACTACCCCAGCCCAACACTAAATGGATGACTTTAATAGCCTCGGGATAACTAAAGTTGAAAAGTAACCACAACTTTAGTGGTGCCAGCCTTTGCCAAGAACATTTAAAAGTAGGTACATTTATTGCTCTGTACAGAGTTTCCACTTGTTAAATTTTGTATCATACATAAATGCACATATGTGTAGACAGTTCGCGGAGGAGTTATAAATGATTATCTTCAGCTAAAGAAGGCACTTTCTGTAAGAGTATTTAATCCATTTCCAGATTAATGGGACAGACGATGGAGAATATTTATTCAATACTGGCAAAGATGACTATATGAAATTCACTGAAGTAATGATGTGGAATGGACAGGAGTAAGTAACTTCACCTTGCTGCAATTGTTAGAACTATAATCATATCTTAACTCTGTACGAATAAAGCACGTGTGAATTTGTCTTGGTGAATTAAGTTTCTGAAGGACTAACTATGGAGTCATACTGCTTTTTTGTCTTTAGGTATCGTCCTGCTATTGGCACAATGCAAATGAGAACACCTTCTTGTAGCCTTGTGGTTATTCTGTTTGATTTCAGGGTCTGGGTGCCTTGCCGTTGATTGCTCATCCCTAATTGTCCCAGAGAGGGCGGCAGTGAGCTGTCTTTGTGAACTACTTTGGAACATCCCACAGTGTTTGCGAAGTACTTTCTGTGAGGTCTCTCTGCTGTCACTATAGTGATGATGGCAGCTAGCTTGAGCACAGCAAGATCCCATAAAGAGTATTGAAGCAAATTGGCAGGTGATCCAATATAAAACTGGGATACGACAGCATGTGGAAATTTAAAATAAAAACAAATCTGAAAGAGAGAGGGAGGGCAGGAATTGAGTGGTCTCTACTGAGGTCAGCTCATAGAATCCTTACAGTTGGAAGCAAGCCATTCAGCCCATTAAGTCCACACTGACCCTTCAAAGAGCATCACGGTCAGACCGACCGCTGCAAACCTGCATTGCCCATGGCTAACCCACCTAACCTGCACATCTTTGGACTGTGAGAGGAAACTGGAGTATCTGGAGGAAACCCATGCAGACACAGAAAGTCATCTGAGGCTAGAATCAAACCCAGGACCCTGACGCTGTTAGGCAGCAGTGCTAACCACTGAGCCACCGTGCTGCCCCTTTTGAAGGCAAAGCGTCCAGTATTTAATCGGGCCGGAGGATGAGGGGTGGACTCCCCACTATTTTGTCAGCAAGATTTGGATTAAAACCTAATTAAGGGCCTTACCCTGACTGAACTGGTATTTAACCAGGGGTGAATGATGCAGTTGCCACATGGGGAATCTGGAGATCAAACTCTGTTGCGTTTTCCTGGGGGATTCACATTTAGTTAGGCAACCGCTTGGTCGAGGCATCCAGGAAGGGGGTAGGAGGGGAGACACTCAGAGGTGGTCTGGAAGCTAGGCTACAGTCAGCTGGGGCTTTTCCTGTCCAGTCAGTCCAGGGGCTGAGTCATGGTCAGTGGTCAGGGTTTGGTCAAAAATGTTCGGGGGCTTCACAGTGCAAAGTCATGGAGTGCTGGGGAAAACTGAGAACGCCAAGTCTGGGAATGGGCCTCATTATCCTGGGCTGTTGGAGGCACAGTGACAGGGATAGAGGGCAATTGGAAATGTTAGGTTGTGACCTCATAGTGAAGAAGAGAGGACTGGGAACTCTGGAAAGGGAGGCTTCAAACAGGTAACTCTGACCTCCACATGGGGAGAATGCAAGACCAACAAGGAGATGGGAATTTCCAAAGCAACGTGCTCTGGGAGTAAAGGGAGGGCCATTGACAGTGACATAAGAGGATTCAATGGAAATGGAGCGAGGCTGAAAGGTCATTGGGGGGCACTTGGACACAAAAGGGAATGTGAGGGTGGGGGAATATTCATGAGTTACAGATAGAGCCTGCAAGCCACTCACATTGAAGCACATAGCATCAAAAGTTAGCTGTGCAGTAACTGTGTAAAATGGCTGATACCATGTAGAAAAGTGCATTCGTTACCGTCCTTTTCATAAGAGGCACAGGAAACTGTTTGGAATTTGAGGCCCTACTAGGGGCATTTGCTATAATTGTGCCTCCACTGATTTAGTAATCCTGGCTTCAATTTCCATTTCAATCATTATGAAGGATCATTATCCAAGGATGTACATTAAGAATTAAGACATTAAGCAATCATAAGCATTACAATTTGGGCACTAATTGCCTCCTTGCTCTCTCAGCCAAGCAAATGTAATCAGGCAATCTCTCAGAGCACATGTAGGTTGCCCTGAAATGTTTGAGAATCCAGCGTTGACTGTGCAAGAGGCAGCGTTTCTCTGCACACTGTGATGTGTGAGCTGGTGTGCTCCTTTGAAAAGCTGATACATAGAATCGCTCACAAGGTGGGTGTAAATGTAGAATAATGTTGGGTAGGCCAGACCCTAGCTGCTCGTAGCCTCAGTTTTGTCCACATTGTACAAGCAACACCTTGGTTACAGCTCTGAACGTGCTGCTTCAGTGATCCCTGATGTCTGAGGTCAAGGAAGTGGCTGTTTGTGAGAGATGAGCTTGACCACGTTGACCTTTTTCTTCCTTGAGACATCTGAAGAGGGAGCTCATCCCTCACACGATTGAAAGTTGATGTGGAGGTGCCACTGTTGGACTGGGGTGGGCAAGGCCAGAAATCACACAACACCAGGCTATAGACCAGCAGGTTAATTTGCTTGTGGTTTCAAATAAACCTGCTGGACTATAACCTGGTGTCGTGTGATTTCTGACAATTGAGACTTCACCAAGTCCAACACTGCAGCACACATTTCAACAATGAGCATGCATTTACAAAAGTAAAATGTTATTTACAATGATTTTTCACCCGTATGGACCCTCGATAAGTTATTTTCTTCCTTTGCCCTCCCACTATGCCAAAGTGCAGCTGGGCTGGAGGAAGCCCACTCTCCGAGTGGTCCTGATGGTCTGGAACTTGGGTGGTCACCCCCTGGTGCCCGCTGCCAGTCTCCTGCCCCGAACAGGCTCACCATCCTCTGCTTGAGTTTCCACAGGCTGTGGGATTATGGCAGGCTGGAGGGAGGGAGAGTATGGAGTGTCCTGAGAGGAACTTGCTGGGCCTCCTGTGTGCAGCCTCTCACTCTCTCTCTCAGCCTCCCTAGGTACGTGGGTCCCTGGTTCCCATCTCGCTTTAGCCTCGATTCTGAGCAGCAACAGCCACAGCAATGGAGTGCAGCGAATTTCTTCAGGAGCATATTTATTTTTCTCTTGTCGCCACTGAAACAGCTCCACAGAGGCTTGTACATTAAGCGGGTGGGCTGCTGCCAGCTTCCATCTACCTCCTGACTGTCTCTGACAAACTGCGTTTTGATGATGTTACTAAATGGCCGAACCCACAGGGTCCTCTCCTGCTGGAGGAGACCCTGAGCAGGCTCCTGCTTCTCTGACAGCCCTCCAAGTGCCAGCAGGTGGAGCGGGAGTTGGGGGGTGGGTGGCAGGTTGGTGGGTGGGGGATGCAGGTGAGTTGGCTATTTCTTCCTCTTCCAGCTATAGAGATGTGACAGTGGTTGTTTGTTAGAGGCTCGCGAAGGGGTTAAGAATGTGTTTGCCCTGGTATTAACGTGAGAACTGCACAGCAAAATGAGGCGGGCTGGCTTAGTTGGTCACTGTAAGGACTCACCATTCCCTTCATGAGTGGTCTCCCTCTCTTCTAGCCGGTTTGAGACCCTTTGCTTGAAAGGAGGGCAGTACTGTCTCGGCCTGATTACGTGTCAAGTTTTCCTGCAGGGAGAAGACCGTACAGTGGCAGCAGTGAAGTATGGATGGCCCTGTGAACGTGTAGTAGCACAGGGAAGATTGTGGCACTTATCCTTGGGCAGTGCAGAGGATCATTGACTTTCCCCTGTGTCATGATGGGAACGAGGTCAGTGAGCTGGACCTCATAGAATATGAGTTCCCTGATTGGGGCTGTTAATCTGATCCAATCAGGGAGCCCTGTCTGACAGATAAGAACGGAGTGTCAGACATCCTGTTCACTCTGAGAGCTGGCTTTGATGGAGCTGGATCAGTGTCAAGTACTATACACATGCACATAAAGGGTGGCTTGATGACAGGATACCAGCCTCTATGGAGTTATTTTATCCTGCACTGCCGGGCTTGTATCTACTGGAGTTTGGAAGAGTAAAAGGCAATTTGGTCAAAACATATGAGACATTGAGGGGTGGACATGTTTCATCCTGTGGGAGGATCTAGAACCTTGTATCACTGTTTAAAAATAAGGGAGCAACCGTTTGACATTGAGTTAAGGAAAAGGATCGTCTTAGGATCTTTGGAACTCTCTTCTTGAAAAGGTGGTGAACGTAGAGTCTTTTAATTTTTCTGTGGCAGATGTGAGATAGATTCGTGGTAAACAAAGAGTTGAAATGTTATCAGGGTTATGTGGGAATGTCGGAGTGTTGAATGGCAAAACATACTTAAGGGACCAAGAGGCCTACTCCTGCTCCTAATTCATACCTTTGTATAAAGGAGTCCAAAATCAGTACAGACGGAGCCAGTGTAGTTAAGGAGAAACAGTTCCCATGGCAGAAACATTGGGAACCAGTCAACACTAGTAAAAGATGATCGGCAGAAAGACCAAAGGTGAGATGAGAAAACATTTTATTTCTTTTTTCTAAGAGTGTGTAGTTAGGATCTAGAATGTGTTGCCTGACAGTGTGGTGATGGCAGGGTCACCTGTGGATTCCACAGGGAAGATGTTCTTATAGAGAGCAAGTGCAGGCACAATGGGCCAAATGGCCTCCTTCTGTACTGTAACATTCC
>NC_063342.1:74348605-74359483 GCF_021869965.1 Rhincodon typus
ATTGAACAAAACCAGTACAGCATGGTCACACTTGGTATTGCTATACCCTGCTCAGGATGCAGACATTCAGGGCAAGATCCGCATTTTCCCGTGTTTTTTTTTGACAAAGTTTCAGTTTTGAGGAGATTCATGGTGCCCTGTGCCTCCACATCGCCATCCCATCCAACAGTGTAGAGGGAGGGGCGGACTGGTCACCTCTTCTGAGACCTTGTAAGGATTACTCCAGTGGGGCTGGATTCAAATCCCAGTTCCACACAGTTCAGACGCTGCAAGGCAGGAGCTGCCCTTCACACATGTCACGTACACACTTCAAATAGCCATGTTTCCAACGACTGAAACTTTACCAAACTGGTTCCCAGAAAACTGAGCCTAAAAGCAGAATGGAGCAGATACTCCTGCAGGGAAGCCACATGCTGGGTACACTGTAGAGGTCTGAATGCCCCATTGGCAAAAGACACTGATGGAGCTGCTGAGAACATTCAGCATTTTAAACTTCAATTTCAGACCTATATCACCTGCATTGGATAGGATTTGGTCGACTTCAGATGTAACTGAGCAGAACTGGATCTCCAGAGACTGAGAGCACACAGTTGGTCAAAATTCACTGAACTGGTCATGCCTGCATGAAATGTGATGAGACTGATCTATCCAAATCCACACTGAACTGAATCTGTGTGCAAATCCAACCAGCCCTCCCTCTACTGGATATAAGTGCCGTGCACTGGCCTTGGGTCTGTCTGTACTGAATATAATTATGGTGAAATATGCCTAACACTTGAAGGCGAAATAAGCCACATCGATTGTTGGAGAATCTCAGCAGGTCTGGCAGCATCTGTGCACAGAGAAACAGAGTTAACGTTTCGAGTCCTGTGTGACCCTTTCTCAGAACCTCCTCAGATGCTGTCAGACCTGCCGAGTTCCCCCAACATACTCTTTTGTTTGTTTCAGCTTCCCAGCATCGGCAGGAATGTTGCATTGCTTCATGTTGTAGGCGACCAGTCAGTCCCAGGCACTATGGGACCGCGCTGGATTTAATGTGATGGACATTCAGTGGGGCTACACTGTTGTGAAGTTGTACAAACAGAATGCATCAATGCTCATGAGATAGTAGGAACTGCAGATGCTGGAGAATCCGAGACAACAAGGTGCAAGGCTGGATGAACACAGCAGGCCAAGCAGCAGAAGGGTCTAGGCCCGAAACGTCAGCCTCTCTGCTCCTATGATGCTGCTTGGCCTGCTGTGTTCATCCAGCCCTGCACCTTGTTGCATCAATGCTCACGTTGTGTTGAAGTGAGTGCCCGGTTTTAATGAGATTTGCAACAGCCTTGAGCCAGATGTGAGACCAAACTGTCTGCATGCTGGTCAGCGGCGAGTATTTGGGTGTATTTCCAGCGGTAAATGTGTATTTTTCTCAGCGCGGAATGCAATGTAGCAAATAGGTCTGTCCCCGAAGCAAATTGTCAGACAGTTGGAAAAACAAACTTTGTTTTTAAAATTAAAACATAAGCGCCGAGCAGCGGCTGCACTGATGTGTTTTTTTTTGAACAACAGACGTAGTAAACAAATAAGATCAAACCGTTTAATGACCTCCCTGGGGCCTGGCCTCACGTATAAATGTGACAATTTTCCAGTGATTTGTACAAGGAGCTGGGAATCTCTTTCAGAAAATGCACGGGATACCAAGAGGTCTGGTCTTTGCAATTTACTATACAGTCCTTGCAGCTATCGGAGTTCCAGGTGAAGTATTGGAATGCGTTAGTCTCCGAATGATTCAATTTTGAGCGATTGGAATTCTCCCGTTTTACCAGCACGGCCCATTTAACAGGGAACAGATCTCCCAATCAGTAATGTATTGTGAGTTTTCAAACTGGAATGATTTCTGCTCTTGTGCTCTGTAATGGAATTAAGTTGCTATTTTTAACATTATGATTGTTTCCTTTCTCTGACCTAATTTCGCGCTGTTCATGCTATCATTCCCCCCTTTTGACATTGTTATCTCATTCATTTTCTACCAAGGTTTCTTCAACTTCCCTCTAATGGGTTGTATTTAACCATGTTCTATTTTCCTGGTACTGTGTGGTAACCATACATGCCCCCCGCCATCCATTTTATACGTCGCAATGTAAACGTGGTTGAATATTGTGCCGTTAGCACTAGGCTATCCCGTGTCTGTGCAGTTTGACTCTTATAGACAATATTGCAATGGGCAGTCTGCCAAAGAGATCATTGATGCTCTTCAAGCAACATTGAAATTGTTCCTGTGAGTGAGTTCTCACACTTTTAGCACAGTGTATGAGAAGGTATCATGTGTTATTCTAATTGCTGAGGGTGACTTCTTATATTGGAATAATAGTTTACATTGTGCCAAGCTTCCAGGGACTGAATAATTCCCACTAATGAATCAATCCATGGTGATGATTGAACGAACGGAGCATTCAAGGGATAGTGGTAGGCACCCAGTTGGTGACAGATCTCGATGTTTGTATTCACCTTGTTCAGGTGTGTTATTGCCCAGGTGTTAATAGGTGAAGAGCTTGGGACCCATCATTGTGTCCTGCTCATGAATTTCTTAGTGGAGGCACAGACTTTCCTCTGTTGAGGATCTTTGCACAGTTTGACTGCCAAATTTTCCAACTGAGAATAATTTGATAGTGAAGCTTTAGCTCTTCAGCAACCCTTGTTCTTGTTAGTTTCTACACACAATGCTGGCTTTTTTCCTTTTAACATGCTTTAATTTTTTCAAATATTCCTTTGCTGATGTCATGCGTTCTTTGTATACTTAATGTTTTCTTGTCCGTTTTGATGTCTTTTGGGTTCCTTCTTGTCCTCTGTTAAGTCTTGTTGGATTTTATTTCCTTGTTATGACATTTAAATGCTTTATTTTTGTTTGGATGACTATTTTAAGCTCAGTAAGCAATTACCATTAACACAAGCATACTTTCTAACTTGATATCTTGTTTCAAAGCTTCAAATTTCACACAGAGACCTGTAAAATAGATTATTTTGTTGAGGTAAAACTAGTAACTTACCTTCTCTCTCTCTGTTGCAGCAAACTTGGCAGTGATTGTGATCCTCTCTCGAAGAACATGTGGTCTGTCAAGATGCATCCTTTTCTACCTGTTGGCTATGGCGGTGACAGATTTACTGACCATGGTCACAGTTGTAATATTAAACCGGATTGTTGGGATTTATTTCCCATTCAGCTTCCTTTCTATGACTTCAATATGTAGCATTCGTGCGGTTTTAAATTTTGCAGCCGTTGATATTTCTGTCTGGTTAACAGTTGCTTTCACCTTTGATCGATTTGTGGCCATTTCTTGCCAGAAGCTAAAAATAACATATTGCGCTGTGAGGACAGCAGCATGGGTTACAGTATTCATTTCTGCAATGGTTGGTGTGAAAAATACTTTTATGTATTTGGTGTATGAACCCATGTACGTAGTGAACAATGTAGCCTGGTTCTGTGGTGTAAAAGCAATATTTTATAAGTCACCAGCATGGGCTGCCTATGATTGGATTCGGATCATTTTGACCCCTTGTCTCCCATTTATCCTGATTTTACTGCTCAATGCTCTGACCGTCAGACACATTCTAGCAGCAAATAGGGCCCGCAGGAGACTCCGAATACAGAGCAATGGAGAGAAACAGAGTGACCCAGAGATGGAGAAGCGGAGGACATCCATTGTTTTACTCTTCGCTATCTCGGGCAGCTTCATCCTGTTGTACTTGTTATTTTTTATGTCGACTGTCTATGCCCGAATTGCAGACCTCACTTATTCTGCAGGTTATGATTCCAGTAATTCCACTTCATATTTTCTCCAACAAATTGGACACATGCTTCAGTTACTGAGTTCCTGCATCAATCCATTTATTTATGCTGGGACCCAGAAAAAGTTCAGAGGAGAGTTAAATAAGGGGGTGGAATATCCTGTGAACTTATTTGTTAAAATATTTAAGCTTTGATTATCAGTTAATCTGTGGTGAGCTGTACTTGATATTGCAGAATGACCTCTTCCTGTCCATTTCACAAAGGTAGCCCAGTTGGAAATATGCACTCGATTTTAGAGCTTAGTCCAGTGTGTGAATGTGAGAAGGTGTGGGGAGTGCCAGACTGCCTCCTAATCCATTTGTAAACTGTTCCCAATTAGTCCTAGTTCTGCTACATTTTGCTGACTCATGCCTTATGAATTCCCACCAGCCTTAAAGTGCTGACGGCCGTATGGGGTTGGAATCAGCACATGGTGACTCAAAAATGGGGTGATCAATAGTATTGATATATTAACATACAAATTAGATACAGAAATAGACTATTCAGTCCCTCAAGCCAGCTCTGCCCTTCATTGGCTCATCTTTTGGTTCCTTTGCCTATTGGGAATCCAAATGCTAGACCTCGTCATCCAAACCCCCTCTCCCCATCACCTCATTCTGGAGCACAGAGTTCCCAAATTTGCACAATCTCCTGACGGAAAAATAGCTCCTTTCTCTGCCATAAAAGGGTGACACCTAATGTTTGGACATTTCCCTCTGCTTGTACTCACCCTCAAGGGGACATGTTTTTTCCACATCCACCTTGTCAAGACTGTTCAGAATCTTATACACTTCAATCAAATCACCCCACATCCTTCAAGTCTGTGGAAACAAGTCAAATCTAACTAATCGCTCCTGGTAAGGCAATTCACTCATTCCAGATTTCAATCCAGTAAGTCTCCTTTGAATCACCTTAGACTCAGTAATATCCTTCCTGAAATAAGGAGCGCAAAACTGCACACATTACCACCAAGATCATAGAATCCCAACAGCATGGAAATAAGCTATTTGGCCCAACAAGTGCACACCAACCCTCCCAAGGACATCCCACCCAGACTCACTCCCCTACCCAATCTCTGCATTTCCCATGGCTAATCCACCTAACCTATGCATCCCTGGCTGCCATGAGCAATTTAGCATGGCCAACCCACCTAACCTCCACATCAATGGACTATGGGAGGAAACCCAGGCAGACACGGGGAGAATGTGCAAACTCCACACAGATAGTTGTCCGAGGCTGGAATGGAACCTGGGTCCCTGGTGCTGTGAGGCAGCAGTGCTGACCACTGAGCCACTGTGCCACCCCATGTGGTCCCCTAATGCCCTGTACATTTGAAGCGTAACATACTTACTTTTAAGTTCAATTGCTCTCATAATAAAAAGGTAAAGATCACGTTAGCCTTCTTAATTATTTGCTGTACCTGTGAACTAACATTTTGTGACTCATGCAACCATCACCCATTTGCCTTCCGACACAATGATTGGTGGGAAGGCAGGTGGTGAAGATGACACAGAATCTGCAGAAGGATATAAACAGATTAAGCGAGAGGGCAAAATCTTGGCAGACAGAATATAATGTAAGGAAATGTGAGGCTATGCTCTTTGGCAGGAAGCATAGAGGAGCTAACCGTTATTTAAATGGAGAAACACAGCAGAAAGCTGCAGCATTGAGGGGTTTTGGAGTCTTCATACATGAATCACAAAAAGCTAATGTACAGGTTCAATAGGTAATGGAGAAGCAAATGGAATAGATAAAGTGAATAAAGTATGAAAATAGAAAAGTCTTATTGCCATGGACCGAACCAGACCAGACCGCCTCAGGTTATATACAGGAGACAGCATAGACCCTAACTTTTTCTTATTTTAAAGTCAAATGCTAGCTGTTGCATTTTGGAGACAATTCATTTGGCCAAACTACCAGATTTGAAGCAAAATACATTTTATTCATACACTATAGTTAAAATGCAAGAAAAGAATGACGAAATATGAATAACTTAACTCTATTGGAAAACTTAGCAGAATAATAGATTATTTTACTATTAACCAGTAACTGTTCCAATAGAGTAACATCCCATAAATACACCCTTGGCAAAGGAAAAGTCAATAAAATAGATTGTCTCACATGCAATTCTAGCAGCCTGGGAGGAAAAACATCAAGAGAAAACTGAGAGAGTGTAGCGGGGAGAGATGTAACTGCAGCTTCCAAACACTGCATAGACCCCAGCAACAACTGCTGCTACTGAGAAACTAAAAAACTAAAAAATTTGGTTCTGAGAGAGCTTGACCTCATGCATTCAGGCTGCTTCTATTACTCCAACTTTTAAAAAAAAACCCGACACCTCACAAGCTGTGTACTCTAGTGGCTCCACGTAGACTGCTTGACACCTCTGCCTTAAAACCTCTTCAAAGTAAAACCAGGACAAAATACACCTCTTAAAGCCATAGTACCCTCACACCACCTTCTTAAAAAATGAACCATTAATATGCAAAGATGGATTCACTTTTAAAAACCTTTTGTCTTACTACATTAGTACACTATAATACAAATACATTACGTTCACATTAAGCATGCAAACATTCACAACTGCAGTCTATTCCAGTCCATTTTATTCCCACCATCAAACACCTCCCTCCTCCTTCATCAAAGTCACAATAACACGTTGGCAATTATGTTCTCTCGTCCTGCCATGTTTATAAGTTTCAAATTTAATGGCTGCAATAATAAGCTCCATCTAAATTTTATCCTTAAGTGTTTCCAAAAATTTTAAGGGTTTATGATTAGTATATACAACTGTCTCAGACACATTACTGGCAATATAAATGTTGAAATGTTGCAACACCAACACCAAACTCAAGGTCTCCTGGATTGTGGAACATTTCTGTTGATGATTATTCAATTTTCTAGAAGAATACCCAATAGGTCTTTCTACCTTCTCATCGTCTTTTTGCAAGAGTACAACACTGACACCCACATCACTCGTGTCAATAGCCACCTTGAATGGCTTTTCATAATTAGGTGTGGCTAACACTGGGGCAGTGGTTAACACAGCTTGCAGGCTGTGAAATACCTTCTGACATTCCTCCATCCATTGAAATTTTCTGCACTTCTTCAGTGAGTCAGTCAGTGGAGCAACCACACTGCTAAACATTCGGTACGAACTTCCGATAAAACCCAGTTAGTCCCAGGAATCATCGTGCTTCCCTCTTCATCAGTGATATGGGAAATTCAGCAATAACATTTGTTTTCACATCCTGTGGGGCCCTTTGACAATATCCAATCACATGGCCCAGGGATGTGACTTAAGCTTTGGCGAACTCACTCTTAGCCAGGTTTATCACCAAGCCCGTCTCCTGAAGTTGATTGAACAATTTCAATAGATACTGCAAATGTTCCTTCTATGTGTGACTAAAGATCACCAGATCATCAATGCACAGCGCACAATTGGGTAATCCCAAAATGACTTTGTTGGTTAGTCTTTGAAATGTGGCTGATGCATTTTTCGTACCAAATGGCATGACGTTAAACTGGAACAGTCCATTCAGTGTCACAAAAGTTGAAATTCCCTTTACTCTTTTGGATAAAGGTATGTGCCAGTATCCAACTTAGACATACAAGTTTCGGGTCCCACCTTCTCAATACAGTCTTCCAAACATGGAATAGGATATGAATCAGACTTTGTAACAGCATTGACTTTGCAATAGTCCACACAATCATTGGGTACATTTGGTTTTGGCACCATTACTATGGGTGAGTTCATTTCACTGCAACTTACTTCGATTATGTTGTCTTTCAGCATGCGTTCAATCTGTTTTTGAACCTGTGCCAACTTTACAGGGTTAAACCTATAAGGATTTTGCTTAATTGGGACATCATCCCTTATGTCTACATCATGCATAATTAGATTAGTATTTCCAGCTTATTCCCCCATATTTCCCCACGTGATTGTAACAACCCTTTCAGGTCATTTTGATTTTCTTCTGGAAGGTAACTCAATAATTTATCCCAATTTTTGAGAACTTCCTCTTTGTCCAATTTAATTTGAGGAATGCCCAATTCAGAATCATCTGAACTTAGCTCTTCACTTTGTGTAGTGCAAAAAGTAATTCAAATGGACTGAACTTGATAGATTGACTTAGTGCATCCCTAACTGCAAAACGTACAAATGGAATTCCTGTATCCCAATTATCTGGATAGTCTTGGCTATAAGCCCTTAACATGGTCTTTAAAGTTTGATGTCACCGTTCTAATGCTCCCTATGATTCTGGATAGTACACGGTGGATTTGAGTTATTTTATTCTTAAGCTATTCATAACTTCTTTGAATAAATTTGATGCAAATTTGACCTTTGATATGATTGTATCTCTGTGGATAGTCTGTATCTAGTAGAAAAAAATTGAGTAACTCTTCTACAATCCTTTTAGCCATGAAATTGCATAATGGAATGGCCTCTGGAAATCCAGTGGAGGCATCCATTATGGTCAACAAATAATGATTCCCACTTTTTGATTTAGGTAGGGGTCCTATGCAATAAGTTAAGACCCCTGTAAAAAGTTCCTCAAATGTGGGAATGGGTGTTAAAGGTGCTGGTTTTATCACTGCCTGCCAGTGAAAACACATGAGCATTTTTACTTCTCTTACCTCCTCATGGGTTTCCTTTTTAACCTGTGGTAAGCTATCTTTACTATCTTCAATGAGATCTCCTTTTCCCTTATCTCCTGAGTATTTCTCTTTTCCCAAATTTCTATCCTTAAAGATTGGAATTGATGTCGGAAGCCAAACTTTGATTTATGAACCAACCCTTAATCATTGGCCATTTCAGCTGCTAATCTTGTACTCTTAACTCTGATCTCCTCCACATGAGTTCTCACTACGGAAGTGAATTTTTGAACTCCTCCAAATTAATTGTCTCTCTGAGAGCGTCATATGTTTGATCTATTTTCAATGCCTTTATCCATCTATCAAAATTACTTTGCTTGATCCTTTCAAACTCAATGTACATTTGACCTGGGTTCCTCCTTAGATTCATGAAATGTTGCCCGTAGGCTTCTGGTACTAGCTCATATGCATTTAAGATGGCATTTTTCATCTCATTATACTCCCCAGATACCTCCTCTGATAGTGATGCAAATACCTCACTCGCTCTACCTATCAGCTTTGTTTGGATCAACAATACCCACATGGTCATTGGCCACTTAATTTATTTAGCCACTTTCTCAAATGAAATGTAAAAGGCTTCTACGTCCTTCTTGTCGAATTTTGGCAATGCTTGGACATACTTAAACAGATCCCCACCAGGCCTTTGGCTATGATGAGATTGCTGTCCATCACTGTCCTCATCACTACTCCAACTTTTCACCTCTACCTCCGCCATTTTAAGTTGGTTTTGAGTTTCCAGTTCTAACCTCTGAAGTTCAAACTCTCTCTCTTTCTTCCTATCTTCTGCTGAGGCTATCCGTTCCCTCTTTTTCTGCCACGACTATTTCTTTTTCGTTTTCCTCTGCGAGAGCTATTCTGTCTTTCTGCTTTTCCCCTGCTTCCAATCATAAGTCAAACCATTTCATTTCCTTTTCACGTTCAAGCTGCTTCATTTTCAATTGAATTTTAGCCATTTCCAAAGATTCTGATGGCATTCCTGGCAATTGTTAATGCTGCGTGATGGCCACAACCATCTCCCCTTTCCTCACAGACACAGGCAACCCCAACTCCAGCTTGTTTGCCAATTCCAAAAGCTTTGCTTGCTCACTTTCTGCAAAACATCCGGTGACTTCCTCCACCCCCAGAAAGTTCTTAGTGACTGAAAGGGCCATTATTACAGAAAGCACACTCTGTTTAAACCAACCAAATTCAGCAGCCGAAATAAAAGACACTAACATCCTACCACTTGCAGCCTTTGAATCCAATAATCCTAAACTCAATCTAGAATTAAAGATTTTGATCCGGACCAGAGTCCATTTGTTATGGACCAGACCAAACCCCTTCAAAATTTATGAAGAAGGCAGCCAGAGCCAAACGTATTCTTATTTTAAAGATAAGTGTAAGGTGCGGTGTTACAGATGTGATTCGACTGGTCAAACTACTGGATTCGAAGCAAAACACACTTTGTTCATACACTATAGTTAAAAGACAACAAAAGAAAGAAGAAACTGGAATAACTTAACACCATTGGAAATCTTAACGAAATAATACATTATTAACTACTACCAATTCACTGTTCCAGTAAACACACCCTTGGCAAAGGCAAAGTCAACAAATTAGATTGTTTTACATGCAATTCTAGCAGCCCAGGAGGGAAGAAACCATCAAGAGAAAACTCAGAGTGTGTAACGGGGAGAGATGTAACTGCAGCTTCCAAACCCTGCAGAGACCCCAGCAACAACTGCTGAAAGTTAAAACCAGAAATCCTGGTTACAGTTGGTGAGTCTTGGTGAGAATGTGTGCAGTGGCAGAGTTAGAGTGAGTGGTGTCCCTATGAGTGTGAGGCAGCCATGGGAAAACTTACTCTTGTGGTGCCCACAGATCATTCGCCTTCTTCCTGCACTGCTAGGTAGATCTTAAACTCTGGGCACCTACAGGGCAATCTCTGTCTCAGGCTGGCTACATCCGGTGTCTCAGCTTCCTTTGGCAGACAACAATGCTGCCCTATCTTTGACCACCCTGTCCACCAGCAACTTCAAGTCAATGTCAGAGAAACTCCTTTCTCGGCCATTTGCTCCTTTCCAGCGGCACAGGACAACTGTGTGAAGGGCAGCTCCTGCCTTGCAGCATCTGAATTGCTGTGGAACTGGGATTTGAATCCAGCCCCAGCGGAGTAATCCTTACAAGGTCTCAGCAGAGGCAACCAGTCCGGCCCCTCCCTCTACACAGTTGGATGGGATGGCGATGTGGAGGCTGTTTGGGAAGGAGTGGACATTTCCGAGGATAATTGACATGGCTCACGGTGCACAGGGCACCATGAATCTCCCCAAAAACAACACTTAAACGGGAAAATGCAGCTCTTGCCCTAAATGTCTGCATCCTGAGCAAGGTATAGCAATACCAAGTGTGACCATGCTGTACTGGTTTTGTTCAAT
>NC_063342.1:74359983-74364989 GCF_021869965.1 Rhincodon typus
TGCAGTGCCACAACGATGCCACCCGAAGGTTGCAGGAACAGCAACTCGTATTCCGCTTGGGAACCCTGCAGCCCAATGGTATCAATGTGGATTTCACAAGTTTCAAAATCTCCCCTCCCCCTACCGCATCCCAAAACCAGTCCAGCTCGTCCCTGCCTCCCTAACCTGTTCTTCCTCCCACCTATCCCCTCCTCCCACCTCAAGCCGCACCTCCATCTCCTACCGACCAACCTCATCCCGCCCCCTTGACCTGTCCGTCCTCCCTGGACTGACCTATCCCCTTCCTAACTCCCTACCTACACTCACCTTTACTGGCTCCATCCCCGCCTCTTCGACCTGTTTGTTTCCTCTCCACCTATCCTCTCCTCTATCCCTCTTCTATCCGTTTCCCACTCTCTCCCTATTTATTTCAAAACCCACTTCCCCTCCCCCTTTTCTGATGAAGGGTCTAGGCCCGAAACGTCAGCCTCTCTGCTCCTATGATGCTGCTTGGCCTGCTGTGTTCATCCACCCCTGCACCTTGTTGTCTCTTAATACCAGGCACCTGGGTTCAATTCCATCCTCAGGCAACTGTCTGTGTGGAGTTTGCACAGTCTCCCTGTTTCTATGTGGGTTTCCTCTGGGTGCTCTGGCTTCCTCCCATAGTCCAAAGCTATGCAGCTTGGGTGGATTCGCCAGAGGGTTAGTATGGGCTGAATGGCCTGCTTCCAGACTGTAAGGATTCTATGATTAATATTGCATCATCTTACAAACTTCTCATTAAGATCCTACCGATTACGATGTTATTCCTGATCAGAACCACAAACACAGTTTCACCAGTGTACCTCCAGATTGTAATGCCTTCGTGCTCTGATAGCCAATTGCTCATTTCCTAAACCTCTTCATGCTGTGACTCCTTTTTGAGGCTTTAAAATTGTTCAAACTCTTCACTGAGATGCGGGCGTGGTGTGCATGGAAGGAAAGTTGCAAGAGTTGGGGAGATGGAGGAGGCCATGTTGTATTTGGGGCCCCTCTATTAGAGCAGGATCCTGCCAGCATTGCTGCTTTGATGATCATGACCCCTAATCTTCATCTTGTGACCCCTCCTTGTGGAACTGGGGATCCCCTGGTCTAGAGAAAAGCAAGTAAAGGAGCAGGAGTAAAATACTGCAAAGTGCAGTATCTAGTTACATGTACATCTATGTGTAAATTAGGAGTGTTACAGGATTGAGGAGTGAGTGCCTTACTCCAGGATAAAGAAAAACTAGGGATGCTCGGGACAGTAACAGCCAAAAGCGAGGTCGTCTTTGTGTATCTGTATGTAGTCACCAAATACCGTATAGATCCCAGACAGGGTAGAATCCATGAGGGGACAAACAGCTTAAGGCATGGCAACCACAGCATGTTCATAAAGCACACTGGCAACAATATTATCTTAATTTAGTATCATTGAACAAGCAGCTCGAGGAAGCCGTATGTGCTTACAACTTCTAACAATTATATCTTACAGTGTGTGAAACTAGTAGCTGTATTGCTGGAGGGTAGCCACAGGGAGAGAAGAAATTGACCAAGTGTATTATGGTTGGTAGCACAGTCATATAGCTTGCACCACATAATGGATGAGTCCTCTTGTAGGTTCAAATTGTTTGCAAGATTTTATATTAACTATTATTAATTAACTGCTCCAATACAGGGACATCACATAAACACAACTCTGGCAAAGGCAAATTCGATAAAATAGATTGTCTCGCAGACAATTCTATTAGCAGGAAGAGAAGCCCAGTTTTTAGCTATAACAGAGAGAGGTATAAGAGCTTCTCCATCCAGCTTCAAGACCTCAGCAACTGCAGAAAGCTAAAACTAAAAATCCTGGTTCTGTGGGAGCTTGATCAGGCTGCTTCTACTCTTCCAACTTTTAAAAAACCCTCAGGCCTCAAAAGCTGTTTACTTTATTGGCTTTGAGCACACCATTCATAACCTTTCTTCACCAAAAAAAGACAAAATACACCTCTTAAAGCCATAGTATCATCAAAACGAAATCAATGTTGCTAACTGTTAATGATTAGAAACCAGTCAAACCCAATCACACATCAATTGCTGGGATCTTTGGGATGAATACAATATGAAAAGAAAGGGCTGACTCACAACAAACATTAAATTGTCCATTGATCACAGGAAGATAAAGAAATTAACCATGACCTCTGAGGTGTTACCATAAACAGCCCCAGTGGCCTAATGGATAAGGCACTGGCCTCCAGAGCCAGGGACTGTGGGTTCAAGTCCCACCTGGGGTGAAGTAAATTTTGGGTCAGAATTGAATGTCCACATTCCTTACAACAATATTGCCATGTGCTACTCATCCAAACAAGTTCAGAAATAGAAAAATGGACAGATAATGCATGGTGCAAGAGGCAGGGTTTTAGATTCCTCGATCACTGGCACTGTCTTTGAGCTAGTCTGGCAGGTGGAGGCAACACAGAATATCAATTAAACAGAGACACATCATGCTACATCAATGGAAGTAAGTTACAGTGTGTTTAAATATTTTGAGTATCAAGAGAGTAAGGCAAGGCTAGCTAGTCTTTACTTTAATGCTATGAGTGTAATGGGTGAGACTGATGAGTTAATGGTGTGGACTGACACATGGAAGTATGATAATGTTACCATGACTGGGGGAAGGGCTGGACTGGCAACTCAACATTCCGGGCTATAGGATCTTTCGGCGAGACAGAGGAGGGTGTGAAAAGGGTGGTGGTGTAGCACTGTTAATTAAGGAGTCAATTCCTGCAATAAGGAGAGATGATCTCTCGGAAAGGTCCTCAAACAAGACTTAGTGGGTAGAACTTAGGAATGTTAAAGGGCAGCTATTTTACTTGGAATGGTACCCCAAAGAGGCCCCAAAAGGAGGAACAAATATGTAGGCAGTTCGCAGAAGCGTGTAAGAGTAACAGTCCAGTAACTATACTAGGAAATTTCAACTTTCCCAACATAAATTAGGATGGTCATAGTTTTAAGGATTGGTTCTGTGGAAAGAAGCTAGACAAGTGCTCGATGTGGCAGTGGGGGAACATTTAGGTGATAGTGACCACAACACGTCCGGTTTATATTTGTCCTGGTCAAAGGAAAAGATGGTCTTCAAAAGACAGCTTTGGAAAAAGGGGAAGGCAGATTTTATTAAAATAAAGCAGGATCTGGCCACAGTAGACTGGGATCAGCTCCTTGTGGTTAAGTCTACAGTGGAGCAATTGAAGGGGGGGTGCGTTCAAAAAAGAGTGGGGGAGTGTACAGGTCCAACATGTACTTCTTAGTGGGAAATGTAGGAGCAATAAGTTCAGAGATCCCTGGATATCTAGGACAATTCAGGACTGCAGGAAGAAGAAGAGTAGGGCTTTTGGCAAGTCCAAACACAGCAATTCAGCTGTGGCCATAGAGAAATACAGGAAGGGCAGGAGGGAACTTAAGAAAACAATTAGAATAGTAAAAAGGGGACATAAGAAAGGAAATATTAACACTGATATTTTCTTCACAGATGCTGCCAGACCTGCTGAGCTTTTCCAGCAACTTCTGTTTTTGATCCTAAATTACAGGCCAGCGAGTCTCACAACAGTGGTAGGGAAACTATTGGAGAAAATTCGGAAGGAGCAATTTAATACCCACTTGAACAGGCATGGGTTAATTTGGGATAGTCAGTATGGCTTTGTCAGAGGGAGGTCATGCTAACAAGTTTGTTAGAAGTTTTTGAAAATCTGATCAAGTGTGTGGATGAGAGAAGATCAGTTGATGTAGTTCATATGGATTTTAGCAAAGCTTTTGACAAGGTACCACATGGGAGACTGGTTGAGAAGGTTAAAGCACGTGGAATTCATGGAAACTTGGCAAGATGGATCAGAAACTGTCTTAGTAATAGGACAGTAATAGACTGTTTGAGTGTCCAGCGGTGTACTACAAGGACCAGTTGTGGGACCCTTATTGTTTGTTATATATAATGATACAGACAAAAATGTAGAAGGTATGTTAAGCAAATTTGCAGACAACACCAAGATTGGTGGAGTGATTGTAGGTTACAGGAAGATATTGATGGGTTGGTCAGATGGGCAGACCAGTTCCAGATGGTGTTTAACCCTAATAAGTGAAGGTGATGCACTTTGGAAGAAGAAACAAAATGTGGAAGTATTTAATGAATGGCAAGACACAGGGTTGCTTACAGGAACAGAGGGATCTTGGAGTAATTATTCACAGATCCCCGAAATTGGCAGAGCATGTGAACAGGATAGTAGAGAAGGCATATGGGGCACTCACTTTCATCGGTTGAGGGAGTCAATCACAAGAAGGCATAGTTTTAGTGTAAGGCGCAGGAGATTCAGTGGGGATTTGGGAAAGAAAAACTTTTCACTCAGCGGATGGTGGGAATTTGGAATGCTGTATTTGGGAAGGTAGTTGGAGGCTGGAAACCTTACAACTTTTAAAAAATATTTGGATGAGTACTTCAAATATCTTAACATTCAAGGATATGGGACAAGTGCGGGAAATTGGGATTATCACACTTTTAGTGGTAGTTATGTCGGTGCAGATTCGATGGGCCAAAGGGCCATTTCTGCACCATATAAATATATGTAGTTTCTTTCTTTGCAACTAAGTGACCGTAAAGTCTTCTGGTTTGCAAAGATTCAAAGTAACCTCACTTATAGACATGACCTCCTTGGCTTCATCAAGTACATCCCTTCACATAGCTGATGGACTGATAAACTGATACACAGCACATTGACTACAATGTAGCAGCCTGTGATATATTAATTAGTTGCTTACTCGTTACAAATAAGATAACATTTCCTTCTTTCTTTTAAAAATATGCCTCTATAATCAATTTAGCTGTTCCAATCATTTGTTATTTTTTCTAAACAAAATAAGAATAGAAATTGGTTGTTGTATCTTATCAGACTATCCTTGGGTCACTTGCTGAGAGAGCACGTAACTTATCATCTTTGCTGGTCTCATCTCAAATTTGACTTGGTGATATAACAGTTACT
>NC_063342.1:74365089-74377222 GCF_021869965.1 Rhincodon typus
CCCCCCCCCCCCCACTGTGTTGATAACCAAGATAGAGCATCTGCCTGAACTATTTCTCTTCCAGGTTTGCATTTCAGAGGGGAATCATAACTCTGAAGTCTCAAGAATAACCTCTGTAGTCCTTCTGGTAATTTACATAGATCCTTCTTGTAGATCTCCTCCAGTGGAAGATGATCACTCTCCATTATGAGCTTTCTCCTAGAGAGATTTGTATGGAATTTCTAGATGGAGATGAGAAGGAATTTCTTCTCTCAGAGGGTAGTAAGTCTTTGGAACTCCTAGCCACAAAGAGCTGTCGGGCAGCTGTAAATATATTTAAGGCTGAGATAAATAGAATCTCAATCAGCAGGGGAATCAAGGGTTAAAGGGCAGGAAAGAGGACGTGAGGAATGTCGGATCAGCCATTGTCCCATTGAATGGTAGTGCAGGTTTATGTGGGGGGGGGGGGGGGGGGGCGGCGGCAAATGGCCTACTTCTGTTTATATTTCTTATGGTCTTCTCACATCCATATGGAACTACTCAAAATTTGCTTTTGACATTGTTTGGTTCCTCTGATTATCATGTTTTGAGACTCATTGTCATCTTTAACATTATGAATGTTTTGATTTATTTTCCTTCTCATTCACCCTGTTGATCTGTCTCTATAGCTTGCTCTTTGTATTTTGTTCAGCACAGCTTTACCCAGTGATTTGGCTTTTCACAAGATCTTCAGTTTGACCCAACTGTGAAACACTTCCTTCTGTATGTGAATTCATATCCACAGCTCTTGCACATCTTTCTCTTGAACTGGTCTACACTCTTTTGTTGCTGCCTCACTGCATCAATTCAGCTGCTTTTCTTTTCATTTAAATGAAGTCTGGACACTTGGTAGTTGGTGTCTTCATCAGTTGATAATGTGGCTCTGTTTGCTCTGTAATTTTGTGAGCTTGTCCTTCCCAGTCAAATCCTTTATCCTTCAGAGAATGCCCTGACTCAAATGAGCAGATCTATTATCCATTCACCTGTTTCTATAGTTTCTATTTTCTGGCTGTGTTTTCTGATGAGTACAAACTACATGGGTGAAGTAATTGCAGCCAGAACTGCCAAATTAATGATCCATATCAGCCTCCTCCTGGATCCCCAGCATCTCAGACGTTTGTCTTCAGCAAATTCAAATCAATCCAGCTGATATCAAAACGAGTGAAGCTACTGGATAATGCAGAGGCCCATTGGGTCCTAAAGAAAAGGAGTGCACCATTCAGCCTGTTCAGCATGTTCTACCTCACCCCATCTCCATAACCCTGTATGCCATTGGTAATCAGAAATCTAACTACCTCTTCCTTAAACATACTTAAAGATTGAGCTTCCACAGCCACCTGTGGTAGAGAATTCAAAAGATGCATAACTTTCTGAAGAAACTAATTCCTCATCTTAGTTCTAAGTGGCATCCCCCTTATTTGTAAATTGGTTCTAGACTTCCCAATCAGGTGAAACATCTTAATTGCATCTGCACTATTACTTTAAGTATTTTGAAAGTTTCAATCACACGATTTCTCATTCTTTGAAACACAAGATATTACAGGCTTAGTTTCCTCACTTTCCTCTTCAAAGGACCATCCCACCATCCCAGGTATCTTTGGTGAACCTTTGTTGCACACCCTCTATGGTAACAATATCTTTCCTGACATAACGAGACCAAAACTGCATGCAGAACTCCAGGCACAGTCTAACCAAACTCTAATACAATTGAAGCAAGACTTCACTACTTCTGTACTCCAATCCTCTTCCAATAAAGGCTAAAATTCCATTAGCCTTCCTAATAGCTTGTTGCACCTGTATATTAGCCTGCTGTGACTTATCGTCTAGGACACACAGGTCTTTTTGTACATCTAAACTTTCTAACCTCTTACTATTCATACTTCTGTTTCTCCCACCAAATTGGATGGCTTCATATTTTTCCACATTGTGTTCATCTGCCATGTTCTTGTCCATTCAGTAAGCCTGTCCAAATCCTGAAACTGCTTTACTTCTCACAACACATTCCCATTTAGCCCTGTATCGTCCACAAATGTGGAAATACTACATTTAGTCCAAGTCATTGATATATATTGTGAACAGCTGGGGCCCAAGAACACATCTGTGCTGTACCCCACTAGTCACAGTCTACCAATGCGAGAATGACTCATTCATTCCCACTGTCTTTTCTGTCTGTTAGCCATTCATTAACTCATGCTGGTACATTACCTTCTATCCCATGTGTCTTACACTTTCTAACCAGCCTCCTGTGGGAGATTTTATCAAAAGCCTACTGAAAATCTAAGTATACTAATGGCTGAGGGATAGGAAACAGAGAGTAATGGTCAATGGGTACTTTTGAGCAGGAGGAAGGTTTGTAGTGGGGCTTCTCAGTGGTTGATATTAGGCCCCTTGCTTTTCCTGACATAAAGATCTGGATCTTGATGTGCAGGGGACAGTTGCAAAGTTTGGCGATAACGTTCAACTTGGAGGAATTGCAAACTGAGAGGAGGACACAGTGTAGAACTCCAAAAGGACATTGACAAGTAGTGGACTGGACAGATACGTGGCAGAGGAGACTCAATGCAGAGAAGTGTGAAGTGATGCAGTGTTCGGAAGAATATTGAAAGACAATATAAAATAGGAAGTACAATCCTTAAGGAGGGACAAGAGCAGAAGGACCTGGGTGTATATGTGCACAGATCATCAAAGGTGGCAGGTTAGGTGGAGACAGCAGTCAATAAATCATACAGTGTCCTTGGCTTTATTTTCTGCCCCACATCCTGACTACTACTAGGAGGCCTGTACATAATGCCCATAAGGGTCGTTGCTGTTTTGGGGTTCCTCAACTCTACCCACACATATTCTATGCCACTGAACTCTATATCACTTCGAGCTGTCAATTTCATTTCTTACAAATAAGGCAGCCCCACTCTCTCTGCTCATCTGCCTGTCCTTTTGATAGGACACGTATCATTGGATATTTAGTCTCCCGCCCTGTTCCCCTTGCAACCACCTCTCTATGATACCCACAATATCAGACCCATTAATTTCAATCTGCACTACAAGCTCATTTACCCTGTTTTGTATATTGTGTGCATTTAAGCACAACATCCTCAGTCCTGTACTGCGCAGTCCCCACTGCGAAACCTCTTCTAAGGATGCCTAACCTGAAGAAGTTACCCTCCTCCCTCCGGACAAACCTCAAGGGATCTCTCCCCTATTTATTTCAAAACCCCCTTCCCCTCCCCCTTTTCTGATGAAGGGTCTAGGCCCGAAACGTCAGCCTCTCTGCTCCTATGATGCTGCTTGGCCTGCTGTGTTCATCCAGCCCTGCACCTTGTTGTCTCGGATTCTCCAGCATCTGCAGTTCCTACTATCTCTGATCCTCAGTCCTGTGTTGACTGCCCCTCTTCTTATAGTTGTCCCCTTATCTGCTGTGCCTGAAGTTAGATTCCTGACCCTTTCCATATTCTCTGTCTCATTACTTGTTCTGGAAACTTTAATAACCTCTGCTGGGCACCCCCACCCACCACAATCACTTTACCTTTATCCATAACTTTCCATCCAACCAAACCCACACCCCCACTATGTAATTTAAAGCCCTATCGACAGCCCCAATTCTGTGATTTGCTAGGACTCTGGTCCCAGCATGATTCAGGTGGAGCCAGCCCCATTGGAACAGCTCCCTCCTTCCCCAGTACTGATGCCAATGTCCCATGAATTTGAACGTGCTGCTCCCACATCAATCTTTGAGCCACATGTTTACCTCTTTAATCTTGTTGCCTCTGTGCCAATTATCTCGTAGCTCAAGTAGCAATCCAAAGATTATTACCTTTTTCATTCTGCTTTCTAATTTAGGCTCTAGCTGCTCATATTCTCTCAGCAGAACCTCTTTCCTCTTTCTACCTACATCGTTGGTAGCTACGTGGACCATGACAACAGGACCTGTCACCTCTCAATCCAAGTTCTTCTGAAGCCCAGATGAGATATCCTGAAGCTGGGTACCAGGCAGGCAACACAGCTTCAGGACTCTTGATCGTGGCCTCATATAACAGTGTCTAATCCCCTATCTATACTATCGTCAATTAACAACTACATTTCTCTTTTCTCTCCCCTGTACCATGGAGCTACGATTATTTTGCTCATCGTCCCTATAGCCCTTGCTCTCATCCTCACAGGGAGCAAGAATCTCAAACCTGTCAGTCAAGCTCAAGGGCAGAGGCTCCTTCAGCACTACAGCCTTGATCTCTCTACCTACCTCACTCATAGTCACACTCTCTTGGCCCTGACCACTGACCAGGTTTGAGGTAGTTAATCTAAGTGGTGTGACTGTCTCCTGTAATACAGCATTGAGGTAACTCCCTTCTTGATGTGTCACAGAGTTCAAAATTCAGACTCCAACTCATCAATTGTGAGCTGGAGTTCCTCAAGCACCCATCACTTGCTACAGATGTAGTCACTATGCACCACAATGGCATCCCCCAGCTCCCACATCATTAAGTTACACACAACACTTGGCTCGGCATGTCTATTTTAATTATTTAGTTCTTAATTTGATTATTAAAAATTCCATATTGGTCTTTTAGTTCGTAGCCTGCAAGTATTTCTCCTATTTATCTTCAAATCTGAAAGTAACCTTTAAGAAGTAGTCAAATTAGCAAGTATCACCAACCAATGAACTTACAGTTTACCTGTGATGTCACTCTTTTGTGCTGGGCCCCTGATTCTGGGCTTCAAATGATCCTAAATAAGGAAACTTACAAACTATAAGCCAATAAAAGCAAGCAAATAAAAGCACCTCTTTCCCTCTGCACCGAATTCCCACACTCCTCCAAGTTCCCCGAACTATATACTCACTTGGGCTGTGTCTCTCCTTCCTGCCCATAAAGCCACTCTGTGTCATCCTTTGCCCTGGCACCAGGGAGGCAATACACCTTCCTGCAGTTACGTTTCCTGCAACAGAAACTCTTGTCTGATCCCCTGACAATGGAAGCCCCTATAATTATTGTTATCCATTCTTCTCCTTCCATCCCTGTACAGCTGAGGTGCCCATGGTGCCATAGGCATGTTACCGTAGGCCTGGCTGTAGTTGCACTCCCTGGAAGTGCTATCATCTTAATCACTTTCCCAAATGGATTACCAATTGGCAAGTTTGGTAGAGTCGGGGACTCCTGCATGACCTGCCTGATTTTCTTAGATGGACTGTTAGTCATAGAGTTGAACAGCAGAGAAGTAGACCCTTAGGTCCAACTCGTCCACGCCAACCAGATATCCCAAATTAATTAGCATTTGCCACATATCCCTTGAAACCCTTCCTATTCATGTACCCATACAGATGCCTTTTAAATGTTGCTATTGTACCAGCCTTCACCACTTCCTCTGGTAGTTCATTCCATACGCGCACCACCCTCTGTGTGAAAAAGTTGCCCCTTAGGTCTGTTTTAAATCTTTCCCCTCTCACCTTAAACCTTTGCCCTCTAGTTTTGCACACCCCTGTCCTGGGGAAAAGAGCTTGGTTATTTCAAGGAGACAATGGCCTAGTTGTATTATCACTAAACTATTAATCCAGGAAACTCAGCTAATGTTCTGGGGACTTGAGTTCAAATCACACCATAGCAGATGATTGAATTTGAATTCAATAAAAGGTGTAGTGATGTCCATGAAACCGTTATCAATTGTTAGGAAAAACCCATCTGGTTCACTAATGTCCTTTAGGGAAGGAAACTTACATCCTTACCTGGTCTGGTCTACTTGCGACTCCAGACCCACAGTAATGTGGTTGACTCTTAACTGCTCTGAGTAATAGAAGGACAGGCAATAAATGATAGCCTAGCCAGAGAAGCCCACATTCCAAAAGGAAGTTAAAAACAAAATCACCCTATCTATGCCCCTTATGATTTTATAAACCTCCAATAGGTCATCCCTCAGTCTCCAACACTCCAGGGAAAATAGCCCCAGCCTATTCAGCCTCCCCTCCAGCTCAAACTCTCCAACCCTGGCAACATTCTTGTAAATTTTTTCTGCACCCTTTCAAGTTAACAACATCTAAAGCAGGGAGCCCAGAAATGAATGCAGTACTCAAAAAGTGGCCTAACCAATGTCCTGCATAGCCGCAACATGACATCCCAACTCCTATACTCAATGCACTGACCAATAAAGACAAGCGTACTAAATGCCTTCTTCACTACCCTGACAACGTGCGACTCCACCTTCAAGGAGCTATGAAGCTGCACCCCAAGGTCTCTTTGCTCAGCAACACACCGCAAGGCCCTACCATTAAGGGTATAAGTCCTGCCCTGATTTGCCTTACCAAAATTCAACACCTTACACTTACCTAAAATAAACTCCAACTGCTCCTATTCGGCCCATTGGCCCATCAGCCCATCTGATCAAGGTCCTATTGTACTCTGAAATAACCTTTTTCACTATCTACTGCACCATCAATTTTGGTGTAATCTGCAAACTGACTAACCATTACTCCTTCATGTAAATGATGAAAAGCAGTGGACCCAGCACTGAACCTTGCTGTATACCACTGGTCACAGGCCTCCATTCCATAAAACAACCCTCCACCACCACCTCTTTCTCCTACCTTCAAACCTATTCAAGTCACCCAATCCCTCTCTTCCTATATGCTTCTAATCTGCGATATGATCACTTCTTTATCTGGGCTGTCCACATAGTAACTGTCGTATGGATGCACATTAGTGACTGCTCAAGTTCTAAAACCTGGAGCTCAAGATTGTGCAGCTGGCGAAACTCCTGCATATGTGTTTATCTGGCACAGATGGTATGTCCATGACTTCAAACATACAGCAGGACACATACCTCTTGGCCTTTCAAACCCACCATCCCGTAAATCTAAAAACTATTTGTTACCCTTCAGAAAAAGTATGAACTTACTATGAAAACTTAACAAGCTATTTCTTAGAAAAGGACAGAAAAAAAGACTGAGACTGAGACAAGTTAAATACCCAACTTTCACTTTGAACATTAGAAATACTGACCAAACTTATGCAGCAGACAACTGCTTTTGCTGCTCTTGTGACATCACGTTGCTGTCGCTGAGCAGGAACAGGGCATGTTGGCTCTTAATTTAGTCTGCCAAAGCAAACTAGTTGGTATTTGGAGATATGCAGTCAATGTTATCAGCTTCAATATGAGAAAAGTATAAAACCTTTATTTGTAATCAAATTGGGGAGAAAATGCCTCAGCATGACAGATGTGTGTTCTCCCCACATATGCTTGAATAAACCAGTGAAACTGGGGATGGCATATTGAATGGTCAGTGAAAGAATAGGAAGACATTCAAACTGTGGTGAATCTCTCCTCATCACTACATGTTATGCTTACTGTTTCTTAGGTGATCTTTTATTCTGATGTCATTTATTAAACCCGCTTCATTACACGTCACCAGATCTAAAATAGAGTGATCCCTAGTTGGATTCACAAAATATTATTCTGGAAAACTATCTCAAATACACTATGAATTCTTCCTTATCTCAATCTGACTAACCCAATCTACATGAAGATTAAAGTCTCCCATGATAATGTACTACTTTTTTTACATGCCCTCATTATTTACTGATTAATTCTCCATGTCACCATATAACTACTGTTAGGAGGCCTATAGGTCACACGTTCCTGTTCTTCCCCTTTTTTATTTCATACCTCCAACCAGATTGGTTCTACATTTTCTAATCCAAGATCATTTCTTGCTATCATACTTATTTCATGCTGCACCAATACTACACCACCACCCTTTCCTTCCTGCTTGTCCTGTTAGAAAGTCACAAGCCCCTGAATATTTTGTTCCCAGCTTTGATCTCATTGTAACCATGTCTCTGTAATGGCTATAAAATCACACCCATTAACCTCTATTTGTGCCAGTAATTCATTTATTATAAAAACCAAAAGAACTGCGGATGCTGTAAATGAGAAACAAAAACAAAGTTGCTGGAAAAGCTCAGCAGGTCTGGCAGCATCTGTGAAGGAAAAGACATAGTTAACATTTCAGGTCCGGTGACTCTTCCTCAGAACTGTGTATGTAATTAATTTATTTTATTTTATTTGGAATATTCTGTGCATTAAAGAGCCCCATTTGACCCTATTTACTGCTGTTTTTCTATGTTTGTACAATCTACCTCTTCCTGTCCCAGTCTGGGTATCATCATCCAAAAAGCTGCCTCTAATGCTGTCACATCCTCTTGCTTTATAAGCCTACGTTTCCCTCTCCCAAACCCTCCCCTCACAAGTTAGTTTAAATCCTGCCTTTGCTAATGCCACCATATCCTATGAATGAATTTTAAAAGACGATTTGTGGGGGTGTACTCAATGAGGCACGGGTACTTTTAAGAGTGTGTTGAAGAGTTAGCTGACGTGAGGTGGAAGCTCTTATGGAGTACAAGCACTGGCATGGTTGGGCTAAATAGATTGTAGCTTTGTGGCAGATTCTATATTTGCTATGTAACCACTGTTGCCACTGAATCCTTTTCTTTGAGGGCACTATAGGGCTTAGACAGTCAACATCCATAGTCACATGATATTTTCAGTTTTGCTTGTATCATTTTGCTCTACTGTAAATGGTTATAATTGTTTATTATTAATGATGCCTTGGGGCATGAGCTTTTATAACTCACGTCCCTAATTGGAAACACTGGGGACTGTACTCCTGAGGTACAGGAACTTGTACTTAAACAGCAATTTTAATATAGTGAAACATCCTTAAGGCAAAGTGTTGTCATTGCACCTCATAAACAATTAATGAGAGACGCAAGCAAAAGCTTAACAAAGAACTAGGTTTCAAATGATGTCTTGAAGGAGGAAGAAGAGATGGAGAACATAAGAACATAAGAACTAGGAGCAGGAGTAGGCCATCCGGCCCCTCGAGCCTGCCCCGCCATTTAATAAGATCATGGCTGATCTTTAAGACTCAGCTCCACTTACCCGCCCACTCACCATAACCCTTAATTCCTTTACTGTTCAAAAATTTATCCATCCTTGCCTTAAAAACATTCAGTGAGGTAGCTTCAACCACTTCACTGGGCAGGGAATTCCACAGATTCACATCCCTTTGGGTGAAGACGTTCCTCCTGACCTCAGTCCTACATCTGCTTCCCTTTCTTTTGAGGCAATGCCCTCTAGTCCTAGTTTCACCTGCTAGCGGAAACAACCTCCCTGCCTCCATCTTATCTATTCCCTTCATAATCTTATATGTTTCTATAAGATCTCCCCTCATTCTTCTGAATTCCAATGAGTATAATCCCAGTCTACTCAGTCTCTCCTCATAATCCAACTCTCTCAACTCTGGAATCAACCGAGTGAATCTCCTCTGCACCCCCTCCAGTGCTAGTATATCTCTTCTCAAGTAAGGAGACCAAAACTGCACACTGTACTCCAGGTGTGGCCTCACCAGGACCCTATACAGTTGCAGCATAGCCTCCCTGTTTTTAAACTCAATCCCACGAGCAATGGCAGACAAAATTCCATTTGCCTTTTTAATCACCTGCTGCACCTGCAATCCCACCTTCAGCAATTCATGCTCAAGGACACCCAAGTCCCTTTGCACAGCAGCATGCTGCAATTTTTTACCATTTAAAACATAGTCCATTTTCCTGTTATTCCTACCAAAATGGATGACCTCACACTTATCAACATTGTACTCCATCTGCCAGACCTTTGTCCACTCACTTAGACTATCTATATCCCTCTGCAGACTTTCAGTGTCTTCAGCACACTTTGCTCTACTACTCACCTTAGTGTCACCTGCAAATTTTGACACACCACACTTAGTCCCCAACTCCAAATCATCTATGTAAATTGTAAACAACTGAGGTCCCAACACTGATCTCTGAGGCACACCACTAACCACTGACCGCCAACCAGAAAAACACCCATTTACCCCTACTCTTTGCTTTCTACTGGTCAACCAATCCTCTATCCATGCCAATACATTACCTGTAATACCGTGCAACTTTACCTTATGTAGCAGCCTTTGGTGTGGCACCTTGTCAAATGCCTTCTGGAAATCCAGATACACCACATCCGCAGGTTCCCCATTGTCCACCATGCAAGTAATGTCCTCAAAGCATTCCACCAAATTAGTTAAACATGACCTACCCTTCATGAACCCATGCTGGGTGTTCCCAACAGGACAATTTACATCCAGATGACTTGCTATTGCAGACATTTAGAGACAGAATATTCTGAAGCTTAAAGATGAGGCAGCTGATGGCACGACTGCCAATGCCAGAGTGACTCAAACCAAAGATTAATATCAAGGATGCCCCAGAGAACAAACTTAGCTGAATATTAAGACATGGGCAGAGGGTTTTGGATGACTTCAAGTTTACGGAGGATTGAAAACGGGAGGCCAGGCAGAATATTGTGGCAATAGGCAGGTTTGCCTATTGGGCAAGGGATAGATGAGGCTTTCAGCAGGGTCAGTGGGTGTGTCTGGATGGGACGCTCTTCAGAGGGCTGGTGTGGACTTGATGGGCCAAATGGCCTGCTTCCACATGGTAGAGAAAAAAATAACCTGAACAGCGTTATGGAGGAAGATAGGCAATGCTCGCAGAGATGATGTAAATATGTATACACAAAAAATATACTTAGCACATCTTAATTCTAGGTGTTGGAAATATGTTGTATATTTACTATAGATTGTATTACTATTTTAACATTCTGTAGTACAGCTTATTGTTGTTTGTTCAAACCTGTGGAACCTTGTGGCTTTACTCTCTTAATAACTCGCTTGGAACTCACCTTTTGCTTACTTTAAAAGTAAAGATTACTCGTCTTTAATCAGACTATAACATCCTTGGTCTGGGTTCATAACAAAATGGAAATTCTATGGGGATTTGGAGAATTTTGGTGACGGAACAGAATTGATGATAAGGGAGTGGAGTTTTTGGTGACAAACTGGATATTTTTGGTGAGGGTGTGGAAGTTGTGATGGGGTGGAGGTTTTGGTGATAGAGATTTTGGTGAGGGAATGGATGCTGTGGTCAGAAAGTGGGGTTGATGGTGAGGAAGAGAATGTTTCTGGAGAGAGGGTGGAGATTTGATGGGGGTGGGGGGGGTGAAGATTTTGGTGAGGGATGGAATTTTTGATGATGAAATGGGCATTCTGGTGATGGAGTGGATATTTTGCTGAGGTTGAAGTTTTTGGTCAGGAACTGTAGATTTTGCTGGAGGGAGTTGGATGTTCCTTGCGCTGGAGTGGAGATTTTTTTTCAGTAAGTGACCATTTTTGATTAGGGTGGATGTCTGTGATGTAGGGGTGGAGAACTTGCTCAGTGAGTTGAGGTTTTGCTGAGGGAGTGAATATTTTACTGACTGAGAGATGGTGTTGCCGACCGATTTCAGGTTTCGCTGAGTGAGGAAGGCTTTGTTAAGTGACAGTTCTGTTCAGGGAGAGGAAGATTTGCTGAGGGAGTGAGGTTTTGCTCAGTTATGTCTACGGCCCACACAACATAAACTTGCCTCTTTCCCCTGCAGGGCGGAGCCAGCAGTTGATTGACAGCCCTACTGCTCGTGGTCGCAGCCAATCGGCGTGTCAGGAATTGTGGGCGTGGCACATCAAGGAGATAGACGTGGAAGCTGCCCAATTATAGCCGCACTTGCCGCCGCGGGGCACCGATTGACGTGGGATCTAGCCACTCACTGCGCAGAGACCCGGGCAACGTCTCCGCCCGTCTACCAATGACGAGGGAGAAGGCGGTGTTTGAGGCGGGTCTAATGCGGAGGGCGGAGGGCGTGCGGAGAGCGGGTCCTGGGCGGTAACGGCCGGAGAGAGGGCGAAGGTGAGGGGGAGCCGGGAAACAGGCATGGTGGGGGTGGACGGGAGTGAGGTTCCCGGGCTCCGTGGGGATGCTCCAGTACCGGGGCCGAGGTTGTTGTTGGAAGGCGGGTGGGAAACAGCTGGAACCCGAGGCCTGTCCGAGAGAGAGAGAGCGCGCGACCCAGAACATCTTCCCCACCTGTCCCCCAACACGCACTTCTTTCCCCCAACACGCACTTCTTTCCCCCAACACGCACTTCTTTCCCCCTACCCCATCCTCTCCCTATCCACTCCCCCCCCCCCCAAGCCCCTATCCACTTCCCTTCCCCCAGCCCCTATCCACTTCCGCCTCCC
>NC_063342.1:74377322-74390567 GCF_021869965.1 Rhincodon typus
TCCCCAGCCCCCTTCCTCTCCCTCATCCCTCCAGCCCCTATCCTCTCCACTCCCCTTCGCCTCCTCGCGCCCTTCCCCTCTCAGCCCACTTCCAGCCCCACCAGACCCCTGCCCCTACCCATCAGCCCTGTTCCCAGCCCATAAATGTGTAGGTTAGGTGGATTGGTTGTGCTGTAACTGTCTCATAGTGTCCAGGGATGTGCAGGCTGGGTTATAGGAGTAGAGTCAGTGGCTGGAAAGGATGCTCTTCAAAGGGTTATTGTAGACTCGATTGGACAAATGACCTCTTTCTGCACTGTAGGGAGTCTGTGATTCTCTCCTAATCCACAGACCCTGCTACCTCTCTGTGTTTCTCTCTCAGGATTAGGTCTTGAAAAATTTAAAACTGTCATGTTTCATTAACACGTGGCAGGTCCTTTGAATTCGGAAATTTGTTTAATGAAATTGATTCATCATCCTCAGCAGTTTGTTTTCCAGTTTTTGTGTTTTGCTTGAAGCTTGTGACTAGTTCATATGACTGCCAGATTTACAGGAGTTTTGTTGGCTGATTGTAATAATTGTTTTGACACTAACTGGATGGAAATCTGTGACTGGACCTGGCCAGAGGTCTTTCAATACTGCAGCAATACTGAAGGTTTTTTTTAAGAACTGAGCGTGTCATCAGTTCTAGGTCAAATTAAAAGTTGGCACTTGCATACAGTACTGTTTCGTTGACTTATTCAAAGAGTTTGGTTTTATGGATTAATCATTTGGCATTAATTCAAGATCTAAAGCTTACTGTTTTCCTTTTCTGCAAGGTCAAGTTAAGAAGTTATCTTGAATTTGCAAAATAGTTTTATGTTGATCGTGTGCCTGCTGGCTTCACAAATTATGAAGGTGAAATGTTGGAAAAGGGGCCATTTGCCATATCCTGGGAGCCACCTTGAAGAGTGTCGGTGTTGAATCTCATCATCCTCTTGAGTGTGACAGCTGAACAGACTGAGACGCATTTGAGAACCAGGATCTCAAACCTAGGAATAAGATCTCATCTTGTCATGGAGTGATTCTTGGTATTTCATTTAGGATAATGCAGTTCTAATATTATTTTTAAGTAACCTGCTCAGACCTCCATGACACGTTGAACAGGAACTGGAACTTCTTGCCCAGGGATAGGGACAGTACCAGTGTCACAAGATGATCTGCAACAGGAAATATTCATTAGTTTGGCATGCAACTGGCCAGCGAGTTCCAAATGGTTAATAAAAGCCAAAAGAACTGCGGATGCTGTAAATCAGGAACAAAAACAAAGTTGCTGGAAAAGCTCAGCAGGTCTGGTAGCATCTGTGAAGGAAAAAACAGAGTTAACGTTTCGGGTCCAATGACCCTTCCAGATCTGAGGAAGGATCACCAGACCTGAAATGTTAACTCTATTTTTTCCTTCACAGATGCTGCCAGAACTGCTGAGCTTTTCCAGCAACTTTGTTTTTGTTGTAAATGGTTAATGTTTCTTTTTGCTTAGGAGCAAATGCATAAGCTGGAGCCATGCACAAAAATTAAGATTCTTTGGTGGCCTCTTAGGTGGGCATTAAAGATTCCATGCCACTATTTTGAAGATTGGGGGATTTCTGGCTAATATTTAGCCCTCCACACCAAAAGGTACCAGTTGGAATCCTGTTGCTGCTTGTAGGAGTTTCCTACATGTCAGTTGGCTGCCATGTTTCCTAAGTCATGGGAATTAATACAATTCAAGAATATTGCATTACTGGTGAAGTGCTTTGGAAATCTTGAGGATATGACAAATGAGTATATAAATGTAAGTCTTTTATGGAAGATAAATGAATCTTGTGTATGCGGTGGAGATGTCAGATTTGCAAATAATGTTTGTAGTTCATCAGTGTGATGTTCAATGTTACTTCTAATTTTTTTTTCTAGCTGCACAGCCTTCCAAGGTCCTTGTGTTGCAGTGACTTATGGAGCCAGAACTCACTGTGCAATCAGCATGCCTGTGCTGATTGCTGTGCATGCAACCTTGGAATAGCTGCATGTTGAACCACATGGCATTGCGTTCAAAAGGAAATCCAAGAATTTAAAGCAATTCTTTTTAACTTTCAACACGATGCACCACAGCATCTCCCCAAAGCTCCTTAAACAGCATCATCTCATACCTACACCTGAAGGACTGCAGCGGTTCAAGAAGGCTCTTCACCAAGGGAGCAGGAAAGTTGACATTTCGGGTCGGGACCCTTCTTCTGAAGGAGGGTCCTGACCCAAAACATCAACTTTCCTGCTCCTCTGATGCTGCTTGGCCTGCTGTGTTCTTCCCGCTCCATACTGTGTTGTCTCTAATTTCAGCATCTGTAGTTCTTGCTATCTCCAGGCTATTCACCATCACCGTTTACAAAAGGCAGTTAGGAATGGGCAATAAATATTGTCCATGCTAATGATGCCCACGTTCCATCAATGACTAAATGTAAAAATCTTGTGTAGAGCTGCTGAAGCAAATGGGATAGATGCCCTTTAAGATTAAGTCATATAAACCTAAGAGAGAAAGGAATCTAAAGATGTAAAGTAGGAGGTTCATATGGGTCAAAACAATAGCTTAGATTTGTTGGCCTGACTGATTTGGTTTCCTTCTGTGCATTCAGTATAATTAGTTGTAATGGGGAAAAAAAAATCAAAGTAATGTCATCTGCTAAATCTTCAATTTTCTTCTAACAGATGCAGTTTATGCTGCTTTTTAGTCGTCAGGGGAAACTTCGATTGCAAAAATGGTATGTCCCACTCTCAGACAAAGAGAAGAAAAAAATTACAAGGGAACTTGTCCAAACAGTCCTTGCTCGCAAACCCAAGATGTGCAGCTTTCTGGAGTGGAGAGACCTGAAGATTGTATATAAAAGGTTGGCATTCAGGCGTTTACTTTTAGTTCTGGATTGCATTGTCCGTTATCAGACTAATGAGCTGCTGGGAGTTGTTTTAGCTCCGTTGACTAGATGGCTGGTTTGCAATGCAGAGAGACACCAACAGTGTGGATCCTGCAGTACAGTGGTTAGAGTGAAGGATTCTCCTGAACCTCTTGCCTTACCTGAAGCATGGTGACCCTCTGGTTTAACCACCACCTATTGGCCCTGCAATTAAAGGGCAGCCCTGTAAGACTGAATTATCTGATAAGACTACAGTGACTTTACCTGTACTTTTACTGAGTTACTGCATCACTTCCTCAGGGCAAAGCATTCCTCTGTTGCACCCACTTAATTTCACTTGTATTCTGGTATGTCAGCAGGAGATAATGGTGTCGGGACGGAGGGGAAGTGTCACTGGGTGTGTGGGTAGGGGAGGGTGTCGTCGGCAGGGGGGAGTGAATTGCTGGTGTGCTGGTTTGCTTTTCTTGATGTTTTCCTGTCCTTGTCAATTTCAAAACTAGAAGTTTGAGGATGGTTTAATAGAGGTCATGAGAATTACAAAGATTTTTAATTGATTAGACAATAGTTTTTCACTTGTGAGTAGGTCTAAATCTATAAGTCACATATGTAAGATAATCAAGAAATGAAACAGGATACTGAGAAGAATCTTTATCCAAGGATGATAAGAACGTGGATGTTACTTCAAAAAATTCCTTTGGTATTAAGTAGTATCAATGTGTTTAATGGCTGCTTATATATGTCTGAGAGGTAGAAATAGAGGGTTTTTGTTAATAAAATTAGGTGAAATAGTTTGAGATGAGGCTCAAGTAGAGAATAAACACTGTGGGCTAGTTGGGCTCAATGGCTTGAATGTGTGTTGCTTATTCTATCCCGTCTCCTGCATATTCTGTCACATTTCCAATGCCAGAAGGGTTCTTTTTATGTGGACAGTGAACAGCAGCTATATTTGTTTGCAGGAAGTGAGATTTACTTTCATTCTGATGTCTCTCTGATCACTGTCAATGATGTGATAATATCAAAAGAATATTTTAGCCACTTGTGTTGTCCCTGTCAGCTGAGTCATTGTGTGTCAGTACTTGTTTATCAGCTGTCATAAGCTAACTCTGCAGTTGTAACTGTGAAGATGTGTGCATTTTTTTATTTAAAAAAAAAGACATTGGTGCTTGACTCCTGATGTTCATTTTGCTCCGTTACCTTGCCCGAAGTAGGGACGGCCAGTTTCTTAAGATAAAGATCAGGAATAAAGTGTACAAAAGCAGCAGATGGTGATGGATGAGTCGAAGATTGTACTGACAAATCTTTATTAGACTGTTGTTTTTATTTTGCCCTTGCAGCTTGTTTTCTTTTTTTTGTGAATTCTTTCAGTCCTGGCATTAATGTGTAATTTCTGGGTATTTTATAACTCTGTATTTTAGGTGGTGTAATGACAGAACCACCATATGTTCTTTCATGTGTAGTACACCTAAACCAAAGCTGCTTGATGGAGGAACTTACAGTGGAGTGAAACACGGTCACCTGTTACACAAAAAAAAATGCTACTTTTATAATGCTTTTGGGATATACTAAAAATGCTCTATAAACGTGTTATATAAATGTTATTTTGTTTTTACATAGTCGGTGAATCAACACCAATAGTTATGAGTTTAGTGTTAGTTTGTTCATTTCAGCCTGAATTTAATTTGAGTGTTTAAAAAACCATATTAATTTTGGATACATGCATCACTGCAATTCAGCACCATTCATCTTGAGGTTAAAGTCTCGAAGTGTAAATTTTTTCATAAATCTATTTAAGTCCTCTGGACATTAGCTTTTAGGTAGATTTCAGTGGTTTTAATAACTTGTGTGACTGAAATATTATGTTTGTACAGGTATGCAAGTCTTTACTTCTGCTGCGCTATTGAGGACCAGGACAATGAACTCATTACCCTTGAGATTATTCATCGTTATGTTGAACTCCTAGACAAGTATTTTGGAAGTGTGAGTTTAAAAAAAAGCTTTAATTCATTGCACGTATAACACCAATCCCTTGTGTATAGTAAAAGTGGCTGACCTTAAATTGGAAGTCAGATTGAAAGCTACATTATTCAATCTGTGTACTTTGCATTTCATTCTTAATTGAACGATTGTTCCCTTGCAGCTATGTTTTTTAAAGTGCAGGTTATACCTACCACATATCCAAAAGGGTATATTATTCAGAGAAAACTTTAGAGCAAAAAGCAAACATAATCCAAATTGAGATGGACTAATGAACAACTTTATTGAATCTCGAATAAATAGTCCGTTTTAATTGTGTTAATTTATTTTCCTCAAGTTAAATCGCATTGTTATTTTGTTTAATTTGGTGATTTTTTTTTTTTTCTCTTTTAGCTTGTTGATACGTGAGCTTCCAAAACAAAAACCTTTCTGACTGGGTACAGGCGCAAAACCATCTTGTGTATTCTCAATGAAAGATGGTCCTTATCATTTGGTCATTTTTGCTGGTTGCTGGCGTTACCTCACAACAGGGCCTGAGTCCACAATGCTGACAGTCAAGCTAAGGAGTCAATCTCCATTTAAAGAGTGATCTAATGGTTGTATATGCACATTCTATGAGAAGTCAGCAATAGCCACTAAGAGACGGAAACCTGACTAGTTTAATTTTCACATCACTTTTACTAACATTCAGAGCTTCTAACTGGATGATTACTTGCATTTATACATGTGTTTTGAGCTGACCACCTGAATTATGCACATTAATTAATCTATCTCTGGTGTAGTAACGTTTGAAACTTTTTAAAATTAAGCAAAGAAGGGATATATTTGTATTAGAAGCAGTTCACAGAAGCTTCACTCAGCTGATTCTTGGGATGAAGAAACTTGTCTTACGTGCAGGTTGGGCTGGTACTCAAGTTGGGAAGAATGAAGGGTGATCTTACTCAAACGTGTAAGATTCTGAGGGAGCTTTGCAGAATAGTACTGAGAGATTGTTTTCTCCTCTTGGGGAAATATAGAACTCTGGGGAAAGTTTACAAACAGTGTCTTGTCTGTGGATCATTGGTCTCTGTAATCCTCTTCCACATGAAGCTGTCATGCTAAGGGGAGGCAACAGCCTAATGGTGGTATCGCTGGACTATTAATCCACTAAAACCTATTAACCCAGGTAATGTTCTGAAGACCTGGGTTCAATTACTGCCATAGTGGAATTTGAATTCAATTTTTAAGAAGTCTGGAATTAAGAGTCTAATGATGACCATGAATTCATTGTCGATTGTCATAAAAGCCCATCTGGTTCACTAAAGTCGTTTAGGGAAGGAAACTGCCGTCCTTACGTGGTCTGGCTTGCATGTGACTCCAGACTGTCAGTAATGTGGTTGACTCTTAATGGCTCTCTATGCAATAAATACTGGCTTGGCCAGCAACATCCTGATCCCATGAGTGAATTTTTAGAAAGTCATGGCTGGGTCATTGAACTATATTCAAGTCAGACTTTTGATCTACATGAGAGTTGAGTGTTTTGGGGCAGGCAGAAAAGTAGAGTTAAGGCTGATCTTATTTTGGCCATGATCTTGTTGAATTGCAGAACAGGCTGAAGATTATTAGAGGTTTATCCTTAATCTGTGATCTTGAACACATGATACAACTCTATTTGAAAAGAAAAGTCAAACCAAAATTCTACAAAATGGACTTTCATGACTTTAAGCCCATTTACTTCCTACAAGATGATTTGAAATACTACAATTATTCATGCCAAGTGACACTCAACTTTACTTCTAATTTGGAACAGATGGGAACTATTGCAGTAATTGAATCTGGAATTGCACAGAATTGGAAATGGTAAAAGGGAGATGGATCAAATGTGTATCTTGTTACTGTAAGCTGTAATTTGACTAGAACATATTAGTTCAGCATCTTGTACAATTACTTAATGCTACACACATTTCTAAACTTGTGAAATTCCTCGACATGGTATGTTTTGTTGTGCCATCTGTCAGAATGGTGATCCATTGTATGTCCAACTTCCGCTTACTAAACTTAGCATTTGTTTTTGAAGTCAAATGCGTTACTATTGCTGACATGAAACTACTTGCTTCTTTAATTGAAATCATGCATATCTTGTGCCAAATAAAATTCTAATCTGCAGATACATGTCTGAGAAGATCGTAGTTATTCGAGCTATAAAATGTTGTCTCTGGATATTTTTCAAGATCTAAACAAAATGTGATGACTGTTTTTCTTACCCCTTTCTTGAAGGTCTGCGAACTTGACATTATCTTCAATTTTGAGAAGGCTTACTTTATCCTGGATGAGTTCTTGTTAGGAGGGGAGGTACAGGAGACCTCGAAGAAGAATGTTCTGAAAGCAATTGAACAAGCTGATCTGCTGCAGGAGGTATGAATTAAGAAGTGTACTTGCCTGAGCATGAGCATGTTATGTTGTGGCAGAAGGAACTACCTTCCTTGTGCTAATCTTAACTGGGAAGTACTGCTTAGATAGCAAAATTCAGTCTCTAAGGTTTCCTTCAGTTTGTGTTTGTCATCTGTCGTGTATTTTGCAATTGCATGTCTCTTGCTTGAAGTAGAATGTATTGTTAACATTGCTTGCATTAATGTAAACGTGTGTGTGTGTGATTGAAGACAATATGGTTTTTTGCTCGATACTTGCCTAGATGTGGTCATTTAAGGCAGCCATGATCCCTCGGATATATCCTTTCTTTTATAAGCACATTCTCCAGTTTATTTTTTGTTCTACATTGTGCTACCGTCTCCCTCTTCTGCCATAAATTATTTTTTGTTTAGAGAGCTTGGTTTCTGTTTGAAGTTTGACAGAAATTTTAAATGACTTCCGACCTCTTTGTACTCACTTGTGCTTCTTTACTGTCCTATTTCTGAATCCCAGAAACATAACTGACATCTCTGATCATTTTCAGGTATATTACATATAGACAAATGTACAATATGGTGCAAAACTTAAGAGTATTTGACACCGAGAGAACTTGGTGGCTGAGCATTATTATGTATTTATCTCAAAAATTGCATTACAGACTCTTTAGAACTGCTGTATCTCACTAAACCGTAATTCTTACCAGGAAGTCTTTGCATGGAAATGAACGGATTAAAATCTCTTGTCATTCCTCAGTGTCTGCTTTCTTGGCTTGAATTTGATGTCTCTAATACTCTCTCCACCCCGTTTCAGCCTGGCCTAAGTTTTATACTCCATCTGTCATTATTTATTCTGTCTCTGCAACAACTTGTCTACATGTCAGTACCTTAGCACTACTGAAACTTAAGGTTTTTGCAAAGATTTGTAGCTTGGGTTGTGGGTGAGGTTGTTGACTGGCCTGCCAAGCTGGCTTGTTTTTGTTTAGACATTTCGTCACTATGCTAGGTAACATCATCAGTGAGGCCTCTGATGAAGCGATGTTGCTCTACTCTGTTTGGAATTTATACTGTCCAGTCTCTTATGGTGAATTGTGTCATTTCCTGTTCTGTTCTGTATGGGTTTGTATATGGAGTCCAATTCTATGTTTGTTGGACCCCATATACAAACCTATGCAGAACAGAACTTGAAATGATACTACTCACCATAATGGACTGGACAGTATAAATTCCAAGCGGAGTAGAGCAACATCGCTTCATCAGAGGCCTCACTGATGATGTTGCCTAGCATGGTGACGAAAAGTCTGAACAAAAGCAAGCCAATTCAGTGAGCAAATCAATAACCTCACCACTGAAACTTTTAATCATTTCCAAAACGTTTATGGATTTGATCATTTTTCCCTCCAATCTGTTTACTCATTTCCTTGGTTCTGACCCACGTAAAGCCTGACTTGTTCAAAGCTTCGCTGATGGTATTCTATTCTGCCCTTTGTCCCTCGTCTTTACTGAGCTAGTCTTGTGACACTATGCAAAGTGTCACAGCTGTGAGGGGTCATGACATTCTGGTGAATATTTAGCCTTCAACTTGTATCCCTTTTACAGTAAAAGGAAATCTTGGTGTCTCATGGTGCTGTTTGTGGGATCTTGTTGTGCAGAATAGACTGTTTGTTTTGTTTGGCCACACCACATTCGTGACTACACTTCAAGTGAATTGGCTGGAACATCTGAGAATGTCCTAAAGATGTAAAAGGTGATGTAGAAATTCTTTTATTTCCATTGACCTAAAGAGCGTAGCTCGTAAAATTTTTATCAAAGGAATAAGCTGCTTAGGTCATTAATCAAGTTAGACATTTAACTACATACCACTATTTCACCAAGTAAACTTGCAAAGGTTTCAGGAAACAACCATGATTGAGTACTGCTCCTATACATTACACAAACTGTTATCCATTTGTTGATTTGGCTTCAAAGCATGTTATCTTGTAACATTCTCAATCTGTTAATGCTAGCTGCCATCAAGATATCTAAAGCTATTATCAAGATAGTGACGTTGCTAAGAAGCTTGTTAAGCAGCTGAACTCTAGTTAGCAAGTGTTGACGGGGATTCACAACCTTCTCTGAGCATGCATGCTGTCTTGACAAATTGGTTTTCCTTATTAACTGCAACATCTTCCTACTGGTGCCTGAGACAACTGCTAACTTAGTAACATGCCTTTGTTACTTTTACACTAGTGATAAAGGCAGATATAACAATAATGCACTTTCAAAACCTTATTCCCACGGTGGAGACTTGAGCAACAAATCTTGGTTGATATCCCCAATGTAATACTGACGGAATGCTGTTCTGTTGGAAGTGTCACCTTTTTCAGATGCAATATTAAACCAAGGCCTTAACTATCCATAGAAGATCCCATAGCACTTCTTGGAAGAAGAGCAGAGGAGTTCTCCAATGTGTTCAGGTCAATTTTTATCCCTTGAGTAAGCTAGCTAGAAAGAATTGGTTAGCTGGTTATCGTCACGCTGGGAGCTCGTCGCGCATTGGATTGACTGATCTTTCCTACGTTGCATTTCCAAAGATACTTTAATTGGCTTTAGTGCTTTGGGTTGTTCTGAGATCATGCAAAACATGATATAAATTATATGTAAACGCCAAATACTGTGGAGGCTGGAAATCTGAAATAAAATCAAAAAGTGCAGTAGAAACCCAGCAGGTCTGACAGCCTCTGAGAGAAAAATAGAGATGACATCTGGAGTCTACTCTGATTCTTCTTCCAAAGTTTCCTTGGACATAATTGTAAAACTTGCTTGAATACCAAACGCAAAGCTGTGTTGTTAGGTCTGCAGTAAGATATCTGATAACCAAGGTGACCATTCCTTAAGAAAGGCTGTAAGGAAAAGCCAGGGAACTGTAGACTGGTGACCTGTGTGTCAGTGGTGTTTAAGTTGATGGAGGGATTCTGAGGAACAGGATTTACATGCAGTTGGAAAAGCAAGGCCTAATTAGGGATAGTCAGCATGACTTTGTGCGTGGGAGATCGTGTCTCACTAAATTGATTGTCACATCTTCAAAAATTACAATGAAAATTCAAGGTAGAGTGGTAAACATTGTCTATATGGATTTCAGCAAAGCGTTTGACAACATTCGGTCATTGTCACAAGCATGGAAACAGACCCTTTGGTCCAATTCGTCTGAGCCAACCAGCGATCCCAATCTGACCTAGTCCTATTTGCCAGAATTTGCCCATATCTCTCTAAATCCTTCCTATTCATATACCCATCCAAATGTCTTTGTAACTGTACCTGCCTCCACCAGTTCCTCTAGCAGCTGATTTCACACACGCACTATCCTCTGCGCAAGAAAGTTACCTGCTCAGGTCCTTTTTAAATCTTCGCCCTCTCCCCTTTAACTTACGCCCTCTAATTTGGGACTTCCCTATCCTAGGAAAAAGACCCTGGCTATTCACCTTACCCATGCCCCTCATGATTTTATAAACCTATATAAGGTCACCCCCTCAGCCTCCAACACTCCAGGGAGAAAAGCCCTTTACCTATAACTCAAACCCTCCAACCCTGGCAACATCCTTGTAAATCTGCACCCTCACAAGTTTAACAACCTCCTTCCTATAGAAAGGCGACAAGAAGTGTGCATAGTATTCTAAAAGTGGCAGCACCAATATCCTGTACAGCCACAAGATGACATCCCAACTCATTTTATATTTAGCTAGCCTGTTGTTGCTATCTTAGATTTTAAGTCATGCAATCCTTTAATGGGCCTATTCCCATCCCAACGTATCCTTTTGTTTATGTGCTCATACTTTAGTATTTTGGCTTTTATTCCTTGACAATTTCATAGTTTACGCATGGTAGACTGGATGATAAGGTTAGATCACATGGGATCCAGGGGGAATTAGCTAATGGATACAAAATTGGCTTGAAGTTAAGAGACAGAGGGTGGTGGTGGAGGGTTGTTTTTCAGACTGGTGGCCTGTGACCCAGCTGTGTGCCACAAGGATCGGTGCTGGGTTCACCACTTTTCGTCGTTTATATAACAATTTGGATGTGCATGACGGAGGTATGGTTAGTAAGTTTGCAGCTGACACCAAAATAGGTGGTGTAGTGGACAGTGAAGAAAATTATCTCAGACTACAAAGCAGCCTTAATCAGATGGGCCAATGAGCTAAGGAGTAGCGGATAAAGTTTAATTTAGATAAATGTGAGATATTGTATTTTGGTAAGGCAAACCATGGCAGGACTTATAGAGCTAATACTAGGTCCCTGAAGAGTATTGCCGAACAAAGAGACTTAGTGGTGTAGGTGCATAGTTCCTTGAAAGTGGAGTTGCAGGTAGACAGGGTGGTGAAGTAGACATTTGGCACATTTGCTTTCGTTGGTTAGAACATTGAGTATAGGAATTGCAATGTCATTGTGGCTGTACAGGGCATTGGTGAGGCCACTTCTGGAATACTGTGTACAGTTCTGGATGTTGCTAAACTTGAAAGGGTGGAGAAAAGATTTACAAGGATATGGTCAGGATTGGAAGGTTTGAGCTGTAGGGAGAGGCTGAATAGGCTAGGGTTGCTTTCCCTGGAGTGTCTGAGACGGAGGGTGACCTTCTAGAAGATGTGGAGGTACTGATGTTGGATTGGGGTGGACAAGGTCAGAAGTCACATAACACTACGTTATAGTCCAACAGTTTTATTTGAAGTCACAAGCTTTTGGAGCGCTGCTCCTTTGTCAGGTGAAGTGAATTCATCTGACGAAGGAGCAGCGCTCTGAAAGCTTGTGACTTCAAATAAACCTGTTGGACTATAACTTGGTGTCATATGACTTCTGACCTTTTATAGATGTTTATAAAATAATGAGGGGCATGGATAGGGTGAAAAACTAAGGTCTTTTTGCTAAGGTGGGAGAGTCCAAAACTAGAGGATGTAGGTTTAAGGTGAGAGAGAAAAGATTTAAAAAGCACCTGAGGGGTAACTTTTTCACGCGGAGGGTGTTGCCTGTATGGAGTGAACTGCCAGAGAAAGTGGTGAAGGCGGTACAGTTACAACATCTAAAAGGCATCTGGATGGTTATATGATAAGGAGGGATTTACAGGGATTTGGGTCAAATGCTGGCAAATGGGACTGGATTAGATTGGGCTGCTTGGTATCGCAGATGAGTTGGATGGCAGGGTCTGTTTCCATGTTGTATGACTCTGTAAGGTGGCTTGGAAATCTGACCGGCAACTGAATGGGAATCCTTGTAGAAGGCACAACACTTTAACCTACCACTGCTGATCTATACATAACCAAACTATATTTGATAAGGTACCACACATTAGGCAACATGATAAGATAAGAACTCATGTTGCAGATAGTGTGTTAACATGGATAGAGGACTGGCTAACTAATAGAAGACAGAGTTAGGATAAGGGGGAGCTTTTTAGGATAGCAATTTAATGGAGTTTCACAATTATTTACAATATATGTGAATGACTTGAATGAGGAAAGTGGATATACTATAATGAGGTTTGCAGATGACACAAGGTCTGCAGAGGGATATAAACAGGTTAAGCAAGTGGAGTATGTGGGGAAAATGAGAGGTTATGGATTGTTGCAGGAAGAATAGAGGAGATTTTTATTTAGTTGGGGAAAGACTACAGAAAGCTGCAGAATAGTGGAATTTGAGAGTCCTTGTGCATGAATCAGAAAAAACTATCATCGGCATTTGGGTAATAGGAAAGGCAAATGGATTGTTGGTTTTCGTTTAAAAGAGAATCACATTAAAAGTAAGGAAGTCTTGTTAAAGCTATATAACATACAAGTCCGACCACAACTGGAATAATGTGAACAGTTTTGGCCCATTATCTAAGGAAAGATATACCAGCCATGGTATGGCGGTGTTAGGAACTGCAGGTGCTGGAGAATCTGAGATACCACGGTGTAGAGCTGGATGAACACAGCAGGCCAAGCAGCATCAGAGGAGCAGGAAGGCTGACGTTTCGGCCC
>NC_063342.1:74390667-74421915 GCF_021869965.1 Rhincodon typus
AGGCCCGAAACATCAGCCTTCCTGCTCCTATGATGCTGCTTGGCCTGCTGTGTTCATCCAGCCCTACACCATGTTATCTCAGATTTTCCAGCATCTGCAGTTCTTAATATCTCTTATAATAAAGGATCTTGTTTGAAGCTATGAGTTAGACACCTTCTTCCATCTTCTCTAAAAGCTTGTGCAAAATCCCATTAAATTAGACTTGATCAGGAAAAACAACATTTGATGCAAACCTTCCAGAAACCAGTTTCACTGTGTCCGAGCAATAGGTAACATTAACCATGACCTAAAATATACATCTGTTCCTGTTTTAGAGATATGTTAACTAATATTGTTGATATTTAACAGTATTTATTGCAGCATTTATTTTTCTATTAACAAGGTTTAATTGTATTTGTATTGCTTTTGGAAGCTTTGAAGTAAAGTCATTTCACTCATGCTAAGTAAACTTAACACTAACTGCTTTACAAAAAAGTACAATGTCATTTCTGGTAGCAATGTACTCAATTTAATGGAGTCTGTTGCAGGTTCAGGAGGTGTTGCCTTTGACATTGTGCATTTTCTTTTTGCTTTCCCAGTCCCCATGTCCTGAAAGAGATTGCTTCTGCTTTTAGTAAATAATTGATCTACAATACTATTATCCTTTTGGCATGTGCAGCAACTGTCTGTATGCCTTTCTCAGGCATTAGATCAATACCTGAAAGCTGTGAAGTTAAAAGCTACTCCACTTATTAACCCCTTCAGATGTGCTCAATTCTGTCAGTTTCTATGACCATCCAGATGATTGCAGGTGAGCACACCCAAAATACTCCCAGTTCCATTTCAGTCAGTTTGCCCTTATCCTGAAATTCACATTTGTGAAACAACCTCTTGATTCATCTCCACATAGGTGGTTTGAAATCTGAGCAATGAAATGAATGTAGGAACTGTGGATTGTACCTCTTCAGTATTCACTGATGGAAGATATAAGCTATGCTCCTAATGAGTTGATGTAGATGCAAGCAAATCTTTTAATCGTCACAGACTAACTGAACACTCTTTCAGAATCACTTACTTTGATTATAATAATCATATTTGTTTTAATTTCTAGTGGTACAAAAATGAATATTTAACATCGTGTTTCCATATAATCAGATTATTGATATATTGATAGCTTTATTTAGGACAGCAGTAGTTCCTCATTTTGTGTAGATGGGGTGGAGAAGAGGAAGTATTATCCTAGACAAGGTAGTATTACAGTTCCATGAATGAAGGTGCATTTCAGGGATCATTTCTGCTTTTAAAATTCAAACTTCCGACTTTCTTAAACGTATATATTTTACACTAATGTTAGTTCTGAGTTCTGCTGTGACTGAATTTTGGCATTTATTGCTGTGCGTTGAGCAGATTGAAACTGTTAATGGTTTTAGTGTTTGTAAGTAACAGCTTGCTTTAGCTTATGTTTTATAAAATGCACGCTTCTGGCATGTTATAAATAAAAACCTTCCTGCATGCATCAAATGCTGTTTTCTGTGGCTATGATTTCTATGCATCTTTGCTTCTAATTGCTAATCTGTTGTGTATTTAAGGTGTTTTACTAATTAGAAATGGTGACAATGCTGAATGATCATGGTCATGATGAACAGCAGCAGCACCTGCCTTCAAAGGTCTATGAATATAAAACGTAACCTTGTTCTAACATGTCATTTATCGGTTTCCATAGTTTCTACTTTCATCCTACACGTTCATGGCCATCCAAGGTTTGGCTTTAACGTCGGAGATTATTGCACATCACTGCTCTGGTTAAACTAATTATCCACCAGTCAGGGAGGGAAGCTTAGTAAATTCTATTTAGATTCTGTAAGCCATATGGTCGTTTAGCTCCTTTTTTCCCTGTAACAAATGAAGTAACATATACTAAGAAGCAGTTGTTCGATGTTTGCAAATAATTTAATGTTTTGGCTTTAAATGCTGGCACCCAAATTAAAATAGTTATTAAAATGAATGAATAAAACAGAAATTGCTGGAAAAACTCAGCAGGTCTGGCAGCATCTGTGCGGAGAACGCAGAGTTAATGTTTAGCGACCCTTTATTTAAAATGAATAATCCTATTTTTATATACCCGGTTGTCAGGTGAATTGGCCTTAATGCTACTTCATAAGAGATGAGACCTTGAGAGAGCTATCCCAAGCTTTTACCCAGATTAACCTGTGAAGCCATGGCAATCTGTGATAATCCCTTCCAAATCATATTTATCTAATAAAAACAAGCTGAGCTTAAATTTTTATCAGAAGTTGTCAAATTTATGGACTGTCGGCCAATTTAAAATTATACCAAAACCTTTTCATGGTGAGAATTCCTTCAGTTGAAGGAATTATTGTTCCTCTAGTCTGCCTTTCCTGAAATTCAGAGAGGTGTCTTCATATACGGCTCCATGCAGGAAAATGGCAAGCCTCTTGTCCAGTGTACCTGCTTTTCTTTATTTGGTTGAGGGATGTGGGCATTGCTGGCTAGGCTAACATTTATTGCCTATCCCTAATTGCCCTGGAGATGGTGGTGATGAGCTGTCTTGAAATGCAACAGTCCGTGTTGTGTGGGGCAACTCGCAGTGCTTTTCAAGAGGATTACAGGATTTTGACCCATGACAGTGAAGGAACAGTGCTAAGTTCCAAGTCCAGCTGATGAGTGTGACTTGATAGGGAGCTTGCAGGTGGTGGTACTCACTTGTATGCACTGCTGAATTTGCTCTAAGTGGTTGAGGCTACAGTTTTAAAGGTGCTGTCAAAGACAATAAGTTCATGGTTTGTGCAGGCATTCTATGTGTTTGAATTCTGCAGCCTACTTTACAAGAGACATTTCTTGTGAATCCAATTAGGGTAGCTCAGAAGTTGTAGTGTCAAATGCAGAGATACCAGGCTCATGTTTTGCTCACCAGTTCAAAGCACAATGCATTCAATAAGTCAGCATTAATAAATTTTATTTTAAAAAGACACAATGAAACATGTTCTGCTTCAAGTTGAATCCAAAATTATTGAATTATACCTTTTGAGATTGTGATAGAAAATTGTATGCAAGTTTTCTGTATCATTACACTGTTTTGACTCTTGATGAGCTAAGCAGTACAGTACACAGAAAAATTCAGACCTGACACGAAATGGTTCCTGTAATGGCCATGTTAAGAGGAGAGTCCTGTGACATAACTGACATTTTCTCATTGTTTTCTTGGACCTGAGTAATAATGCTTGGAAGTTCAATTAATTCGTATTAATTCATGCCCACACTCTGTGCTGTGCCTGCTTTACTCTGGCAGGGGCTCAAATGGAACTAAGCAGGTGTTAGGCACCAGACAGAACTGAAAATACTCATGTCTGCCTGCATTCTGCATCAGATTAAAGCCCTAGCAACCATTGGCTGGGCTTGTATCTCAGAATTATTTCATTTAATTAACTGTTTACTTTGAGTAAAGGAGACCATTTGCAAATCACTAATTTAATTGACTTATAAAACATATTTCTGTTAATGGGATAACTAACATGTTTAAACTATTGCTGCTATAGAATTAATTAGTTCAGTTTAAATTTGAGAATCCTGGACAGTGCTGATTAAAGAGGTTATCACATGATTTATATCCAATTTGGTCATCCTTGTCGATTCGGTCAAGCTGTAAATATTTGTGGTGCTATTCGCTGAATGTTTATTTAGAGTAGTGCCCAGCATTGGATGTCCCTTGAACTACTTGGCACTTCAGATTTTGTTTGCAGCTCCTTCACTCCCATCTTTCAATTTAACTTTGTTTTCATATTCATGCCCATCTGTGTCATTGCAGAAAAGAATGAGTTGACTTAAAGGTAAAGGAAGCGATCATTGAAGTAAAATGTTTTCAATTCACCTGCAGCTAGGTAAATGGGCATTTTAATGTAAAGCAAACCCTTCAACTTAGCGATCTGAGAGAGCAACCCGTGGTGACTCTTCCCTCTGCAGCAGGTACTTAGCAGGTGCTTGATGCCTCACCACAGGCAAACCAGCTGCGATTGGGCACACTGAATGGACCATCTGTGAACACGTTCTTTCCCCACATTATGACAACACACTTGACGTGTGAATATTCTACCTGCCTCATGCTGCCAATGTTTTCAGTACATGCAGAATGACTGTTGCAGTGTTTTGTTGAAAAAGTTATAAGTTGACGTTTTGGCAAACATAAAATAGAAAGCATTGATTCTGTTAGTGTTATCACTATTCACTCTCATTTAGCATCACTTCTGAAGCATTCCTTTGGGTTATTTAAGGAGTACAATAAAAGCTCTCCATTATTATAATTTTCTATACTAATTTAAACTTCTGAATCTTTTAAAAATTATTAGAGTGCAGGATTTCTTTGAGTTATCAAAACTAATACTGTCATCTTGTGGTGTGCAGAATTATTTTTGTGATGCCACACACTCCACACCTCCCACCCTAAAATTCTTCCTTTGTTGACCTTATCTTCCCTGCCCTCAAATTATGGGCATGAAATGCTGTAGATAACTGAATAAAAATGCTTTCCAACTAACTTCAGCATGCTTATATTTTTTCTTTCTTGTCCTTTTGCCACGCCCCTAATTAGGATGCAAAAGTAAGTTGTAATTTTGCATTGCCTATGAATTCCAAGTGTGTTAAAGCCTTCTGACTAATACCCAGTCATTCTCTTTGTAAAGTATGTACTGCTTTTGGAAACCTACGGTCTCTTCTCCCCTCATTAGCATTGGTGTCCTATTATCTGGGTTTGAACTCTGTCCTCCATACAGGGATTGCTCTTGGTTCAGTTTATTAATGGGGGAATGCAAAGCAATAACCAGATTTTTGTCTCATTAAGCAAGTTAATAGGGCATGTCACTGCAGCCTGTTCATTCCCCACTTCCTGAGTGCCAGGTTCCAGAAATAAAAACATCCTCACTGTCATCAATACCATGCAATGGTGCAACATTGCACTAAAGATGGGATGGGAGAAAATAACTTTGAAATTGAAGCAGAAAAGCATTTTGTTAAATTTTATACATGACATTCTCAAGCATACCATCTTGTTCTCGTGATTCTTTGTTTTCTCATTTGCAATTTTTTTCCCCTTTCTCGCACAAAAAATTTGACTCCGACACTTGTTCTTTGTGTTTAAAATTGATTACCAAGATGTTTAATTTTGCCTCCACAGGAAGCTGAGACTCCTCGTAGCGTGCTGGAAGAAATTGGACTCACATAAATGTCTCGTTAAAGTGAATGTTCCCCCAAATATTCTGATCTAGATTTCACTGCTTTAATTGTGATGTATGGCTACTATTGCAGGAAACTGTCTCTTGTTTTGTGTATTTTAGTTAGCAGAAGTTGAACTTGCAAACATTTTTCATTATAAGAAGATTAAAAAGGGAAACAATATATTTTTGAAATCAATATTTGAGTTCAATGGAGGCTTGGCTCAAATTCAATGGTTTGACAGAATGAAGACTTTAAATGACTACTTAAGTAATGTGACCATTATTTGATCCAAGCTGCAAACTAGTGGGTCTGTTTAAAAACCTCCTGATGTTCCTGTTTCGTTGGCTCAAGGAATTGGACATAGGTGTTTCTTATCAGTTTCTGTCAAATGCCAAGTTTACCCTCCTTTTTTGCCAAAGTCAATACTCATCTTTGGATTCGTGAGTGCCATGTGATTTTCTTTTGTTTCTCACATGTTCAATCTCAGTATATGCTCAAAATCAAAAGTTCAGAATATACCAAAGCAACCAGTGTTGACAACTATTTTTGTGTTTTGTTAAACAATTTATTTTTTAAATACAATTGTCCTGCCTACATTTGTGGGCTTGATCTAGTTTGTATTTTTAATAATTTTGATCTGATTTGTCTTTAAGGGTCACATATCAGTTCAGCATGAGGAAATGTAAAGGAGAGGAGGAAAGGGATTGTAGTATACCACTGAACTAAATCATATTAAAGGAAAATTCAATTTTCTTTGAGCTAGGATAACTTTTGATATTGTGTGTTAGCTGTAGCTTTTCGGTCTGATAGCCTCACTTCTATCTGGCATTACTGCCTCTCATCAGAAGTAGAAGATTTCAGCTGTACTGATGTTTACATTTTTTAAAAAAAAAAACTATATACTGTGTTCAGCACAGATTCATAATTTTGCTATTCTGAATATGTAAAAAAAATTGAAAGTATTTTCAATTTACAAAACAAGTAATGGTAGTTTTCAATAGTGGTGAATAATTTTGACTTTTTTTCCAAATCATGTTTGCATTTTCTTGAACTGAGATGATTTATTTGATGTTTGTTTTTGAACCTCCTTCAAGCCAAATCAAGCTGTTCAAACAGGTGTCTCAAGTTTTAATTTTGGTTGACTATTCAATAGCTTAACTGATTTGCGTTCTGCAAAAATGTAGCGAGTTTTAGCTGTTTAAATGCTCCTGACTAGCCAGTGCTGGTGTAAAGCTAGGTGGTTGTCCAATGGTTTAATGCCTTCATTTTCCATGAAAACAGGAGTGAAAGTGTTATATCATCAATGTACAAGACTGAAAAATAAATGTCCTCACTAACATGAAAAGAAATCTGGTGTACATTTAAACTTGAGGACTTCAGCTGATTTATGTACTGTGAAATATATTTCAACCATACAGAATCACATTTTATGTAGTCTGCCTGTGATGTACAATTCCTGATGCTAGCTGCATAGTTTGTAAATTTTAGGTATTTACTATTTCTTCTTTTGGAGGAATGGGTTCAAAGACATTATTGTGGCACTTCTTGGCCACTTGATGCATTTAACCTGGGTGAGCACTGATAAGAATTTGTTTTTACTACAAAGAAAATAAATTGAATTTGTTAACAGAAGAGTAGGCACCCAAAATGATGGCTGTGTATCTGTAGGTCCCCTATTTTCAGCAGTGGATTGTGGCCAGCATTATTATTGGAAGAATATTACTGTTCATGAAAATGTGCAGTATGGAATGACTAGATATTATGTGTAGCTGTAACTCATTAGTTGTAATAGCAGTTGATGCATTTCCAACATAAAACTAGCTATAAAAATATCAAGAGATAACCAGGTGTAGAGCTGGATGAACACAGCAGGCCAAGCAGCATCAGAGGAGCAGGAAGGCTGACGTTTTGGGCAAAACCCTTCTTAAGAATACATCTATAAAAATATCAAAATTCCCAGGGACGTATAACAGAAGCAAGGACTATGCTTTTTGTTTTTTAAGCATTTCTAATCAACCTGTTGAGGCATGCCCTACTTGACAGGTGGTGTGAGAATCTGGACTTTGTAGCTCATCATACAGCATGGAACCAGACCCTTCAACCTGTCCATGTTGGTACAAATCCCAAACTAGTCTCATCCGCCTGCTCCTGGTCCATATCCCTTTGAATGTTTCCTATCCATGTACTTATTTGAATGTCTTTTAAATGATCTGATTGTACCCACATCACCACTTCCTTGGAAATTTCATTCCACATGTGAACCACCCCTGTCCTAAAGAAAAATTTGCCCCCATGTATTGTATAAATCTCTCTCCTCTCACCTTAAAAATGTCCCCCCTAGTCTTCAAATCCCATCCTTGTGAAAAGACAACCACCATTAACACATTATTTTATAAACTTCTAGAAGGTTGCCGCTCAACCTCCTTTGCTCCAGTGAAAGAAACCTATCCAGCCTTTCTTTATAACTCACAATGTTGGCTGGAAATTGGGAGCACCTGAGTGTCCTTGTGCACCAGTTGCTAAAGGTAAACATGCAGGTGCAGCAGGCGGTAAAGAAGGCAAATGGTGTGTTGGCTTTCATTGCAAGAGGTTTTGAGTACAGGAGCAGGGATGTATTGCTGCAGTTGTACAGAGCCTGGAAATACTGTGCGCAATTTTGGGCTCCTTTTCTGAGGAAGGATGTTGTTGCTCTCAAGGGAGTGCAGCGAAGGTTTACCAGGCTGATTCTGGGGATGGTGGGACTGACCTTTGAGGAGAGATTGACGAGGTTGGGATTGTTTTTGCTAGAGTTCAAATGAATGGAGGGGGCGGGGTTGGAGGATGGATCTCAGAGACTTCTAAAATTCTAACAGGACTGAACAGGATGTTCCCGATGGTGGATGTGTCCAGAACCAGGGATCACAGTATGAGGATTTGGGCTATACGATTTAGGACAGAGATGAGGAGACATTGATGAGCCTGTGGAATTCATTACCACAGGAAGGAATTAATGCCAAAACATTGATCCCATTCAGCCCAAGAGTTATATCTAGTCACCTCTTCACTACATTCAAAGGTTAGGGGGAGAAAGCAGGCTTGAAGGGTTGAATGGCCTCCTGTCTTCTAGATTTCTGCTTCTAAACCTGGCAACATCCTGGTAAATCTCTTCTGAACCCCCTCCAGCTTAATAAAATCCTATCTATAACTGGGTGACCAGAACTGGACACAGTGTTCCAGAAGAGGCCTCACCAGTGTCCCGTACATTGCTCAGTCCTTTGAGTACAGGAATAAACAATGAAAGCAAGCGTGCCAAACTCCTTTCTTTCTAACCACTCTTGGTATGTGATGCAAACTTCGAAGAAGGTCCCTGTCTTCTGCTACCCAAGGCCCTACCATCAATTGTATAAGCCCTACCCTTGTTTGTTGTACCAAAATGCAAGACCTCACATTTATCCAGATTTAACTTCTGTTTTTCAGCCCATTGACCCATTTGATCAAGATCCTTTTGTAATCTTAGGAAACCACTTTCACTGTCTACTATGCCACCAATTTTGGTGTCATCTGCAAACTTGCTAACCATGCCTTCTGTATTCTCATTCAAATCATTTATATAAATGACAAACAGAAGAGGATCCAGAACCAATCCCTGTGAAACACCACTGATAACAGGCCTCCAGTCCAGAGCACAGAAAGCTACGTGCAACCATTTAACAAAAACCTATGGTCCATCGTCTTCTGCCATATACTCTGGCTTGTATGTACTGCTCAGACCACTCAAAGTCTGCCCATGCTTAGCAAAAATTAGAGAGAACATTAGTGGAGACACTATAAATCACCACAAAAGCTGTCAGTTTGCTTTGTGTTGCTTCAGTGACCTGTTCACTTCCTGGGATATGTACACTACTAATGGAGAGTTTCTGTGCTTCATTCCCTTTTATCTGCAGATCCTGTTTGGCTTTCCAGTTGTTGGGATTGCTGGTGGCCTTTGAGCACTTTAGCAAGGACAGGAGATGTAGGATGTTCCAATGGTGACTGGGCTCGGAGTTGGTAATTGTCTACCCTCTGTTTTCCAAGCCTTGGTGGCAAGTAGCTGTGGTTGTTCTTTTAGATTGATGTAGCTCACTGATATTTCAAAGGTAAGGGGAGAAACCAGGGGCTTATAGATCAGTTGTAATACATCATTTGCTCAATTATAGACTCTAGCAATTCACTTAGGGTGACTGAACATTGTTGGAATGTTTCAGTTGATCAGATCAGTGTGGATTTGTAATAGATAGGCACATGTAATTGAAATATATCTAAGAACTGACTAAAGTAGACAATGGAGGAATATGTAGGGATATTTGCAGTAACCAGACAACTATTTACAAGTGAAGAATGTAATGGAATACATTTCACTTCCTCACAAATCCAACTATGACACTCAATATTCAGCTTTGCTCAATACAAAGCCATCCGTCTTAAAAAAATCACTCCACCTTCTGAAATGTACCAGATACAAAATGTAGTGTCATTAACTGGATTATGAAAAGCAAAGGAGCCTGAAGCAGCATCCTGGTAAAGCCACAACATACAGCTTGAGCTGTTTGACATGCAAGTCACCAAAGATGTGATACCACTGGTAATGGATTAGATCGAAGCTCTGCCATACTGCTTACCAAAGTTTGTTCAACACTTTCCAAGCCCTTGTCTATTGCCCAGAAGGATGGCACTAACTGTATGGGATCGCCATTACCTATTGTTCTGACCTGCTCTTGTAATTACTGTATTCATAGGGGTAGTCCAGTTCCTGTGCAATGGCAACCCTCAGGATGTTGATAATGGGGAATGCAGCATTAATGTAATTGAATAGGGTTATGGTTAGATTCTGTCTTATTGGAGATGGTCATTGTCTGGTATGTGTGGGCCATGAATATTACTTCCCACATTTCATAAAGATATACAGCACTTCCCCTGTTAGCTCATTCCACATAAGCACCACTGTTTATGTTGAAAAAGTTGCCTCTCAGGTCTCTTTTAAATCTTTTCCCTCTCACCTTAAACCTATACCCTCTAAGTGGACATGAGGATCATCAGATCTTTATCCATGGGTTGAGTAGCCTGTCATCCAAAGTGAACAGTAACTTCTCCTTATTCCTCAGCTCTTCCCTCCCACAATGGCCTTGATGGAATTTGAAACTTCACAAAATGCTTCCAAAAGTAAATTCTCAAATCCTGTATTCTGCTTTTACAAAATATTATGATATATACACACAGTATAGCTCATTAACAAAGGTCTCATGTTGGACAGAATGTATAATGCAGATACTGTAAACTGTAGTTGGCCTGATTATTTTGCAGTCAACAAACAAAATAACAATTTGACTACATCAGGCACAGATTACTACCAAGCCACAATTAACTTTAAACTGGCAGTTTTAAGTGCGTGAACTGGTGACAGTTTAATAGTTATCAAAATAAATATAAAATGAAATGTATATAACAGACAAGCGAGAAGTATTATAAATGGAGTTTGTGCATTGTCCCCTTGTGTAGTCTTTCTCAATTTTGTAGTTGATCAATGCAGTTTCACTTTTCACAAGCTTCTAGATTAGGTTCAGTCTCAATTCTGAAATACATAAATTAAAAATAATTACCTTTTAAACACACTTTCCTTCACAATGGAGGATGCAAATAATTTCCTAGAAATAACTGCAAATCAGGAACTGAAAGGAAGTAAGAACTTAAAAGCAATTACAATCACTAGGGAAGAGATTACTGAGAAAACTATTAGAACTAATAACAGGCAAGTCCCTTTGGCCCTGATGGACATCATCCTAGAGTGTTTAAAAAAAAAAAAATGGCTGCTGAGATTGTAGATGCTTTGGGTTTAATTTTCCAATATTCCTTACACTCTAGAAGGATCCCATCAAATTGGAAAATAGCAAATGTGGCTATGTTCAAGAAAGAAGGAAGACGGGAAACTACAGTTCAGTTAACTTAACATCTGTCTCTGGGCAAATGATGGAATCTATTAACGAGGTGATAGCAAGACAAATCAAAAGTCTTAACACATTCAGTCATGTGCACGTGGTTTTGAGAAAGAAAAATAATGTTCATCCAGTGTTTTTAAAGAATTCTTTGAGGAAGTAAAAAAACAGCATAAGGGGAACCTGTAGATGTATTGTAGCTAGATATCAACAAGGTATTTGACAAGGTGCCTCAAAAGGTTAATACTCAAAATATAACAGAGGACTGGTTGGCAAATAGAAAACAGTGTGGAACAGATGGATTATTTTGGGGTTGGCAGGTTGTGACAAGTGGTATGTGCCAAAGTGATCAGGGTCAAGGCCTCAATTATTTACAATTAAATAAACAACAAGGGAGAGTTGTGTATAGTGCACAAGTTTGTCAAAGGATATCACAGGATATAGATCAGTTGCAGATATGGTGGAGAAATGGCAAATGGAGTGTAATCTGATTAAGTGTAAGGTGTTGCACTTTGGGAGATCAAATATTGAGGAAATGTATAACTGTATATGACAGGACTCTTAATGTACAGAGAGATCTTGGGGTCCTAGTCTATAGCTCCCTGAAAGTGTCCACACAAGTAGATAGGATAATAAAGGCAGCGTATGGCATGCTTGCCTTTACTGGTCGGGTGTTGAGTATCAGAGTCAGAAGTGATGTTGCAGCTTTATAAAACTTTGGTTAGGCCGCATTTAAAAGAGTATTGTGTTCAATTCTGGTCACCACATTACAGGAATGATGTGGAGGCTTTGGAGAGGGTGCAGAAGATGCAGAAGAGGTTTACTAGGATGCTGCCTAGATTAGAGGGTATAAGCTATAAGGAGAGACTGGACAAACTAGGGTTGCTTTCTCCACAGCAGCGGAAGCTGAGGGGAAACCTGATAGAAGTCTGTCAAATTATGAGAGGCATAGATAAGGTTGAGTTAGAATCTTTTTCCCAAGCATTGAAATGTCTAATACTAGAGGGCAGCAAAGTAAGAGGGGGAAAGTTCAAGGAAATGTGAAGGGCAAGTCTTTTAAACAGAGTAGTAGGTGCCTGGAATGCACTGCCGGGGGTAGTGGCGGAGGCAGATACATCAGGGATGTTTAAGGGGCTTTAGGTAAGCACATGAATATGCAAGGAAAGGGGGGACATGGACCAAGGGCACGCAGAAGGGATTAATCTGGCGTCATGTCTGGCACAATACTGTGGGCTAAAGGGTCTGTTCCTGTGCTGTACTGTTCTATTTTCTTTGAATGAAGGGACCAACTGTCTGGTAAGTAAATTTGCTGATAATAAAAAGATAGTTAGGAATGTATGTTGTGAAGACTGACATGAGATTGCAAAAGGATAGAGATAGGTTAAGTAAGTGTACAGTTTTGGTCTCCTTATTTAAGAAAGGATGTAAATGTGTTAGAAGCAGTTCAAAGAAGGTTCATTCAACTGAGTGGGGTGGAGTGAAGGGGGTTATTTTGAGGAAAGGTTTGAACAAGCTGGGCCTATAATCATTGGAGTTTATTAGAATTAGAGGTGACCTTATTGAAACAAAGAGATCCTAAGAGGACTTGATAAGGAAATGTTGAAAGGATGTTTCCCACAAGATAGTGGTGAAGAAGAATTCTCTCTCTGAGGGTCATGAGTCTTAGGAACTATCTCTCCCAAGGGGCCACAGTACTTTATGACAGAGGTAGATAGATTCTGGATTTAGAAAGGAGTTAAAAGTAATGGGGTAGGCAGGAATATGGGATTGATGCCACAATCACATAAGCCATGATTTTATTGAGTGGTAGAGCTGATTGGAGGGGCTGAAGGATCTCATCCTGTTCCTAAATGACATGTATGAGCCCCAATTTCATTTCCCTAAAGCTACTGAGATTTGACATGATCACATTGTCTTATCAGAGCTGCTGTAAGTGATTCAGAAGAGCTTACCAACGTGCACGCATTAAGTCTGAAATCCAAGAAAACTTAACTTTAGAAAGGAAGCAATGTTTAATTTGGTATCACAAAGCAATTGTCTTTCAAAATTTAAAAGCTTATTTACAGTCAACAAGAGGTGATCTGTTGATTCACTGAAAGAGCAGCCGTGCTTAATTCTGTAACTCTATACCTTCTATATCATTAAGCACCATTCAATTCCGTTTTACAATTATTCATGGCATCAGCATTTTGGAATTCATTTTTTAACCAACCATTTCAATGAGAAACCTGGTTCCTGTATTCTTGTACTGCACCCACTGAGTTTTAACAATGCTCACCAGTCCCAAAGGTCACTCTTCACTGACTATTCCCCTGTCACTCCCACACCACTTTTGCTGATGTGTATCCCACCATCCACACAGTGCCCCTTCAGTCACCGACCATCTGTCATTCCCACTGAGCCCCTAAACCCCCACAACCCATTTCTTCACTGATGCTGGAATCCCAGTATTCTCATCCGATCTCCATATCAGTGAAAACCTCATGTTTCCTGAACCTCCTTGCACCCTCTGCCAGCATCCCAATTGTCACATGATGAACAGGAACACAGCATTTTACCCAACATCTGTAAAGAAGACATGAAGCTTTTTGTCTCCCGCTCAATAAGACAGATGCAAAAACACCAAAATATCTGTCCTGCTGAGTGCAAGAAGCTCCAGCAACATTCTTTTCTCAGTGATGCTAGAGGTCTGTATTACTATGCAACTGAATGTCTTTAAAAAATAAGTTACCTTCACTGATTTACGGCTTCTGTTTCAGCGGTCTCTTCTAGTTTGGCAGGCACTGTTAAATCACTCGCTGAGCTCTTTGTGCTTGGAGAAGTGGAGAGGCCTCGTGCTTCAGGATCATGTGCTGGGATTTGTGCATCCTTTTCTAATTGACTAACTGGAGAGTTCTTGTGCTCATCATCCTGCCTCTTTGTTTTGGAGCCTTTCGATTTACCGTCAGCCTTGCTCTTGGCTTTCTTCTCTTTCTTTGCTCTCTTTTTGCTTTTTTTGTCCTTGTTTTCAGACTCTCTTTTCCTTTTCCTATTCCATCTAAGAGGGCTTCTACTTCTGGATCGTGGTTTACTTTTACTTCTGCTTCGTGATCGCTCTGTCCCCAATCCCCTGCTGCCAGACCGGTCTCTGCTTGTCCTTTTACTTCGGCTTCTGGATCTAGATTTACTCCTGCTCAATGATCGTTCTTCACTTATGCTCCTTGACCTACACCTACTTCCATCTCTGCTTCTCGATCTCCTTCTCTCTCCGCTTCTGCTTCGAGACCTCTGAGATCTGCGTGTTTCTTTACTCTGGCTTCTACGGTACCTCTCTCTGCTTCGTGATCTTTTTCTGTCCTGACTTTTACTCCTGGACCTCTGTAAGCGTCTCCTATCTTTGCTCCTGCTTCGTTTTCGTTTCCTTTCAGACTCTCCAGACCTTCTATGTGTCTTGTCTGGACTACAGCTGTACCGCCTCCTGGATCGACTGTGGTAATCGTGACGATAGCTTGTTCTTTCACGCCTCTCAAAGTATTTACTAGAGTAGGATTTGGTCCTATCTGGTGATATGTAAAGGTCTCGGTCAGCCTCCCAGAACTCGCTGTTAGGATTCCTGAACACATGGAGAAAATTGCAGTGTTTTCCTCTGGGGCATTTGCGTCTTTCGTAGAGTCCTGTTAACAGAGTTAATTAAACTTTTGCAAAAGGTTACTGGCACCTGATGCCATTCAATTAGCAACAAACTGATTTCACATCATGAAACTGAAATCTCCTATAAAAGACTAGAGACTAATACCTATTAACTCAGGCAGCCAGAGAGATTGGCAGATTCAATGAAGCAAATTTGGATTATAGGTTTATAGACTCTAGTCCAGAAGAACAATTCACTTGGTCCCACTCTCGAGCCTTTTGTCTGTAACCCTGCAAATATTCAATCTCATTGATAACCCAATTCCATTTTGAAATCCATGATTAACCCTGCCAACATCACACCCTCAGGCAATGCATTCCAGATCCTATCCATTCACTACATAAAAACACTTTTTTCCTATTTCCTTTGATGAAAGAATCAAACACTTTTAATCTGCATCCTTGAGTTCTCTATCCTTTCAGTCACGGGAACAGACTCTCACTATCTGTTCTATCCTGAACCTTCCTCATTTTGAACACCTCAATCAAATTTTTGAAGGACAGGCATGAAGGGCAAGGTGGTGGGGTAGCATTATTAGTACAGGATGGAATAAGTACAAGAGCAAGAAATGATCTTGGATCAGAAGACGTGGAGGTTATAAACAGAAAGGGGAAGACAACACTAGTAAAAGTCTATAAGCTCCCTAACAGTAGCTATACAGTGGGCCAGAGAATAAATCAGGAGACAATGAGGTTTTGTTAAAAAAAGGTAGTACATCATCACGGGAGATTTTAATTTTAACATGGGTTAGGAGAGTCAGATTGATAAAGGTAGCCACCAAGAATTCATAGTTCGTATGAATTCATATTTGGGACGATCTCCTAGAACAAGAGTTTGTGGATCGGAGCTGGGATCAGGCCATCTTGGATTTGGTGATGTGTAATGAAGCAGGTTTAAGAAAGGATGTCAAAGTAAAAGATTCCATAGGAAACGGTGAGCATATGCAAGGAGTTTGTCTGGTAAGGCAGATAAACCTACAGCATGGATCAGTATGTGGGAATGTAATATTGCTGCAGTCACTGAGACATGGTTGAAGGGAGGGCATGACTGGCAGCTCAACATTCCAGGGTACAGAAGTTTCAGGCATGATGGTGAGACGGGAGAGATGTGGGAGAAATGCATTATTGATTCAGGAAACCATCATTACAGTAATGAGGGAGGAATGTCCTAGAAGGCACTTCAAATGAGGCCATCTGAGTACAGCTTTGAAATAAAAAAGGGCGATTACTTGGCTGGGATTCTACTACAGGCCTCCCAACAGTCATAGGGAGATGGAAGAGCAGATATGTGGGCAAATCACAGAAAGGTGTGAGAGGAATAGGGTTATGGTTGTCGGGGATTTCAACTGAAAGGATTAGACTGGGTGCATCCAGAAAAGCTGCTCGCACCAGTCTGTGGATAGTCCTACTAGAGTTGTGGCAATGCTATACCTAATCATAAGGAATGAAGCTGTTCAAGTGAAGATTCAGTGGGCCAGCATTTTGGGGATAGTGACCATAACTTTGTAAATTTCAAAGTTATTATGGAAAGGGATAAGGTGGTGAGGAAACTGGGGGAAAGCTAACTTCAATGTCATTATACAGGATCTGGCAAACATCGACTAGGAGCGACTGCTGTAGTTAAATCTACATTTGGAAAGTGGAACAAAAACAGAAATTGCTGGAAAGGCTGAGCGGGTCTGGCAGCATCTGTGGAGAGAAATCAGAGTTAACATTTCCGATCCAGTGACCTGTCCTCAGAACCAAACCCAAAACATTAACTCTGATTTCAGTTCACAGATGCTGCCAGATCTGCTGAGCTTTTAGAGCAATTTCTGTGTCTGCTTCTGATTTACAGCACCCACAGTTCTTTTGGTTTTTATTTGGAATGTGCAAGTCTTTTGGGCTAGCGTGTTCACCTAAGAGTGAAGGACAAGGACAGCAAGTCCACTGAACCCTGGATCAAGGGATACAGAAAAAGGATGAAGCATATGTTAACATTAAAAACAAGAGAGGCCCTTCAGAAGTAAAGAGAGTGTAAGAGGTTGCTTGAAAAGGAAATTAGCTGGGCAAAGAAGGGCCACGAAATACCTCTGGCAGATGGTACCGAGAAAAACCTCAATGATTTTTATAAGTATATTAAGGGTAAGAGAATTCCCATGGAAAAAGTGAGACCTATTAGGGACAAAAAGGACAACCTGTGCATGGAGCCAGAGGACGTGGGTGAGATCATAACTGACTATTTCTCGTCTGTATTCACAAAGGAGAAAGACATTGTAGTAACGGATTTCATTTGGAATGGTGAGGTTCTAGAACATGTTAAGACTAATAAGGAAGGGGCATTAGATGTTTTAGCTGGCATAAAGGTGCACAAATCCCCAGGTTTGATTAGATGTGTCCTAGGCTGTTCTTTTTTGGGGGGGGTGGGGGCGCAAGGAATTAGATTGCTGAGGCCCTGGCAGATATTTAGTACTTCGCTGGCCACAGGCGAAGTGCCAGATGACAGGACGATGGCTAATGTGGTTCCTTTTCAAGGAGGACAGGAGGGATAGGCCAGGTAATTACAGACCAGTGATAGGGGAATTATTGGGAAAAATTCTGAGGACAGCATTAAACAACACAGAAATTCAGGGATAATCAGCATGGATTTGTTAGAGAGAGATCTTGTCTGACTATTTTAATTGAGTTTTCTGAAAAAATTACTAATTCATTCATGAGGTTAATGGAGTTGATGTGGTTTACATGGACTTCAGTAAAGCCTTTGACAAGGCCCCACATGAAAGGCTGTTCCAAAAAGTAAAAGCCCATGGAATCTAAGGCAAGTTGGATCCCAAACTGGCTTACAAACAGGAGGCAAAGGGTGATGATGGAGGGTTGTTTTTGTGATCGGAAGTCAGTGACCAGTGGTGTACCACAGGGATTGCTGCTGGGACGCTTGTTGTTTGTTATTTACATTGACAAATTGGATGTGAATGTAGAAGGTATAACTAGTAAGTTTGCAAATGACATGAAAATTGCTGGTGTTGTTGATAGTGAGGAGGATGGTCTCAGGATACAGTCTGATACTGATCAACTAGTAAACTGGGCAGAGCAATGACAGATGGAATTTGATCCTGATAAGTGTGAGGTGTTACATTGTGGGAAGTCTAATAAGGGAAAGATATACACAATGAGGGGCACTTAGGAGCACAAATCCATAGATCCCTGAAGGTGTCAGCACCTTCAGGGTGGTGAAGAAGGCATACGGGATGCTTGTCTTCATTAGCCAAGGTGTAGAATATAGGAGCAAAGAAGTTGTTACAACTTTATAACTCATTGGTTAGGCCACGAGAATACTGTGTGCAGTTCTGGTTGCCACACTATCAGAAGGACGTGGTTACATTGGAGAGGGTGCAGAGGAGATTCATCAGGATGTTCCCTAGGATGGAAAGTTTCAGTTATGAGGACAGACTGGGAGATAGTAAGAACTGCCAATGCTGGAGTCAGAGATAACACAGTGTGGAGCTGGAGGAACACAGCAGGCCAGGCAGTATTAGAGGAGCAGGAAAGCAGGTCGGAACCCTTCTTCAGAAATTTCTGAAGGAAATGACGAAGGAAAACTGAAAATGAGGTAATCAAATCTAATGGACCCCAGAGTTTAAGTACCAGGTTGGAAAACACAACAGCGCTTCATTGGAGGCTGCACTGATGTTACCGAGTAGGGTAACAAAACGTCTGCGAACTAACGAACTAGCTCAGAGAGCGAACCAACCACAGCATCCACAACCTGAGCTACAAATCTACTCAAGAACCTTAAACAGTATAAAGGCAGTAGGAGTACACTTAAGGTGGAAATCAGGAGGGCAAAAAGCGTTGAAGAGAATCCAAAGGGATTCTACAAATACATAAATGACAAAAGAGTAACTAGAGAGAATAGGGCCCCTTAAAGATCAGCAAGGCCATCTATGTGTGGAACTGCAGGAGATGGGGGAAATACTAAATGAGTATTTTGCATCAGTGTTCATTGTGGAGAAGGATATGGAAGGTATAGAACGTGGGGAAATAAATAGCGGCATCTTGAAAAATGTCCGTATTACAGATGATCTAGCCACCACCCTTGTCATTCATTCAATGGTGTTACCATCAATATCCTCGGGGTTACCAACTACACTCCCCATAAACACAGTTACTACAAGGACAGGTCAGAGGCTAAGAATACTGGGCACAAGAATAAAAGGCACAAGGGTAAGAGTGTGATAGAATACTCCCCCCATTTGCCTGGATGAGTCCAGCTACACAATACTTCAAGTTTGACACAATCCAGGACAGGTCAGCCTGGTTGATTGGCACCACATGCACAAATATCCATTCCCTCCACCACTGCCGCTCAGTAGCAGTGCCAAATGGCCAAATATCCTTAGACAGCATCTTCTCAACCCACAGCCACTACTATCTGCTTAGAGTTTGCATGTTCTCCCCATGTCTGCTTGGGTTTCGACTGGGTGCTCTAGTTTCCTCCCACAGTCCAAGATGTGCAGGTCAGGTGGATTAGCTATGCTAAATTGTCCCACAGTGTCCAAGAATGTGCAGGCTAGATGGGTTATGGGGATAGGATGGGAGGTGAGTCTGGGTGAGATGATCTTCAGAGGGTCAGTACAGACCCGACAGGCTGAACAGCCTCTTTCTGCACTTGTGAGGATTCTATGATCTTTTCAATTCTATGACCTAGAAGGACAAGGGCAGCAGATACACGGTAACCTACAACCTGTGAGAACTGGCAGCATGGACAAATTGGGCCGAATGGCCTGTTTCCATGCTGAAGGAAATATATCACCGTTCCTTCACTGTTGCTCAATCAAAATCCTGGAATTCCATCCCTAAACGGAATTGTATGTGTACCTACTGCATGTGGGCTGCAGCAGTTCAAGAAGAAAGGTCAACACCACCTTCTCAAGCTCAACTAGGGAGGGGCAATAGATGCTGCTTCAGCCAGTGACATCTGCATCCCACGAGTGAATTTTAAAAATACTTGATGTTTTTATTGCCTTTTCAAGGTTTTGTCTCAGGAAACCTAGATGTGGAGGTGTAAGGTTGCTTTTCAGACCGGAGGTCTGTGACCAGTGGTGTGCCACAAGGATTGATGCTGGGTCCACTGCTTTTTGTTATTTATATAAATGATTTGGATGTGAACATAGGAGATATGGTTAGTAAGTTTGAAGACAACATTAAAAGTAGAGGTGTAGTGGACAGCGAACAAGGTTACCTCAGAGTCCAACAGGATTTTGATCAGACAGGCCAATGGGCCAAGGAGTGGAAGATGGAGTTTAATTTAGATAAATGTGAGGTGCTGCATTTTGGAAAGGCAAATCAGGGCAAGACTTACACACTTAATGGTAAGGTCCTGGGGATTGTTGCTGAACCTTGGAGTGCAAGCTCACAGTTCCTTGAATGTGGAGTCGCAGAAAGATAGGATAGTGAAGAAGGTGTTTGGTATGCTTGCCTTTATTGGGTCAGTGCATGGAGTATAGGAGTTGGGAGGTCATGTTGTGGCTATACAGGACATTGGTTAGGGCACTTGAATGGTTTGTGCAGAAATAGCCCAGGTCTCTACGTGCCTGCACTCCCTTCAGAACTTGACCCTTTGTTTTATATTGCCCCTCTTACCAGGATGAGGAACTTTCCTGGAATTACCCAAGACCACCCTGCAAAGTGACCTTTTATCCTGCAGCCAGATGAGGATTCCTGGGAGGCATGTTCTGGATTACTTTGGTTGGTGCAGGCTTCGTTTCTGCGCTTACAAGTTTGTGGTGTATTTCTAGGGCAAGGTGCACTGACAGGGACCAGCCAGTGACCCTCCCTTCTCTCTCCCTCCAACACAGTAATTATTTTCTTAATCAATACTGCTACCATATGCCCTTTATTTCCTGGATAACTTCAAACCTGCAACATTTAATACTCAGTTCTGCTCCCTTTTGAACCAGATCTCCATCACTGTTGCAACATCATAATTCCATGTGACTGCTCACAAACACGGATCTTACTTCCAGCACTGCATTTATATCCATACTCTAAACCTGAATTAGACTCTAATAAAAACTGAAAGAACTGTAGATGCTGTAAATCAGGAACAAAAGCAGAAATTGCTGGAAAAGCCCAGCAGGTTTGGCAGCATCTGTGAAGAAAAAGTCAGAGTTAATGTTTCAGGTCCAGTGGCCCTTACTCAAAACAAGGAATTAGACTTTATTGCACTTCCTTATCTGATACCATCTAATATTTAACAATGCCTTACTGCAGTGCCATCTTGTTTACCACTCCTAATGTTACATCCCCATAGAGTCATACAGCATGGAAACAAATCCTTCGGTCCAATCAGTCCATGCCAATATCCCTCCAAATCTTTCCTATTCTATCTAAGTATATTTTAAACGTTGTAACTGTACTCGCATCCATCACTTCCTCAGGATGTTCATTTCACATGCAAACCACCGTCTGTGTAAAAAAAAAATTACCCCTCATGTCTTTTTTAAAAAATCTCTCTTCTCTCATGTTAAAAATATGCCCCTAATCTTGAAATCACCCATCCTGATTCCTGTCTTGCTGTCAAGTTATTTTAAACCCTGTTCTAGACCCCTAGCAAACTGCTGTGTGAGGACACTGCAGTATATTAGAACAAGACAGAATCAAAGGCAAGGCTGGATAGCAAAAAGCATATTTTTTCATTAATCTTTTGACTAACCATTGCAAATGTGCAATTACCAAATATGCAATTGAGTTAAACCGATAAATGCACTGACATATTAAATGACCAATTTAAAATTAAAAATGTATTGAGAACAAACCACATATTGCTGTTTTCCATCGAGTGACAGGTGAAAATTCACACTGCAACTGTTTTCCTGCATACCAACGTCCATTGAAAAGTGCAAAGGCCTGTTGGCATTCCTCCTCTCTATGGTAAAACACAAGCAATTGGCTGTTAGCAACAAAGCAGCAGCAAAGAATGAACTAGGTAGAAATCTATACATAGTTTGCAGTAGTTCAATCATCAGAGTATACTGCAGAGGCATAGAATATGAAGCTTCATATCCCATTGCCAATCTGATGTCTTATGGTGGAGTGGAAGTTTGCAAGGAGTGGCCTAATTCACAGTGGTGAATGCAACTCTGACTATCGCTGAGAAGTACGGAAAAGGATTGAGGTGGGAAGAGTGGAACAGAGAAGTGCGACATGGCAAGAAAGGGATGACATACAGATAATTCAAAGAATTTAAAAACATTTTGAGAAAAGCCTTTCTGAGCTATAGTTTCTCCACTTGGCTCCCACCACAGATAAAAAACTTCACAGGTTTGAAGCCCCACATCAGATACTACCAGGCCAAACCCGGTTGTACTCCCAGTATCATAACGAGCAAGTGCTGCATGATCTGAGGTGAGATGGTTCAGACAAGCGAGGTCCCATCTGCTTGTATACATGGATCTAAAAGATCCTATGGCACTATTTGTAAAATCTTCCAGCATCCTAGCCAACACTATCCCTCAACCAATCGATGACTTATCTCAGTTTAGTCCATGAGCCCCTCGCTGTACAGAACTTGCTTACCTGATAGTGACTACAAAATAATGTTAGTGGTTGTGAAATGTCTTGGGATATAAAAGACGCTAAGTAAATCCAAAAGTCTAAACTCAATGCAGAACAGCATAGAAACAGACTTACTTTTGATACTGGACATACACATTTCCTCTGAGATGTGGCTCATAGTTGCAACTAACCTGGAAAATGTATAATATTGATAATTAATTTTGTAGCTTTGTGTGTTTAAACCTGACATTATTTGATATACAGCTCCTAATATGGTACATTTTGTCTTTTACAAACGGGTTTTGCTCTATTTAAGGGTTAGTGTTTAACTGAGATATACTGATTCTTCAATCTTAGTTTTGGATCTCAATCAGACTTGGCAGAAGAAAATCCTAAGAAAAGCCTAGAACAAGATGCGTTTCTGAAACAGGAATTGTTTGAAAGCTATTACTTATGCAAAAACATAAAATTTGCTTTTGATCAATATGGACACTTGCCAAGTAAAAATTGCAAATCCAGGTGTATAGCTCCAAACGGCAAAAAAACACTGTTATGAAGCTGACTTTCTGAGAGGGTTGTGTTTTAAAATTGAGAACTCTGGAAACACCCCAGCTCAGAGACATGTCTGAGAGATCTGGTTGACATGGGAAGAGAAAATCAAATGGAAACCATCGAAATTTCAAGCATCACTCTTCATGCCTTTACACAGTAATTCTTGGAAAAAAAAAACACAGCTGTTTTTTGAAATATGAGGATGAGACAAAGCAGCCAGCGTTATAGAAGAAAGAGGACTTTTTAAGTTAACAATCAAACAGTATGCTTGGGAGAATTTGCCTTCAGTTGAGAGAGAACGGACAGGACCTATGAAGCAAAGAATTTAAGGAATAAAGAGTCAATTTAAGTGGCCCTATTGGTAAAAACTGGAGCTGAAGACTTGGGCTGAGCGGAATGACTTACAAAAGGTACTGGATGTTTTGACCTGGGGTGTTAAGAAGTGAGAGGCTGGTGGAGAGGTGGGAATCCTGGAATATCTGCTCTTGGAATGGCTTCTTATTTGTAAGTCGTGATGCACCGTGACAGGGTTGGTAAGATGCACATTCATTGTATTAGTTCATGTAAAAGTACCTTCTAGCTTGGTGCATTAGTTGTTTGTTAAGTAATACTTTGACCTTTGGTTACTTCCACTAGTCACTGCGAAATGCATTTCATTTTGAAAGTTATTAGACTCCACAGGGATTGTAATAATAGTGAACATCTTAAATTTGGGAAGAATACATAGAAACTTATAGCTTGCTACAGTAGATAAGAGTTGCCCGAACAATTTACAATTTAATGTGAAAGACAACTGCATTAATACTGCGATTACAGTTAAATCCTGAGCAAGTTCGCCTAATAACTGTCTCTCTTCAAGTGCACAAGAAGTTGAATTTGAGTAGGCTTCGCATGGAGTGATGTTTCCACTGGGGTGGGGAGTCTGAAATTGGGGGCCATTAAATAAGATGGTGACTAATAAAACCATGAAAATTCTGGGAGAAGATCTTTAAGCAAATAGCAACAATATACATAAAGGGGAAGGGAAATAAATGTTTGGGGGAAGAAGTGCTTGTAAGATATGCTGATAGGGCAAAATCAAGGGGCTTATTCCAAGCAGAAACATTCAAATGTTTACAACTGTAAATTATTTATAATATGAAGCATAAATGAATTTATAAAGTACCTTAAATTGTATCACTTTCCCAACGCTCTTAAATTCAGGCAGTACATCCTCATAGAATTCCACAAACTGCTGGTAAATGTCCTCCTCACTGTGCTCCAGCCCAGAATCTGTATCATAATCATCACGCCTACTCTCCTCCATCCCGAAGGTAATGAACATGGCTCGGATAAGGAGGGTCTGACTTGATGCTGGGTATACATGTTTACGGGAACATCTGTAAGAAATAAATGAACAATTCTGTTATACGAAGACAGCCAAGGGATAACAGTGTGAATTATCACAGAATTTCCAGTTCCAAACTAATGGTGTCCAACCCAACCATCTACTACTTTAAAATGGTAATTAGCATCACATGATGAATTGGTTTGTATAATCATTACACAAGTGAACCCCGGTAGGCATCTTATTTTTGTGGTGGGTACAGCAATTTAGATTACAGAATACACACAAATATACTTAGCAACATGGAGTCCATTCAGCCCCTCAAGACTGTTAACCATAATGAGATCACAATGATCTGTATTTGACTCTGTTCACCAGCCTTTCCTTCAAATATGTTGACTTTAGTCCTGAAAGCTTTGAGTGATCCCAGAGCCCACAGTCCATTAGGAGAGAGTTATAGATTTCCACTTTCCTTTGTCAGAGAGATAATGGTGATTTTATCCCTCAATGGATTAGCTATCCTTTTATGTTTAAGCCCTGATTATCTGGATTCCCTGTCCCAGAACAAACAGTTTCACTGTTCTCAATCTTCTATTCAGTCTCAATCTTCTATTTTGTTTCCCCTTTGAAGTAAAAGTGACCATGTTCATCATCTGGGGTGCTGGGCAGGGCTCCAGTGGGCACATACATAACTGCTAGGGCTGAACCGTTTCCCAAAAAGTCCAGATTCTGCTGCAAATAAGACCAGATGCTGCAGATGATGAAGTTTTGGACAGGTAGCTGGATTAGGATTTCCTCGGCTGGTTTTCTCTCTGTATCCTGTAAGCACTTGCTTTTAAAGAAAGCTGCACCATTTTTTATTTGTTTAACTTCTCCCAAGACTCAAAATTGATTTCAAAACTCCCAAGATCGTAGTTCAAAGAGATACAAGATACTTGGCTGAATCAGAAAGCAGATGAACATCAGTCGTATGTAGACCACAAAGTCTAGAAGAGATTCTGCGATGCTGTACGACTAGTTCATCATCAAATCCTTGGCGTGGCCAGGTCATCACTACTCACAGAAAATGAGGAACAAGCACGTTAACCACCTCCTCAATCAGCCCTGACCCATTATTGAAGAAGCAACCGACTAGCTGCCATAGCTTGCCGTCAACCGCCTTCTGGAGTTCCATATAGATGTATCCAGCTTGTTAGTGAGTTAAGATAGACATATATGACTCCACTTCCAACATTTTTTCAGGTAACACATGCTGTGGATAAAGAGGCACCAGTAATGTATGGTACTTAGGTGGCATAGTGGCTCAGTGGTTAGCACTGCCGCCTCACAGCGCCAGGGACCAGGGTTCAATTCCAGTCTTGGGTGACTGTCTGTATGGAGTCTGCACATTCTCCCTGTTTCTGTGTGGGTTTCCTCTAGGTGCTCCAGTTTCCTCTCACAGTCAAAAGGTGTGCAGTTTGGCTGAATTGGCCATGCTAAATTGCCCCGTAGTATCCAGGGATCTGAGCCATGGTAATTACAGGGAAGGAGTGGGGCACTGTATCTGGGTGGGATGCAGGGACGGTGCAGTCTCGATGGGTTGAACAGTGTCCATCCGCACTGTAGGGATTTTATATTGGCATGGAAGATTAGCTACTTAACAGGGAGTAGATATTAGGCATAAAAGGGTGTTTTCCAGCTTGCCAAGATGTATTTAGTGATGTACCAGAGGGACCAGCGCTGCTATATCAACTTTATATAAATGACTTGGATGAAGTGACTAAAGCCAACTTTGTCCATTTTGGCAAGAAGAGTAAAAATGTATAATATCAAATGGTTTGATATTCCACAGCTCTGAGATTCAGAGAGGTCTAGATGTCCTTGTGTGTGAATCGTAAAAGACTGGTATGCAGGTAGAGCAAGTAATTAGAAAAGCTAACAGAAAGTAATCACTGAATGTGAAGGATATAGAATACAAACGTAGGGAGATTATGCTTCAATTATACAAGGCAGTGGTGAGATTGCAGGGGATAAACTACACAGTATTGGCCACCTTATTTAAGAAAATACTAAATGCATTGGAGGCAGTTCAGAGAATATTATTTAGTGGATTAATACCATGGGTTATCTTGTGACGACAGGTTAGACTTGTATCAGCTGATGTTCAGAAGAATAGGACAATCGAATTGAAACAAACAAAATCCTGAGCGGTCTCAACAGGGTAGATGTGCACAGAATCTATAACCAGGGTCAGCCACTTAAAACAGATTTTAGGTTAATTATTTGGAACTCTATTCCTGAAAAGCTATTGGAAGTAAAGTTCTTGAATATTTTTAACATGGGGTGGTGGGATTCTTGACAAGCAAGGGAATGAAAAGTTATCAGGAGTGGTAAGAATGTGAATCTGAGGTTACAATTAGATCAGCCATGATCATATTAAATCATGGAACAGACTGGAGGGAGCCTCCTCCTGCTCCTTGTTTATCTGTTTGTATCTTGAGTCACTGATGCCACTTGTTGAGTTTCCATAACACCACAAATTATTCAATGTTAATCATATTCAAATTAAACATTTGCTGCCATGTAAAATAACCAATCTAATTATTCAGCATTCTAACTTCTCAGTGACCTCTCTAAAAACAGCAATAAATGGGCTAGAATCAGAGCTGATGCCTAAACTGACAACTAATTTTACACCAACATTCTGTACCTCTGAATTTCAAAACACAGTTCACAACTATTCTACAATACCAGGAAGGATATACCTAACCAGGGGTAGTAGGTGCACTTTAAATTATGTCATATCCAGCAATAATATATAGAAATATAGATGCAGCTATATAAAAAAAAAATCCTGAGTCCTAAAAAGAGAAGTGCTGCTGTTTCTGGGCTTCATTTTCACATACCGGAGGTTGTTAACTGAGACACTGAAAAAAAACGAAGTCTTTTAAGACTGATTAAACCTGGAGCCCATGACCTTTAGAAAAGACAATACCAGTGAGATATGGAGCACACACAATAATCGGAATTCCTACCACTGAAGACCAGATTGATCCAAACCTCTGGATGAAAACAAACAATGTCATTGCAGGAATCATTTCAGGCCTTTCAGCTCAGTGACCAAGGGCGTAGAACTCAGAAGCAGAAGTAGGCCATTTGGCCAATCATACCCGCTTCACCATTCAACAAGATCATTGCAGACTTGGTTGTGGTCTCAACTCCACTTTCCCCTCTGCCACTCGATTACCCTAGACTTCCTCGTCAATCAAGATTCTCATTCAGCCTTGAAAAGATTTCATGACCTGTCTCAACTGCTTCTGGGAAGAGAATTCTACAGACTAACCACTCTCAAAAATATGCTTCTCTCATATGTTTCAAAATCTGTTTTATTCTTAAACTGTGTCTCCTAGATGTGGCCTTTCCCACAAGAATTATCTTCCATGATGACAGGTCCCTTGAGGATGCTTTATTATGATCACCTCCCATTCTGCTAAAGTCCAGCAGGTATAAGTCCAAACTGTTCAACCTTTTCTCATAGGTTAAGCCAATGATCCTAGGAATGCTTCAAGAGCACCTTTTCTGATCTGCAGAAATCACTGGAATGGCTTTGAAAGGAAAGCAAATCTTCATCTGGGCAGCAAATCGTATCTTTAACAGGCAGTGGGTGTGCTTTGAACAAAGAGGTAGACACTCTGGTCTTTCTGGAAGCCCAGTTACGTCCAGATTTCAATACTTTTCTCACCTATCACCAAATCTGCAGGATCCAGTCTTCAGAAAGAATGGGCAATATGATTTATCCTTTTCAGTCCCATAATCCTCTGGTGCTTCTGGATTATGCCATGTGCCACCATTCTCCAACTGTTGACAAAGTAAATCACAATTTTAACAAGTTTACAGATTTAAAACACATCAAAAGCTAAAGTAATGCTGAATGGACTGAAATGTAAAGTGACCAGATGAATTGAAAAACATTTGAAGGATGGAAAGCAAGGTATGATGAAAGGAAGTTCCTCAGAATTAACAGGCACAGTGAATAAGGGCTGATTCATTAAATGTTGAACTGCTTGAATATCGTGAACTACACATACACATAAGTGAAGCCCCCCATAGGTTCAATACTAGGAGCATTTCTGTTTTACATTTCACCCATACATTATTGACTGGGAGATACACAGTATCATTTCAGAACCTGCTGGTGACAACAAATTTGGAAGTATAGCAAAAACCGAGAAAGACGGCAATAGATTTTGAAAGGATGTAGGCTGACTGATGGGAAGGGTGGACACATGACAGACAAAATTCAATGCTGAAACATCAGAGTGGATACATTTTGGCAGGAAGTATAAGACAAAATGTGCTAACTGCAAAGTTTTAGAATGAGTACGAGACAGAGAGAGACTGTGTACCAAGTTCTGAAAGATTAATAAATCAGTCAGTCAACGAAGTACATCAGCTCCCACACTTTATAAATAACAGGCAGATACAGATAGAATAGGGATAAGTTAAGCCAGTATAAACACTGGCTCCAATCAACCGGCAGCAATTCTGGTCATCACGCTTTAGGACAAATGGAAAGCCTTTGGAAAAGGTTCAAAGAAGACTTAAAAATACAGCTCCGCAGTTAATGTGGAGAGACTAAAGCTGGGATTGTCCTCCTAATAAGGGAAACGAAGAGGAGATTTAAGAAGGGCTTTAATACAATGAGGGGTTTAGATAATATAGAAATTATTTCAAATGCTTAAATAAGTAAAAATTAGAGACAGATTTAAAGTGATGGACAAGAGACAGGGAGCGACATGAACATGTATCAAGTGGTTAGAATTTGTAATGCGCACAGTCTGGGTGCCCAGTGGAAACAGATTCAAACAGCAGTGATATGAGAAAAGAACAATGGAGGGCAGCTCTTCAAAAGAGTCGCACAGACTTGATGGGTTGAATGGACTCCTGTGCTTTAATATTTCATGCTTTTATGATCTGACTCTGTGGGAAATAATAGCAAAACTTGCAAATGACACAAATTTGAATGTCAAATGATAGGCAAAACTGTGAAACTCTGAAGGAGACATAAGTTGGCCGATAGGTGGTCCATCCACAAACTGTGAAGTAATTTTTTTGAAAGAACAGGAAAACAATAAATTTTTTAATAGTTTACTTTGGATGTATAGAAAGCAAAAAAGAGTTTTGTATTTGTAAATTTAAAAATCCTCAAGGGCTGGCAGAATCAGAGAGATTGGAACATGTACCTGCACAAATCACTGTAGGTGATGGGCAGGTTGAGAAAGCCGTTAATTAAGTATAGAAAATCTTCAGCATTATAAATAGGGCCTTGGAGTGCAAAAGCAACAAGTTTGGTTTTACTCATTTGTGGATTGTGGATATCGTTGGCTGGCCAGCATTTATTGCTCATCCCCAGTTGCCCTTGAAAAGGTGCGTTATGGACCAGACCAGACCCCCAATACATTTTGAGAAGGTAGCCGAGACCCTAGCTTTTTCTTATTTTAAAGGCAGATGTGAAGTGCCATGTTCCAGATATAATGCAACTGGTCAAACTACTCGATGTTAACCAAAACACAATTTATTTAAACACTATGGTTAAAATACAAACAAAAGAAAGAGGAATTAGAACAACTCTATTGGAAAACTTAACCGAATAATAAATACAGTACCTGTTACTGATTAATTGTTCCAATATAGTAACATCTCAAACACACTTGGCAAAAAGGCAAATTCAGACACAGATTCTCACATGCTGTTCTCCAATCCATGAGGGGGAAAAAAGCATCAAGAAAATTCAGAGAAAGGAGTAACTAGGAGACATTCACTGAAATTTCCAACTCTTTTGAGACCCCAAAGGTTTCTGCCTAAAACTCAATCTAAAAACCAGAAAGCCTGGTCTGAGAGAGCTGCTTCCCTTGTTCCAACTTTTAAACAAAACCCAAGGCCTCACAAATTGTTTACTTTCTTAGAGATAGTTTGTTACCTCATGCCTTACAAACTCTTCAAAAAAAAAAACAGGACAAATAGTCTCATAAAGTGACAGCATCATCACAGGGAGTGGTGACCTTAAACCTGTTATAAATAACCTGTTTTAAAGAGGACAGCATGGTATAGTGCTAGTGGATGATACTGCTAACCCAGAACCTCAGGTTTATGCTTTGGGATTCAAATCTAGTCATGGCAACTGGTGGAATGTAAATTTTAAAAAATGGTGACCATGATAACCATCAATTGTCATTGAAAAAAAAACTATCAGGAAACGTCCTTTAAGGAAGGTGACCTTACTTTGTCTGACCTACACGTGACTCCACACTCATAGCAATGTGGTTGTCTTTTAAGTGTCCTCTGAATTGGCTCGCAAAGCACTCAGTTCAGTGGCCTTCTTTGGTACTGTAACCACTTTCTTTCAGGAGATGGAACAATAAAAAAAAAACCCTGAACTTTAATCTGGAGGCACAGAATACAAAAGTATGGCGTATAGGCTGAACTTGCACAAGACCTTAATTGGACTGCTGTCAGTAATACTGTGTGCAGCTTCAGTAATAAATGAGATCATAAAAGTAATGGAAAATATGCTGCATAAACTTCAAGTCTATATAATCCTAACCTTCATTCCTAATTATATCTTCACAAAGTTCGGGCTTCTTTCACTAAAACCGAGATGGTTAGAAGGGTGACCCAAGAAATGTTTTCAAGGTGAAGAAATGGAGGGCAAACAGTGATGGACTGTTTCTAGGAAGAACTGAAGTTAGCTTAAAATGTTCTTTACGTGCTGGACAGCTTGAATCACGTTTGGAGCAGAGAAATCCGTCGCTGAAGCACAGCTTAATATTCTATTGAAAGGGAGTTAGATCAAGAACTATAACTAGTTAAAGGTTCTGGGAAGCAAGCAGGAGGGATAACAGATGAATAAAACAAAGAAATGCAGAAACTGGAAATCTGAAACAAAACCAGAAGTTGTGGAGAAACTTAGCAGGTCTGGCAGAATTGTCCTTCTCTCAACAGTTGCTGCCAGACCTGCTAAGTTTCTCC
>NC_063342.1:74422315-74428189 GCF_021869965.1 Rhincodon typus
GGAGAAACTTAGCAGGTCTGGCAGCAACTGTTGAGAGAAGGACAATTCTGCCAGACCTGCTAAGTTTCTCCACAACTTCTGGTTTTGTTTCAGATTTCCAGTTTCTGCATTTCTTTGTTTTATTCATCTGTTATCCGTCCTGCTTGCTTCCCAGAACATTTAACTATAACTCAGCAGGTCTGGCAGAACGGTCCTTCTCTCAACAGTCGCTGCCAGATCTGCTGAGTTTCTCCACAATTTGTGTGCGTGTGAGATAGAGATTAAGGTTGGTTTGTTTAAAGGTGGGCAAGGGGAGAACGGAACATTGAATTGTGTATTTTACTGGTCAATGGCGTATTTTTGACAAATAGCAATCTCCAATTCCAAGCGCAATTACCACCTATTTGATCTTGATCATCAAAGTAATGGAGAGGATCATCAACAATGCTATTAAGCAGCAGTTGCACAAGCAATAATCTGCTCCCTGACACTCATGCTCAGCTTTGGATCCCCCTGGGCAATTGATTCCAGATCCCATTACAGCTTTGGTCCAAACACAGACAGAAGAAGTGTATTTCAGAGGCAAGAGGAATTGCACTCTTACAGCGTGGCAGCATTTGACCAAGTAAAAGGAACCCAGTAAAACTGAAGTCAAAAGAAATCAGAGAAAAGAAAGATTTGTACACACTGCATCTTTTAAAGTTTACCAAAGCGCTTTACAACCAATTAATATGCATCACAAATGCGAAAGCCAAATTGCACACAGCATGATCCTACAAATCGTGAAGACACAGATGGCCAGATAATCTGAGGAATTAGGAAGGCTGTGAGGAAGGGTCACCGGACCCGAAACGTTAACTCTGTTTTCTCCTCCACAGGTGCTGCCAGACCTGCTGAGCTTTTCCAGCAACTTTGTTTTTGGCCAGATAATCTCTTTTTTAATGATATTAATTAATGATGTTGGTAACACCAGAACAAAGGAGCATGCACCTGCTCTTTAAAAATGTACTAAGGAATCATTTACAACACTTGTCAGGAAAGACAATTCCTTCATTAAATGTCTCATGCAAAAAGCAGCACCTTCAACAGTGCAGCACTCCCTCAGTTCTTCACTGACGTTGTAGCCCACGTTTTGTTCTCTAGTCGCTGGAGTGGAAATTGGGCCCATGATGATCTATCTTAGAGGTAAAGTTCTACCACTGAGTTATGCAACTAATTAGTGACCTGAAGAGCTCTTGGAAATTATAAAGGGGTTTGATAACAAATGTAGAGAAGATAGTTTCATTGCAAAGGAGACCAAAATCAGGGGTTACAAACACAAGACAGTCACAAAATAAATTCACTAAAATACACGAAAAGGCAGGTTGTGAAAGGGATACAAATAATTTACAGAGATGTATTGATAGGTTAAGTGGGAAAAATGTGGGCAAATAGTGTATAATGTGGGGAAAATATGAAGTTATTCATTTTGGAACGGAGAACAAAAGAACAGAATATTATTTAAATGGAGAAAAACTGCAGAAAGCTGCAACACAGAGGGACTTGCAGGTACTTCTGTACGAAACATGAAAAGTTAGCACGTATGCTCAGCAGGTAATCCAGAAAGCTAATGGTATGCAAAGGGGTTTCAAGTATAAGAGTAGGGAATTTTTACTGCAATTGCACAACGTGCTGGTGAGAGCACAAATGAGAGTAGTTTTGGTCTCCTTATTCAAGGAAAGGTATCATTTCATTAAAGGCAGTTCAGAGAAGGGTCATGAGGATGATCCCTGAAATGAAGGGATTGTCTAATGGGCAAAGGCTAAACAGATTGGGACTCTACCCACTGGTGTTTAGAAGAATGAGAGGTGATCTCATTGAAATACACAGGAATCTTAAGGGGTGTGACAGGGTAAATGCTGAGAGGATGTTTCCCCTCATGAGAGTGTCTAGGACCAGAGGGCATAGTCTCAGAATAAAGGGGCACCAATTTAAGACTGAGATGAGGAGAAATTTCTTCTCTTAGAGGGTTGAATGTCATTGGAACTCCTTGCTACAGAGAGCCATGGGGCAGAGTCCTTCTGTATATTTAAGGCTGAGATAGATTTTTGATCAGTCGGGAAATCAAGAGAGGAGCGGAAAGTGGACGTGAAGAATGCCACATCAGCCATGGTCCTATTGAATAACGGAGCAGGCTAAAGAGGCTGAATGGTCTACTCCCATTCCTATTTCCCATGGTTTTATGGTCAATAGCAAATTTCAGTAAAAAGTCTTTACCCAGCGTGGTGTGATGTGGTGGCACAAACACAACAGTGGGTGACGACAACAACAATTTACAATTACACAGTACTTCGGATTTGTTTGGTCAACAAAAAACAGAAGCCAAACCGAAGAGGCAGGAAACTTCATGAGAAAGTTCTAGGATTAGAGGTTAGCGATAAGAAGGAGCCAAGGCCATGAAAAGATGGTGACAATTTTAAGTTAATAGCATCGGGGACTAGAAGTTGAAATACACCAATGAGGGCAGAGATGGTAACAAGTAGGACTTGGTGTAAATCAGGATGTGGGCACTGGATTTCTCTACCAAACTCTCATCTTTCCCATTAAGAACTTGCATAGGGACCATAGGCATAGACGTTCCCCAAAGTTAAAGTAAAAATTAAGTTTGTTTGGATTCTAAGTTGCTTTAAATCACATTATTCCTCATTATGGAAGAATTATTATTAAAGAATTAAACATAGTCAGTAAAGCTAACATTCTTCCAAACAAACATCTGTGGATGCCTGTAGACTTCTCTAAACTAACTCCAAACCCTCACTTGTACTTTTTTCAATTGACAAGGGTATCAGCGATAGACAGGAAAGTGGAGTTGAGGCCACAATCAGATTAACCACGATCTTACAAAACAGTAAGCAAAAATCAAGTGCACCAAGTGGCTTACATCTGTTCCTAATTCATACACTGATGTGGATGTCATACAATATTCTTCTAGGAAGAGAGGACAAATCAAATGGTCAGTCTTATGAATCCACTTCTTGTTAATAGATAACAAGATCTGTTGGGTTCTCCTCCCTCCCTATTGCACAGTAGTTAGAGCTCACTAGAATTAGAGCACGTCTTGGCACTTTGCTGAGCAGACAGCATTATGTTTATTTAGCTGAGAACAAAGTTTAATGAAATATTTTCCATTAAGCCTAACACAATTTAATTTGTATTATTCAAAAGATTCAAAGAACATACAATACCTGATTTTCCGCCTGATCCAGCATTTTCTGAACAGCTTCCTACAAATGGTGTAAACATAGGACTGGTAAAAAAAAATTTGCAGTACATATCTGGTACACATCTGATTCTACTTGTTAAGAATGAGTGTTTTAGAAAGTGGATTCATCACAGGAATTTAATAGTTTTAATACATTATTCAAATGCAGTTAAATTCAAAAGCAAATATCTTGTTCTGTCGTGAAAAATGTGAAATAGACGAGGGTACATTATTAACCAGAAAAATATTATAATTCAGCCTTCATAGTGGAAAGTATTTTATGATTACTGCAAATCAAAATACTGCTGATTCACTTCCCTGTGCTCCCAACACTTCCCAACATTCAGCAATATATTAACTGTCAGTTAACCCAAAACCAAGGCAATAATTATTAACTTTTTAAATTACAAATTCTGTATAGCCACATCAGTGTTAGCACCTGGAACATGACTAGCTCAGTCCCTATATGCTGGATATCTAAGACGTGCAGATAAATTTACAAGGTAGCTGAATATATAGAACGGTCGGATCTTCGGTTTACACAGTGGCTTTCAAAACTGTTTGCGAGACTGGCATGAAAGGACTTGAAAAATTATTCAGTTAAATATTTTGGGAGGTTTAATAGCAAGAGGCTATGAGACAAAGCTGAATTTACTAGTAAATCTTTATGTCTTACACAGCATGAAGGGATATCAAATTACAAGACTCATAATTCAAATTATGTTTGCAAACAATTATGAAAAAGATACATCTTGATGTATTAGTCAGTAAGGTCGAGCGGTGGGAACTCTTTCGTGCAGGGCTGTTAAGGAATATCACTTGTATAGGTCCAGATAATTTTCATGAACACATTAAATTCTGTTACAATACAAGGCATCAGAACAATAAGAATGAATTCAAAGTAAGTCCTTTCTAAGTCCTCAGGTTTGTGAGGTTAACTGCTAGCTGAATTCTGTTTGTCTAAGTTTAGGTTAACTTAAGCTGGACAACCTTCCCGAGTATCATTATTGGCTTGATAGTAACTTTCAACATACACTCAAATATACTACAGAGTTGTGCCCAAGCAAAACATTCAACAGACTTTCTTCCTGCAATCAAGCCATACTGTCTGAGCAAAACTTCAAGGTAAGGCATTTCAACTTACCATACTTAAGTTTTAAAAAGCAAATTTTAACTGATTAAGAGTTCAAACTTGCTCCCAGAAGATTATCAATTACCCAGTTTGAGAAAAACAAACGAGCTATTCAGTGAGGCAACACCAATTCAACAGATTTCATTATGCTTTATTCTGAATAGGCGACTTGATTTAAAATTTGAACATCGTGAACCAATAATAGAGAAACTTCTTTTGTAATAATCTATATATTGCTTTATTACATCTGAAGCTGATGCCCAAATCGATAAATAAAACAAATTTAAAAAAAAAGTCACTCCATGGGCTTCAACCCAATATGCAAGTACCTAGCTCGCTTTGATCGAGAACCATTGCTGATTTAACTCAGTTTTACCATTGCTGCCTATGAAGTGATCAAGTTTAACTTTTTGGCTAGCTGCAAATTCCTTTAGTATGGTTTAATATTGAATGTGTTCTAACAGTTAACTACACCAACAGGTCTTTGTGGAATCACAATATGGTATCATTCCAAAAATATGGCAATTAGGACATGGATCTTAGTAAAGGGGACACTGGTCAAGAATTGAAATCTTCTTAAAGCAAGATACTGAAGATTAAAATGATTGGGAGCCAAGTACACTAACATGGCTTTTAACTTCTCTCAACTCTATCCAAATTAAGTTTAGGTGGATAGCAAGTTGCCACATGTCTCCAAACTTATGACACAAAACTACTCCAAGTCTGACAATCTCACTCAGATAAGGCTTAAGATGAGAGATGAAAAACTGACACACAGACTGTTGCATGACTTTGCAGATTCACTCTGCTTATATATGTGTTATGTGTTATAACTGACCAGCAAGTACTTTAATGCTGACTTTGGATGCCTGCAATAGAGAGCATTCCATTCCGAGGACACAACTTGATAAATAAAGAGGAAAATGATATCAAGTCTTTTGTATTTAACACCATTATTCTTTCAGGCTAAGTTCTCCACAAACAACTGTCCTACTTCAAGCAAAAATACAGAATTAAGATATGAAATGCTTTTTAAAGAGGATATATGTTGTGAATTTATCCTCCTAGAGCTGGAATCACCTCTCGTTCTCTCCGTTCCTGCTGTTTGTGTTCCACTTGCTCTTTTTCCTTCATCTGCTGCTGTTCCCATTCTTCTCGTATTCTTCTCTGGGAACACAAAAGAAACACAATCACATTGCAGTCAACACTCATTTCACGGTCCTATTTTAACATCAGAATACCTCTTATTTAAGGATGATCTCACTTTTCAGATTTTAGTTCTGATGTTAAAATCCAAGAGTTTTCAGCATAACTGGAGGTTGTCCCAAACATGGTCTACAATGAAATAAACAACTTCTGAAATATTGGCATCATTTGTGCTCAATTCAAACCATCTACAAAGCTATCAACACCTTGGAACTAACATTCCAAAGGGAGGAAAGAGTGGAGTCAGAGCCCAACTGCAAAGCCTTCCTGCTCCTATGATGCTGCTTGGTAGCCTTCCCGCTCCTATGATGCTGCT
>NC_063342.1:74428199-74433337 GCF_021869965.1 Rhincodon typus
TGCTTGGTAGCCTTCCCGCTCCTATGATGCTGCTTGGTAGCCTTCCCTGGCCTCCTGTGTTCATCCAGCTCTACACCTTGTTATCTCAGATTCTCCAGCATCTGCAGTTCCTACCATCTCTGCCAAATATAAATGACTTGCGTCCAAAAACAAAGACTCTTCTCCTGCCTTAATGCATTTTCTTGCTACACAGCTTAACATTGCAGGGCTCCTTCACATACATTTCATAAGATTCCATCTCCCCCAGCAGAAACAAGTTGTCTTGTGAGCATCAGAATCTCAAAGTGAGAATCATTGTTTTGTGAAGCACTAAATCAGATCTGAGGTGCTGAGTTTATTTAAAGACATTGGAATGGTCTAACTTTTCACAGCTTTAGAGCAGCTGACACAAGTTGAGATTTTAAAGATAATTTTCTTTCACAATTTTTCACACTTTTAATTTCTCACAATCTAAGAGCTCAAAAAAAAATCCAACTTGCAAGCAGTAATGCTAAGTGTTTATTATAGCTTGGATACCACAACTGCAAACCACAGAACAAAATGTCTTTTCAACTAATGAAAGATACAATTTGGTCATTTTAGCTTGATTGATCTCTTCATTATAATACTCACGACACAATGTAAATTATAAAGAAAATAATATTTCAGTTGTTGACTGCACCTCCTAATTTACAGTCTCAACAGCACCTCAGATCAGCTGGAGATTTCAGGGTCACTATTATCTATCTCACTGCTCTGTGTGATTAAAAGAACAGAAAACTGAAATGTTTACCTCCTCCTCTTCCTGTTTTTTCCGTGCTGCTTCTTCTTTTTCCTTTTTCAGCCGGAATTCCTCTTGTGCCTGCTGTTCTTTTTCCAGCCATTCTACATGTAAGCGCTGCCTAACACATGACACAGGGAGAAGGGTGGAGAGAATTACCGCAACCCTTATAGAGTCATACAACATGGAAACACACTCTTCGGTCCAACTCATTCACGCCAACCAGACATCCCAATCTAATCTAGTCCCATTTGCCAGCATTTGGCCCATATCCCTCTTAAACTCTTCCTATTCATGTACCCGTCCAGATATCTTTTAAATGTTGTAAGTATCCCAGCTTCCACCAGTTCCTCTGGCAGCTCATTCCATGCATGCACCACTGCCTGCACGTCGACCCCTCAGGTCCTTTTTAAATCTTTCTCCTTTCACTTTAAACCTATAGTTTTGCACTCTACCCTGGAAAAAGGACCTTGGCTATTTACGCTATCCACGCCCCTTGTGATTTTATGAACCTCTATAAGGTCACCCCTCAGTCTCCAACACTCCAGGGAAAAAAGCCCCAGCCTATTCAGCCACTTCCTGTAGCTCAAACCCTCCAATTCAGGGAACATCCTTGTAAGTCTTTTCTGTACCCTCTTAAGTTTAACAACATCCTTCCTATAGAAGGGCGACCACAATTATATGCAGTATTTCAGAAATGGCTTCAATGACCTGTACAGCTGCAACATGACTTCCCAACTCCTATTCTCAATGTTCTGACCAATGAAGGCAAGCATGCCAAACACCTTCTTCATCACCCTGTCTACCGTGTGTGGCTCGGTGGCTAGCACTGCTGCCTCACAGCACCAGGGACCCAGGTTCAAATCTACCCTTGGTTGACTGTGCAAACTCCACACAGACATTCTCCCTGTGTCTGCATGAGTTTCCTCTGGGTGCTCCAGTTTCCTCCCACAGTCCAAACATGTGCAGTTCAGGTGAATTGCCCATGTTAAATTGTCCATAGTGTCTAGGGATGTGCAGGCTAGGTGGGTTAGCCATGGCTATGCAGGGTTTCAGGTGGGTAGGGGAATTGGGTCTGGGTGGGATACCTTCAGAAGGTCATTGTGGACTCGACGAGCCACATGGCCTGCTTCCACTATGTAAGGACTCCACCTTCAAGGAACTATACACCTACACCCCTGGGTCTCTGTTCAGCAACACTCCTTAGGGCCCTATCATTAAGTGTATAAGTCCTGCCCTGGTATGCCTTACCAAAATAGAACACCTCACATTTATCTAAATTAAATGCCATCTGCCACTCCTCAGCCCATTGGCCCATCAAGGTCCTGTTGTACTGTGAAGTAATCTTCTTCATTGTCCATTACACGTCCTGTTTTGGTGTCAGCTGCAAACTTACTAATCATTCCTGCTACATTCACATCCAAATCATTTATATAAATGACGAAAAGCAGCGGATTCAGCATCGATCCTTGTGATACACCGCTGGTCACAGGCCTCCAGTCTGAAAAACAACCCTTCATGCCAATTTTGTATCCAATTGGCTAGCACCCCCAGATCCCATGTGAGCTAACCTTACTAATTAGCCTACTATGTAGAACCTTGTCAAACGCTTTGCTGAAGTCCATATAGACAATGTCTACCGCTCTGCTTTCATCAATTTCTTTGTCACATCTTCAAAAAACCCAGTCAGCAATACAAAACAGGAGTGCTAATAGCTGAAGATTAATACAGGAGATACGTGTCCAGGTTTGGTCTCTATATCCATAGAGTCACTGGCACATCAGAAAAGGGACATGGAAATTAACATTACAATATATTAAAAGCAATCAAACCCAAATCAACCAATTGAGTTTATTTACTCCTCAGGAACTACAGCAATCCACATCACTGACAGTTCAACTATTTCCATTTAATTTAAAAGAGGAGAAACTCATTTTAAAATTTTAACATTTAAAGATTTAACATTTAAATAACACAGTCTTTGACAGATGCTTTAAACAGTAGTTGCCAACAATCCTCACTCTAATAGGAATTTGAGACCTTTTTTTTGTAAAGTGAAAGGCTTATAGATCTCAAAGGGTTACTGACCTTTCAGCCTCCAACTCTCTTTCTTCTTCCTCAAGGTTTTCTGCCTCTTCTATCTCCTCTTCATTAGCCAATTCTGAAACAGAATTAAAATAATACCACAATTGTAGCTGGCACAAAGAGAAAGTGTATAAAATCTGCATACATTGGCATTCATCATTTTTAGTGTGGTATATATTAAAGAACTGCTGATACATTTATATTTTCCCTACGCTTCAAGACCCAATCTCAGCATGGTCACTGGAAAACCTACAATATCAACTGAGAGAGGGAGGGGGAAGAGCTTCTGAAAGTCTTCTGGATCAGAATCCTGGAGTGTCCCAATATGCAAAGGTCTGCAGTTCAAGGCAACAGCTCAACAGTACCTTTTATAGGGCAATTCAGAATGGGCATTAAATGATAGCCAGTGATGTCCACCTTCCATGAACAAATAAAAACAATGTCATAAACAGCACTCAATCCTAAAATAATGCTATGTACATTCTACCATTCAGCCTCAGCATTCTCTCTAACTGTTCCAGAACATAAGGTCCACACTCACCTTGTCCTGGTCTCTCCGATTCCCTCCTATAGCCCAGCAACATCTCCCAGTTTCTCAGTCCTGCCTGACTCCTTTACCAGCCCAAACCCCTATCAGATGCCCCTCCTGGACACCCACCACACCCTTCCAGACCATCTCACCCCTCCTGGACCTCTGCCAAGGTCCTCCCTCTCCCCTCCAGGGCTCCAACACGCTGCTCCCACTCTGGTTCCAGGAATTCTTCTGCACCCACCGCCTCCCAATCTCTGGTCTCCCACCTCCCTGGGCTCCTTCCTTGTCCCAGGTCCCTCTCTCCCACCTACTCCTTGGTCACCCATGGGTCCCACTCTTCCAAGTTCCACCATAACACGCCCCACCTCCCAGGAACTCCAGGCACCCCACCACCAACATCCCAACTCTGTGTTAGTCCCACACCTTGGCTACCCCCTTCCCCACCATAATCCTCCACTCCCTGACCTAACCTGGATACCCTCCCTCTTCCCCACCCCCAGGATCTTTCCCTGATCTCCCTTCTCCACACCCCACAACCCCAAACTCTCTGGCTTGCCCTCCCTTCTGGCCGGGCTCCTACCTGCCTGCCGCTGTTTGGCCTCTTCCTGCCGCCTCCTCCGCCGCTTCTCCTTCTTCAGCAATGCTCGTGCCTTCCTGTGACTGCAATGACAGAAAGCAACAGTGAGATAGAGGAAGACAGAGACAGCGAGTGCGAGTGAGTACAAGAGCTTGAACAGGTCAGAGGCTGAAAGAGAGCGAGTGTACATTTATCTCTCTCACACTATATTTTTCTCCCTCTCTCTTTTACAGACTCAGTACCTTCTCCCTCAGTGTATATTTCTCTCACATTGTGTGCATGAACTGCACATAATCTGTACATTTCTCTCACACTATATTTCCTTCACACAGAGCATATTTTCTCAATGTGTATTTTGCTCACACATATTGTATGTTCCTTCCCTCTCACATACAATGTGTATTTCTCCCTCTCACCCACACCCAATGTGTTTTTCACCCTCACACAGTTTATACTTTTCTCTCACACTGTCAGTCTATCTTTCTCGCGCATACTCAGTGCTTTTTCCTCTGTCTCACTCTCCCACAAAGGGTGTATATTTCTCACACGTACACACAGCGCACATTCCACTGTCACATGCGCACACAGCACACGTTCCTCTCTCAAGTACAGCATGCACAAATTTCTAGTCGCTCAACTCTCTCACGCTGACACACAAATTTCTGGTTGCTCAACTCTCACTCGCGCTGGCACGCGCACACCGTGTACACGTCTCACTCGCGCTGGCACGCGCACACCGTGTACACGTCTCACTCGCGCTGGCACGCGCACACCGTGTACACGCGCTCACTCGCGCTGGCACGCGCACACCGTGTACACGTCTCTCGCGCGCTGGCACGCACACATACCGTGTACACGTCTCACTCGCGCTGGCACGCACACACCATGTACACTTCTCTCTCGCGCTGACGCACACACCATGTACACCTCTCTCGCGCTGACACACACACACCGTGTACACTTCTCTCTCATGCTGGCATGCGCACACCGTGTACACTTCTCTCTCGCGCTGGCACGCACGCACACCGTGTACACTTCTCTCTCGCGCTGGCACGCGCGCGCACACACCGTGTACACTTCTCTCTCGCGCTGGCACGCGCGCGCACACACCGTGTACACTTCTCTCTCGCGCTGGCACGCGCGCACACACACCGTGTACACTTCTCTCTCGCGCTGGCACGCGC
>NC_063342.1:74433437-74433891 GCF_021869965.1 Rhincodon typus
CGCGCGCACACACACCGTGTACACTTCTGTCTCGCGCTGGCACGCGCACACACACCGTGTACACTTCTGTCTCGCGCTGGCACGCGCGCGCACACCGTGTACACTTCTGTCTCGCGCTGGCACGCACGCACACCGTGTACACTTCTGTCTCGCGCTGGCACGCACGCACACCGTGTACACTTCTGTCTCGCGCTGGCACGCACGCACACCGTGTACACTTCTCTCTCACGCTGGCACGCACACACACCGTGTACACTTCTGTCTCGCGCTGGCACGCACACACACCATGTACATTTCTCTCACAGTTATTTCTCTCTCTCTCTCCCCACTCCACCCTACCCCTCCAACACACACACACACATATATACACAGTTTTTTTTTTATTTCTCTCAGACAGTGACCTGCTCCTCAGCTTCTCCTCCCCGGGGAGGGGGGGGGGGGGGGGGGGGGGGGG
>NC_063342.1:74433991-74450529 GCF_021869965.1 Rhincodon typus
CTCTCTCTCTCTCTCTCTCTCTGTCTTTCTGTATGTTTATATGATTTGATTTATTTCTCTCTCAGACACTGATCTGTTGCTCGGGTCCCCCCCAGAACAGACAGAGTATATTTCACCCCCCACACACACTCTACATTTACTTATTTAATCTCCCCCTGTCTCTCGCACACGCACATACACGGTGTATTTTTCCCTCAGACACTGACCGGATCCTCGGAGGCTCCGCCAACATCGCCATTTTGCCGGGAGTCACGTGGGCGCCGCGCGCCTGCGCGCTCTGGAGGCGGTTGGAAGGGGAGCTGCATTTGGATAGCGCCTTTCAGTACCTGCAGCTACTGGCTACCTGATCCGGTCTAGCCGCTACCCCACAATCCTACCACCCTCTTCTTGAGTACAGGGGCTATATTTGCTCCTTTTCCAGTCTGCTAGAAAGTTTGCAGAATCGAATGAACTCTGGAAAACTCAAACCAATGCATTGCCGCATTCTTAGTCAGTTCTCTTACGTCCATAGGATGAAGTCCAAGACCCTGAGACATAACAACCACAATTCAAATCAGTTTGCTCAGTACGGATTCCTCCTCATTGAGAGATAATTTCTGAGTCCCTAAACTGCAGACAAAGCAAAATATATATTAACTTCTTCTGTCATTTCTGTATGATCTCCTGTTAACACTCCATTCTCACCCTCTCGAACCCCAGCATTCATTTTACTCAGAGATAGCAAGAACTGCAGATGCTGGAGTCAGAGATAACAAAGTGTGGAGCTGGAGGAACACAGAGAGCCAGGCAGCACCAGAGGAGCGGGCAAGTTGACGTTTTGGGTTGGGACCCTTCTTCAGAAAAGGGCCTGACCCAAAACGTTAACTTTCCTGTTCCTCTGATGCTGCCTGGCCTGCTGTGTTTCTCCAGCTCCATACTGTGTTGTCAGCATTCACTTTACTTACTTGTTTACAAAGCACAATACAGCGCAGGAACAGGTCCATCAGCCCTCCAAGCCTCCGCCGCCACATTTTGTCCTTCCACACTAAAACTGTTTTCACTTACAGGATCTGTATCCATCTATTCCCTTCCTATTCATGTATTCATCCAGGTGCTTTACTTTTAAAAACCTATAGAATATCTTATTTATTTTTACATTTCTAGCTAGCTTCCCCTCATGCTGCAAATTAATAGTCCTAATTAAACTTTTAGTCATTAGCTCTTTATATGTTGATAAGTCATCTGATCCTCCAGTCACCTTTAACAATTAAATATTTTTTTCCTTAAGATTAATGCTTCTCTGAACCTCTAATTAACCACAGACAGTGGGTGCTCCCCTTGGCATTTTACTTTAAAACAGGAATGTACTTCTTTAAGTATTCTGAAGTGTCCCATTAAATGTTGCCACTGCTTCTCACTTGATCTATCTCCTAGACTAATATCCCAATTCGCCTCATCTAGCTCTCAGCTTTCATGCCTAAGTGTTTATTTAAGTTTAAAATACCCAGCTTAGATACCCCGCCTTCTCTCTTGAAACTGGTTGTAAAATTCAATCATGTTACAACTGCTGGTCACTGAGTCATATAGATCTGCACAGCCTTCATTCCATCTTGTCTGTGTGGGTCAAAAGCAACCATGTAACTATTCTAATCCCATTTTCCAGTACTACACCCATAGCATTGTACACCTTAGCATCGCAAGCGTACATCTAAATACTTGTTAAATGTTATGAGGATTTCTGCCTCTACCATCCTTACAGGCAGTCAGTTCCAGGTTCCCACTATCCTCTGGGTGAAAAAGCTTTTCCTCGCATCTCCTCTAAACCTTCCACCCTTAACTTAAATCTGTGGCCCCTGGTCATTCATCCCTCCATCAAGGTGAAAAGTTTCGTCCTGCCTCCTCTATCTGTGCCCCTCATAATTTTATACATCTCATTCATGTCTCCTTTCAATCTCCTCTACTCTAAGGTAAACAACCCCAGATGGTCCAAGAGATAGTAAGAGCTGCCGATGCTGGAGTCAGAGATAACACAGTGTGGAGCTGGAGGAATACAGCAGGCCAGGCAGCATCAGGGGAGCAGGAAAGTAGACGTTTCGGGTCAGGACCCTTCTTCAGAAAACAAAAATTAGAATAGTTAGATGGTTGCTGTTTCTTCCCACAGCCCAAAGAGGTGCAGGTTAGGGTGGATTGGCCATGCTAAATTGCCCACAGTGTCCAGGGGTGTGTAGGCTAGGTGGATTAGCCATGTGGAATGCAGAGTTACAGGGATAGGGTAGGTGTGTGGATCTGGGTGGGATGCTGTTTGGAGGGTTGGTGCAGACTTGATGGGCCGAATGGCCTGCTTCCATGCTGTAGGGATTCTATGATTAATTCTATGTCATCTACATAGAGAAACTTGCAGACAGGTCATGGGTGCACAAATTTCATGTGGTGGGAGTCCATTTGTCTTTTTCCTTCAGGCACCAGTCTTGTCACCAACATGTACTGTGAACTAGCTGTCCCATACTAGCAGTCCCATGGTGCCAGTAACCCAAGGAGGGAGAATTCTTAACATTTTGTCAAATGCACCAATATTTATTGGAAGGGGGCAAGTTGAGAAAAGTCATCACGAGTTAAGCACACAGCTTCACGAGCACAGTTTTATTTTGTTTGCACAGGCGTGCAAGAGTCAGGAAGTGATGTTGAAGCTTTATAAGACTTTGGTTAGGCTGCACTTAAAGTATTGTGTTCAATTCTGGTCACCACATTACAGGAAGGATGTGGAGGCTTTGGAGAGGGTGCAGAAGAGGTTTACCAGGGTGCTGCCTGGATTAGAGGGTATGAGCTAAAAGGAGAGACTGGACTAGGAAAAGGAGGAACTAGGATTGTTTACTCCGGAGCAGCAGAGGGTGAGGGGAGACCTGATAGAGGTCTATAAAATTATCAGAGGCATAGATAGGGTTGACAGTCAGAATCTTTTTTCCCCAAGAGTTGACATGTCTAATACTAGAGGGTATGCATTTAAGGTGAAGGGGGAAAGTTCAATAGAGATGTGAGGGGGCAAGATTTTTATGCAGAGAGGGGTAGGTGCTTGGACTGTGCTGACAGGGGGTTGGTGGAGGTGTTTAAGAGACCTTTAGATAAGCACATGAATATGCAAGGAATGGAGGGATATGGACCAAGGACAGGCAGAAGGGATTAGTTTAATTTGGCATCATGTTCGGCACAACATGGTGGGCAGAAGGGCCTGTTCCTGTGCTGTACTGCTCTGCGTTCAATGCTCGAGGATGTGCTATTTGCTGTTCCATTCCATGAGTGCTGCTCCTGTTCATTGTGATTACTTATATATTGGAAATATCCCAGTCACTCTCTTCCCATCTCAATCTGTGCCTCTCCTGATGCCCTTCTCGACCTTGCTTTCCAGTTTCCTAGCCCTAACCCTGCCTTCTGCAATGCGGACATCAAATCTCTGCATCACCATTCCCCTCTCAGGATAGTGTGACATGTTGTCTATAACTTTCCTTTCGAACAAAGTTTCAACCTGCCCCGGTGCATCATGACAAATTGCTCCTGCCTATTTGGACTCGCTCTTACACTGGAAAGGTCCTCCTATAACTCCACACACTCCTTTAAACAATATGACTTTTTAAAACACAATAAGAGCTATTATTCTGCACATGGCTCCTGGCAACGACTGCTCTTTCTTCCAAGGATGTGGGGTTTGTTCCAAAATCTAATTCTACTCAGTGGCCCTCCCTCACCTTTTCTCCAGGTACATTCATAGTTCTATCAGAGCCGTTTCCTACTCCCAGTGAACTGGAAAATGCGATTCACTGAGTTTCCACTTGTCATGCTTCCCGATCCGTCACATGAGCCACCAGCACCAGCATTCTGGCATTTGAAATTCACCTGAAAGTGAGCTGAAACATTCTGAAATATCAGGGCAGACAAGAGACTGGGTATTTTGCAGGGAAATATTCTCCTCTTGACTTTTCCAAAGCTATCCACCGCGGCACGTCATGAGTGGACTGAATACTCTCCCCTTGCCTGGATGAGTGCAGCTCAAAGAACACCCAAGAAACTCTACACTAGCCATGGACAATTAAAGAGATAAGGGACAGCGTAAAACTAAAATGAAGGGCATACAAAGTGCAAAAAGAAAAATCAATCTGAATGGGAAAGATAAAAAAAAATGCACAGCAAAGACCATAAAGCAGCTTATAAGAGTGACTAAGAGGGATCATGAAAGGAAACTTGCCAGGGACATCGACATCAATGAGAAGAAATGTTTATATTTATGTAAAGGGAAAGCCGATGGTCAGGAGCAATGTTGGCCCATTAAAGACTGAAAGTGGGGATATTGTCAATGAATGTGGGGAAATGGCAGACATGTTGAATAATTACTGTGCCTCAGTACTTAAAATAGAAAAGGAGGAAGTCCCGAGGAAATGTCGGGAACAGGGACTGAATAAAATTAATGTAAGTGAAACATTGGTAGTGAGGGCATTAATGGAATTAATTAGTGACAATTCTGTAGGACCTGATGGTTTCCATCCAGGGTGTTAAAGGAAGTAGTGTTGCAATTGTAGATGCCTTAACTATAATCTTTCAGAGTTTCCTAAATAGATTGGAAAATTACACATGCTGCTCTGCTTTTTAAGAAGAGCAAAAGAGGAAGACCTGAGAATTACACCCCTTGCTTTCTAACTGCTGGAACGTAGGCGTGTTCTTCCTGCAGCTTCTCCTAGGGCATTTTCTCACTGCGCCTGGTTCCTTTGACTGTGCCTCGGACGGTAGCCCACCTCATGTGCACTCGGAGCATCTTAGCCAAAATCCAGCATTTTCTTCAGGCAGAAACGGTGTCAGGCTGCAACATCTGCAGTGTCCCCCTCGTCCTCAGAGGTTTCTTCCACACTAGGCAGACAGGGAGAACCCACTGACAGCCTTGCCCGATGTTCCAAGGGGCCGGATATGTTTTGCTCCTGCCCCATTTGGGAGATTGCAGCTTTCCACGTGCTTGTTCAGGACTGCTTTTCCTACCCAAACTTTGTAAGTCATGGGACCTGACCTTGCGTCGACCATTCCTCTTAACTATGCAGGGCCACTCACATGGTTTCAATACCAAACCTTGTCCCCTTGGTCCTATAATAAAACAGGAACTGGGGCCGTTTGGTATCAAGCGAAGCTGTAGGCTGTTTCTTTAAGCCTGCCTTCAAAGTTTGTACTGCTGTTTCCACCAGATCATTGGACAATGGATGGCATGGAGCTGTCCTTACATGCCGAATGCCATTCAAATTTAGGGAATACTCAAATGTAACTGATGGCCCATTGTCTGTGACCAACACTTTAGGGAGCCCATGTAATGCAAAAGATGCTGTCAACTTTTCAATCATTGTCCCCATGTTTGACGAATGAACTCTATGCACGTCCAACCACTTTGACTGGGCATGCACAATGACTAAAAACACACAGCCCACGAAAGAACCGGTATAGTTGATGTGTAACCGAGTCCAGGGTTTAGCCAGCCATTCCCACAGATGTGGAAAGCTGCTGGTGGTAATTTTTGTCCTTTTTGGCACTGCCCCACCAGTGCAGCTATATTGTCATCCAATCTTGGCCACCGGACATAACTTCTGGCTGACATCTTCATTTTCAAAACCCCTGGATGACCCTGATGGAGGTCAGCCAGTATCTGGCAGTGACCTTTGCTCGGAACAATCACTCTTGCTTCTCATAATAATATGCCGTCCTCTACGGTGATCTGATATCGCCAGGTCCAGAAAGTTTTTTGCTACCCGCATCAGTTTGGCTAGGATGGGATCTTTTTGTGTCCACAATTGGACATTGTCAGCAGTGACTGGAAAGGTGCCCAGAAAGTTTAAAACCAGAATGGACTCTTCCAGTGGTGACACCACCGATGGTGTATCTGACAGAGGGAGGCAGATCAAGGCATCAACATTTGCCACTTGGCCTCCTGGATGGTGTTCCAACTTGTAATTGTACGCACTCAGAATAAGAGCCCACTGCTGAATTTGACCTGAAGCTATGGGCAACATGATCTTGTCCTCTTTCAGTAGGCCTAGCAGGGGTTTCTAGTCCATTACTATGACAAATTTATATTGGTAAAGGTATTGGTAGAACTTTCTCACACCAAAGATGACCACCAAACTTTCCTTCTCTATCTGGGTGTGTCTTCGTTCGGCATCAGCCAAAGTCCGGGAAGTGTATGCTATCAGCCGTTCGTCTCCGCTGGGCCATCTGTGAGTCAACACCACCCTGATACCATCGAATGTCAGCACCACCCATCACTTGGGTCCTCGTGGGCCAACACCTCAGGTGACGATAGCTGCTTCTTCACTTCCCTAATGGCTTCATCTTGACGATGAGACCATTTCCAAGGCTGACATGCTTTTCAATAGCAGATGTAAAGGTGCCAGGATGGAGGCCAGGTTATGTAAGAATTTTCCGTAATAATTCATCTACTAAGGAAAGATCAAAGCTCCAGTACAGTCATGGGAGCTGGGACATCATGGATTGCCCTCACTTTATTTTCCAATGAGTATAACCCGGTTTTGTCGACTCTGTAGCACAAATAGGTCACTAGTAGGAAAACACCTTGTACCCTTCTAAGGCACACGCGTACCATGGAGAAACGTTTAAGCACTATGTCCAAGTTCTCCAAGTGCTCTTCATTGGTCTTCCCATTTATTAGCACGTGATCCAGATAAATAGCGACTTGGGGCTGACCTAAAACGTTCCCCATCGTCTGCTGGAAAAGGGTGCATGGTTCCCCAAATGGCAGTCCCTTATGGTTATTAACGTAGCATACTTCTGGGATTCCTCATCTTATGGCAATTGCAAGTACGCATGGCTCATGTCCAGCTTTGTGAAGGACAGCCCACCGCCCCTCCAGCTTTGTGAATAAACCCTCCATGTGAGGCATTGGATATTTAGAAGCGGTTTACCGGTTTGTTTGAAATCCCCACAAAGGCAAACCAACACATCAGGCTTCACAATCAGTACGACTGGTGCTGCCCACTTCACAAACTGGACTGGTTTGATGATTGGAGATAGTAGGAACTGCAGATGCTAGAAAATCTGAGATAACAAGGTGTAGAGCTGGATGAACACAGCAGGCCAAGCAGCATCATAGGAGCTGGAAGGCTGACGTTTCGGGCCTAGACCCTTTCTGGTGACCCTTTTCTGATGAAGGGTCTAGGCCCGAAAGTCAGCCTTCCTGGTTTGATGATTCCTTTGTTTTCCAGCCTCATGATTTCTAACTCTACTTTTGCCCGTAAGGCAATGGCACTGGGCGGGCCTTGCAGAACTGTGGAGTTGCTTCTTGGTCAACATGTAAGGTGGCCTTGACCCCTTTGATAGTCCCTTGACCTTCCGGAAAAATCTTCCAGGTATTTAATTAGGACTTCACTCAGGCAGCCTTTTGCTAATCAAAAAAAATGTTGAGCCAATTAAGTTGAATCTTTCTCAACCAATTACACCCCGTCAAGCTTGGGCCTGAGCCTTTCACTACAATCAGTGGTAACTGAACCAGCTGCTTCTCATAACTAAAGTTATACCTTTAATCTGTAAGGGTTCCCTGTTATAGGTTCTCAACTTGACTGAGGTCTTATGCAAACTTAAGGGTTGGACTCCACAGCAAATTTTGGTCAAGACTGCTCCTGCAATCACTGATACAGCCGCGCTGGTATTGACCTCCATCAGAACTGGGTGACCATTTAACCAGATGTTTATTTTGATTGGTTCTGATTTGGATATTGATGAGCAATTTAACTGTTCTAAAGCAGCAGTAGGCGGACTTTCCAGGGTGTGCACTGTCCTGGATGCCAGCCTGCGAGTTCTCTTACTCCAGTCAGGCCGAGTGGGACTCTCTTGCTCTCTCGAGTCCACATACTGGCAGCAACTACAATGGCCTGCTGGGCCAGATCCTCAAGAAAATTTTAACCATTTGGCCAAGACTTGCCATTGTTTTGGGGTTTTGCTGTGGGCTGACCCAGAGTCCCTCAGACCAGGATATGTCCTGAGTGAGGCTGTGCCATTGCCTTCACTCAAATGGTGTTCCCCAAGGTCAGTCAGCCTGGTGAGGGCATCCATTTACACTATAACTCTATAACTCACATGTTCCACTTGCCACATTTTTTAATGACAAAGCCTGTTGTATTGCCTGTTTGAAGTTCAGCTAATCGGTGCGTTTGCATGGTTACATCATTAATCTCGCATACCAACGGGGGTGTCAGTATCTCATTAAGGGTTAAACCAAATTCACATGTATCTGCTAGTCCTCTTAACCTCATCAAAAATCCGATACGGATTCTCCTGGTTCTCAAACTGCCGGGTAAAACCGATAGCGTCTCAGAATTAGAGGAGGCTTGGGGTCATAGTATTCCTTAACTAAATCCATCAACTCTTGAAAGGTTTTGGTATCCGGCGCCTCAGGGAGAGTTAGGCTCCTAATGACTGAAAATGTTGTGGGCCCACAGGAGAATTACTCGTTGCTTTTCGTCTGCCCCAATATCATTAGCCCGGAATAAATAACACATTCTTTCCACATACTGGGCCCAGTCTCCTACGGCAGGATCAAATGAGTCAAGCTTCCCAAATAACAGCATGATGCCAGAAATCCTTACCCCAACTCAAAGACGACTGTTGCGAGTGAGTCTCTTTGGGGGCATGTTTTTCTCTCATCACCACTGAAATAACTCCTGAGTGGTTCAGGAAAGTGGTCACCACACCATCTTTCTCAAGGGCGGTTAAGGATTTTTTTCTTCATTCACGGGATGAGGGCGTCGCTGGCTAGGCAGTATTTATTGCCCATCCCTAATCGCCCAGAAGGCAGTTGAGATTCAACCACATGTAGGCCAGACCAGGTAACGATGGCAGTTTCCTTCCCTAAAGGACATTAGCAGGTCTGGCAGCATCTGTGGAGAGAGGAACAGCTAACATTTTGAGTCCAATCTGACTCTTCAGCTAACTGTAGCATCTACTATCCCAACCTCTGCTGAATTTGCTATTGCGGTATCAACCTTGGGATCCACCTTTTCTGTCTGATTCTGCAACCCACTAAATCAGATCCCTGATGACAACATGGTCAGTTACATTGTGGGGTTAAGATTAGTATGGTTTTATATTTCCTCAAGTAGGGATAATGGGTAGGTAGTCAAATTAGCCTCAATTATTCACATTATTTATTAACCACTTGGATAATGGTATAGAAAGTCATATATCCAAATTTTCTGATGACACTAGGTGGCATTGTAGCCAGTGTGGATGACAGCATAAAATTATATAGGGATAATGATTGACGAGGAGAAAAGGTAAAACTGGCAGATGGAGAACAATGAAAGCAAGTGTGAGGTTATCCATTTTGGACCAATCAGGGTACTTTCTAGATGGCAGGAAGCCAAGTACAGTGGATGTTCAAATGAGACTTGGGAATTCAGGTGCATAGTTTTGTTTTATTCATTCGTGGGATGAGGACGTTGCCAGTTAGCCAGTATTTATTGCCCATTCTTAATTGCCCAGAGGGCAGTTAAAAGTCAACCACACTGCTGTGGGTCTGGAGTCACATGTAGACCAGATCAGGTAAGGATGACAGTTTCCTTCCCTAAAGGACATTAGTGAACCAGATGGGTTTTTTTTCCCAACAATCGGCAATGGATTCACGGTCATCATTAGGCTCTTAATTCCAGATTTTTATTGAATTCAAATTCCACCATCTGCCAATAGCAGGATTCAAACCTGGGTCCCCAGAGATTAACAGTCCAGCGATAATACTGTCAAGCCGCTACCTCTCCAAAATCTTTAAAATGTCAAGAACAGGTGCAGAAAATAATCAAGAAAGCTAATGGAATGCTGGCTTTTACATGCAGAGGACTGGAGCAATGAGGATGCAGAAGTTAGGCTGCAGTTACACAAACCATGGTTAAACCCCACTTGGAGCATTGTGAGCGTGTCTGGGCACCACACCTTAGCAAGGATATCTTGGCCTTGGGAGGAAGTACAATGTACATTTACAAGAAACAGAAACTTGGACATCAAGGATTAAGTTATGAGGAGAGATAGGGCCTTGAGTCTCTAAATTTTAGAAGATTAAGAGTGATATGTTTGAAGTCTTTGAAACATTAACAGGAAACAACAGGCTAGATAAAGATAAACTATTTCCACTGGTTGGGGATTCTAGAATTAGGGGGCATAGTCTGACAATTAGGAGAGATATCAGCAAACAACCTTCTACACACAAAGACTAGTGGAGGTTTGGAACTCTCAAATGGCAGCTGATGCCAATAGAATTGTTAAATTTAATTCTGAGACAGATAATTTTTTGTTAAACAATGGATCATGGGCCCAAGGCAGATTAGGCCACAGATCAACCATGATATCATTGAATAGTGGAACATGCTCAAGGGGCTGAATGGCCTACTCCTGTTCCTATCCAGAAACATGCACCTGGTTTGATTGAAACCCCATATTCCAATTTAAAGTCTGGATTCATGCACTTTGGTGAACCGAGGTGGCATCTACAACTCGCCAGGCCTTCTTTCCATGGAAGCTTCTAGAACTGCCACCAATGCCACTTGGACAGACAGAGGTGTGGGGAGACCCCAAAGGGATGTTTGGTCTTTGGCCCTAGCATCGAGGCTCTCTCGTCACCGACAATCTGTTACATAATACTGAACGAACTGCACTCTTCCTCGAACCTGCAGCAGTTCTGAGCAAATTGAGGAAGAGAGCATGTTGATAGGTGGGTCAGTCCATTCCATAAAAATCAATGAGGGAAGGAACAGCCAGGGCCTTGAAATTGCTTATAAATTTAATCCAGGGCGAAAGAGAAGAAATAGTGAACAGAGTGATGTGGGACGGACTGCATGGCAGGGCGAGGAGAGAGCTGTGAGGCAATTTGGCAATGAGGCTGGTGCTGTGAGATGTAAGCAGAACAGGGTCTGGAAGCTGAAATGAAGGAAGGCCAGGTGGAGATAAACAAGGCTGAGCAATCCATGTTGGCTGCAGTTCCAGGTAAAATTGGAGAGAAAAGGAGGAGGAGGAAAACGAATTGTAGGAGACAGTGAAGGTGCAGAAGAAAGAGAAGCTGGAAAAGGAGAACAAGAGGAAGAAGGAGGAAGTGGGGGTGAGCGATTATGGAGAACGACATAAGGAGAAGGAATGGCTGTAAGAGGCGGTGGAAATTACTAACTGATGGGACCCCTCCGGAAATGGTCCACATGGGTTCTGCAGGCCAAATGGCCTCCTTTCTATTGTAATGACTTTGGTGAAACATGCTTGTACCAATCTAAGACAGACATAGCCTTTCCTAATTAAAGAGAATGAAACTGAGCACTCCAAACATCTTTTGTAGCATCACTCTGTCAGATTGGTACAAAACAGCTGTATACTTACCATGAGGTTATAACTGTCTTAGTGCAGGGTTTATTTTTAAAGTCTTCGCTGAAAGAAAACACAAATGAATCCATTGCACAACACTGAACTTCTTATACAGGTGATAATCAAGCTGGAAACAAGTCTGAGTTAATTATCCCTTACCACAGGAGGAAGAATTGGCATCACGCAGAAAGGTTAATGAGACAGAAAAACAAAGCAGGAGGGAGAGAAAAATGATTGAGAGGTGGAGCCAGACTGACATAAATGGACAGTATGGGACAGAGAGGGATGGGCAGACAAGAGAGACCTGCCCAGGGACACTGGCATCTAGAGACTTGGATGTCTGGATATAGTTTACTGTGCTGGTTTTCTGTTCATTGATAGTGACTTACAAAAAGCAAGACTTGCATTTGCATGACCCCATTCAATACCTCAGGATGCCCCGAATTGCTTAACAGCAAAAGCATTGTTTTACAAATGTCATCACTGTTTTACTGCACTGACCAAGTGAGAGCCAAATGAAAAATCAACAGAATGTTAAGAATTGCAGCTCAGTATGGAAGCCTTCTTTCACTGCAAGCCTTAGGCTGACACTGAGACAGCAAATGTAAAGAGATACTGCATTTTGAAATGTTGATCGGCAATTTCGTCTGAAATACTCTCACCCAGCTCTGCACAAGACTGCCACGAGGTGCCCAGGCTAATAAACAGTCTGGTTTCAATGGTTCAAATTGCTGTTTGCCTGTTGGGGAGGTGGGAAGGGGGTGGGGCCATTGAAACCTTGGCTCTTACACTATAGCCAGGAATGTTCATGAATCTACCATCAGAGTTACTCTTCCAAATAGTGACAATCACACTTCCTACTCCAGTGAACCAGTTAACTGCAGATCTGTTAACACTTAGGACATCGCTGGATGGGTGAAAATTATTGGTCATGTGCCACCTCTTGGTATATTAACAGCCACAGTAAAATGACAGGCTGTATGGGGGAGGGTGCCTGAGAGAGAGAGAGAGAGAGAGAGAGAGAGAGGAAATAAGATGAGAGTAATGGCAAAGCCACAAGGAATATAGTCACCCATTTGGTTGATTTTGGCTTAGTGGACTTTACCCAATTGGAGACTCCAACCTCACGCTCACGGTGTGAGGAGGGGAGCAGTGCACACCCAAAAACACGGTGTTGCCAACATGGCAAACTGTCTCCAATGGTGGCAGCACAGCCATTCTGCAAGCTGCTGTCTTCATATCCATTAACACACACATAACCCAGCAATCAGTCATCAAGTCCACTGAGATCCACAAAAACATTGAAGATAGGAAGGATATTATTAAGCTGGAGAGGGTTCAGGACAGATTTATCAGGACGTTGCCAGGAATGGAGAGTTTGAGTTATAAAGAAAGGATGGATAGGTTGGGCCTTTTCTCACTGGAGCGTAGGAGTTTGGGAGGTGACCTTATAGAGGTTTGTAAAATCATGAGGTGTATATTTAGGGTTAATGGTAGGTGTCTTTTCTCTAGGGTGGAAGATTTCAAGATTAAGGGGCATATATTTAAGCTGAGAAGAGAGAGATTTAAACAAAAAGGCATGACAGTCAAAGTTTGTACACAGAGGGTGATACACGTGTAGAAAGAACTTCCTGAGGAAGTGATGCTTTTGGGCAAAGTTACAACATTTAAAAGACATTTAGATAAGTACATGAATAGGAAAGGTTTGGAAGGATATGGGCCCAGAGCAGGCAGGTGGGACTAGTTTAGTTTGGGATTATGTTTGGCTTGGACCGAAGGGTCTGTCTCTGCATTATATGACTCTGTGACTCTATAACTATATCAGAATGCAAACCCACAAAACCGGGTTCAGTTCCTCTTCTATAAGCTGTGTGGTAAGGAACATCAGGATTACACTCTTACTGACTGTATCTATCACTCTGTTTCATTCTTCATATTTAGCAGCCACACATGGGTTTTGCAAGTAGCTGCTTGCAATGAGCAGCTTGCTTTGACGGTAACATTACAGAGTCAGGAATGTGCAGTAATAAAAGGGAAGTGCAATTCTCGACGTAAGAAGTTAATTTTGCCTTAAAACAAAAGCTCCACGGGTCAGACACAGATCAGTAACTTTTCACTGGAGTCACCCAAAGGGTTTATGGAAAGGGAACCTCACTTCCCGATGACATTGTGGGTCAACCTACACCAAGTGGGCTGCAGTGGTTCAAGAAGGCAGCTCACTACCACCTTCTCGAGGGGCAACTAGGGACGGGCAATAAAACACTGGCCCAGACAGCAACACCCATGCCCCACAAGTGAATTAAAAATACGTCCAACCCAGAATACCCAGGCACCAATACCAAACAGTCTGCATTGTTCGAGGGACATGTTCTTGGGGTTGTCGTGGCAACTTTGGTGTCGGTGCAGGATCATTTCGGAATCAATCTGATTATTTTCGATATCCAGAATCATTTTAACGAGTAATTAGGAATAAAATATCTTATGTCACATTTGCAATTAACCTCATAGTAACAGCCATAAATCCTTTTGAAAAATAAACAGGCTCCACAAGGTGTCTGTTAAAGCCAGATTCAGGCACAATGTTTCTCCCAGAGATATTGTAAGGCTCTCTTGGGCTTATTGCTCTTCAGTGCAAGAACACAAGGGTCTCACTGGGGAGGACAGCTGTCTTGAGCTTCCCACAGTTGGAAAAGAGGAATGGTCTCTCCAGGCTGGGGATGTCTTTATGCTTCAGCACCAAAACTAAGTAGCCTTGTCCCAGTTCTGATGTGTGCGAGGCAAAAATCGTGATTGTTTTATTTTCCCCGCAATACTGTATCAAAAGTGTTTGGGCACTGTATAAAAAGGAAATCAGGGTTAGAATAAGACTGCTATGGCCAAGCAACTCAGTTGTACCCATAGAAACATTAAATAGTACTTGTCCAAGTATTTGCCAAGACAATTTTATGATATTGGAAGACAAGGTCAAAACAGGTCAAGAGTTTAAAATAGTACGGTGAAGATAATTAATAAATCAATCACACTTTGGTTAAAATGCCTGGTCTAGATAGATTGCATTTGCACATCGTTATGATCCACTTGGTGGAGTGTGCCGCACTATTCCTTCACAAACTGCAAAATGCAATGATTTAATCAAAATGCACACAGTTCCCAATATATCTGGGTCAAAATCCTGGAATTCCCTCCCTAAGGGCATGGTGAGTCTATCTACAGCACATGGATCGCGGCAGTTCAAGAAGACAGCTCACCACCAGCTTCTCAAGGGGCAACTAGGGACGGGCAGTAAGTGCTAGCCCAGACAGTGATGCCCACGAGTGAATGAGTAAAAGGTGAACTCCTCTCCACACTGGAAGCAAACCAAAAGCCTCAGCATCTCCTCATGGGAGGAAAGCTGCCGGTGCATCAGCAGGTTGGAGGACTGGGTGAAACTCCTTACCCACTCCATGCACATGAATGACCCTGCCTGGTGTCAGGACTAAAAAGCGGGTGAGCAGAAGAGGTGGGAGAGGTGAACATCTGACAGCCACTTGGTTGGACGGTTGGGTAGCTGGCCTTTTTGAACTGGCAGACTGGAGCGGGGCATACCGGGACAAAAGCACTGACTCCTGGTCATGGCAGAGGTGAAAGGTCTGTGCTGGGATCACACACTGACCTGGCTGGGTTGCTGAGACAGGGTTAATAAAAACAGTTATCCTGGAAGGAGATCTGTCAGTGCAGTTTGGGATATTATTTGAATCGTTGTAAATTGAGAGAGGGGGTTGTTCAACGAGACCTGGGTGTCCTCTTACACCAGTCGCTGAAAGTAAGCATGCAGGTGCATCAGGCAGTGAAAAAGGCAAATTGTATGTTGGCCTTTATGATGTGAGGATTCGAGTACAGGAGCAAAGGATGTCTTGCTGCAATTATACTGGGCATTGGTGAGGCTACACTTGGAGTATTGTGTGCAGTTTTGGACTCCTGAGGAAGGATGCTCTTGCTATAGAGGGAATGCAGGGAAGGTTTACCAATGTGATTCCTAGGATGGCAAGACTGAGTTGTGAGGAGAGATTGAGTCTGTTAGTATTGTATTGACTGGTATTTAGAAGAATGAGAGGGAGATCTCATGGAAACCTACGCAATTCTTACAGGACTGGTTAGATGCAGGAAGGATGTTCCCGATGGTGGAGAAGTCCAGAACCAGGGGTGATACCTTAGGAATAAGGGGTAAACATTTTAAGACTGAGATGAGGAGAAATTTCTGCACCCAGAGAGTGGTGAGCCTGCAAAATTCACTCCCACAGAAAGTGATTGAGAACAAAACATTTTCACAAAGCTCTTAAGGGTCAAGAAAGACGGTGGGGGAGGGGGGTGGGATTAAGGTATTGAGCTCCATGATCAACCACGATCAGAATGAATGGTGGAGCAAGCTCAAGGGGCTGAATGGCCATTCCAGGATCTTATCCACTATGATTCTATAATGCTGACTTTCTTTAATGTGATTGGTTAGTGAAAGGGTTTCACACACAGGGGTTCCCCTTGCAACAATACTGGTTGTCAGAGAAATGGTCACCTCTCAAGGGAAGGCACAGTTAAGTAGACATAACATCAGATTATTCATTACAGGAGCCGTGCCTGTGACAATATGATAAACACCAAGCTGTCACCATTGTCACACTCCATCATACACCGTCAGCATTGAACATCACCAACACCATCACACACCAACACACTCCAGCGCAGAACATCCCAGTCCATCACTCTCAATCACACACCATCAACACCATCACTCTCCATCACACAATCGCACTCTACCACAGTCCATCACTCTCCATCACTCTCCAACAAAATCACCATCACACGTCATCATCACCATCAGAAATTATCACCCTCCATCACACACTATGATCACCATCACATATTATCACACACCATCACTCTCCATCACACTCCATCACTCTCCATAACACTCCATCACTCTCCATCACACTCCATCGTCACCGTCACACACCATCGCACTCTACCACAGTCTATCACTCTCCATCACACTCCATCAAAATTACCATCACATGTCGTCATCACCATCAGACACCATCAGAAATTATCACACTCCATCACACACCATGATCACCATCACATACCATCACACTCCATCACTCTCCATCACTCTCCATCACACTCCATCACACTCCATCACGCTCCATCAC
>NC_063342.1:74450629-74451463 GCF_021869965.1 Rhincodon typus
CATCACACTCCATCATACTCCATCACACTCCATCACACAACATCACACACCGTCACATACCATCACTCTCCATCTCAATCCATCATAGTCCATCACAGTCTATCATGTACCATCACAGTCCATCACACACCATCACACTCCATCACACACCATCACACTCCATTACACAGCATCACACTCCATCACACATCATCACACTCCATTACACACCATCACACTCCATCACACACCGTCACAATCCATCACACACTATCACCCTCCATCACACACCATCACTCTCTATCTCAATCCATCAGAGTCCATCACAGTCTATCATGTACCATCACACTCCATCACACACCATCACACTCCATCTCAATCCATCAGAGTCCATCACAGTCAATCATGTACCATCACAGTCCATCACACACCATCACACTCCACCACACACCATCACACTCCATCTCAATCCATCAGTGTCCATCACAGTCTATCATGTACCATCACACAAAATCATGACAATCACACTTTGTGGCAAGATGGCACCTGAACAGTACTCTTCTACCAGAGCTCTTCTGCTCTGCCTGTTCTTTTTCCTCCTTTTCCCTTTTCTCTTCTCTTTCTTTTCTGTATGTCTCCCATCGGTGACAGCATCTGGCAGCAAGTCCCCAGAGCAATGAGCCCTGCAGCAGTGAGTGGGCTGTGAGTCCCAGAGCAGTACGGGGAAGACCCCTGCAGCAGCACATGGGGAAGTAGACACAGAGCATTGTGCGGGCAGCATTACCCGGGGGCTAGTGGTGAGAGGGGGAACAGGCAGCCCCGAGGCGGTGTGAGTGGGAACGGGGAGCCCCGAGG
>NC_063342.1:74451473-74456791 GCF_021869965.1 Rhincodon typus
GGAACAGGCAGCCCCGAGGCGGTGTGAGCGGGAACAGGCAGCCCCGAGGGGGTGAGAATGGGAACTGGCAGCCCCAGGGCAGTGGGAATGGGAACAGGCAGCCCTGAGGCGGTGAGAGTGGGAACAGGCAGCGCGAGGTGGTGGTAAGGGTGAAGTCAATCCTTGTGAGGAATGTGATCCCATGACTGTGATGTTGAACTATTAACTGTGTTTCTTTGTTTTTTCCCCTACGCTTTAGTAAGAAGGACTGTAATGTTTAACTTCTTGGCTTGTTTTCTTTGTTTTTCTGCTTTGCACTAAGATTCTGCACCTAGGTACATTCATACCTAAGATAGCGCCATAACTGGCAGCTTGCAACCTTTTCACTACACTCATGTGACTTAGTACATGTGACAGTAAAAAGCTAATTCTAATTCTAATTCTAAATTCCACCTCACTCCATCACCCTCCACCTCACTCCATCATGCACCATCACCTTCAGACACCATCACCACCATCTCTCACAGCACCACCATCAAATGGAGGTTGTACCAAAGCTGTTCATGATGATCTAACTGTGGTATTACCAGTGCCTTATATAACTTGAGCAAGACTTTTCTCTTTTTATACTTTATTCCCTTTATCTATTCCATTTGCTTCCGTATTACTATTGAACCTGTATGTTAGCTTTTTGTGATTCATGGACGAAGACTCCAAAACCCCTTAATGCTGCAGCTTTCTGCTGTGTTTCTCCATTTAAATAACATTTAGCTCCTCTATGCTTCCTGCCAAAGTGCATAAGCTCACATTTTGCTACATTATATTCTGTTTGCAAAAACTTTGCCCTTCCACTTAATCTGTTTATATCTTTCTACAGACTCTGTGTCATCTTCACCACCTGTCTTTCCACTGATCATTGTGTAGTAAGGCAAACCGGTGATAGTTGCATGAGTTGCAAAATTTCATTTCACAGGTACAACAAATAATTAAGAAGGCTAATCGGATCTTTACTTTTTTTTTATTATGAGAGCAATTGAACTTGTGCTTCAGTTATACAGGGCATTGTGGGTCCACATCTCAAATACTGTGTGCAGTTGTGAACTATTATTTCAGGAAGAATGGAAATGAGTTTGAGGTGATTCAAAGGAGGTTCACTGGATTGAACCCTGGAATGACTGGGATGTCTTATTGGGAGAGATTGGACAGGTTGGACTTATTTCCAGAGACTTGAAAAATGTGGGTGATTTGATTGAATTGCGTAAGATTCTGAACAGTCTTGACAAGGTGGATATGGAAATGGCATATTCCCTTGAGGGTGAGTACAAGCAAGGGGCATTGTCCAAACATCAGGGGTCACCCTTTTATAGCAGAAATGAGGAACAATTTTTCCCTTCAGGAGGTTGTACAAATTTGGGAACTCCATGCTCCAGAGGGAAGGGGGTTTGGATGAAGAGGTTTTTTTATCCTTTATTCATTCACAGGATGAGGGTGTTGCTGGCTAGGCCAGCATTTATTGCCCATTCCTAATTTCCCTGAGGGCAGTTAATGCTGTGGGTCTGGAGTCACATGTAGGCCAGACCAGGTAAGGACAGCAGATTCCTTCCTTAAAGGACATGAGTGAACCAGATGGGTTTTTCCTGACAATCAGCAATGGATTCATGGTCATCATCAGATTCTTACCTCCAGATATTTATTGAATTCAAATTCTACCATCTGCCATGGTGGGATTCGAACACAGGTCCCCAGAATGTTAACTGGGTCTCTGGATTACCACTCCACCAATAATACCACAAAGCCATTGCCTCCCCCCAGGAGGTGTGGAACATAGATTCTCATTAGGCAAGGGAACCAACAGATCAGCCAATGAAGGGCAGAGTTGGTTTCAGGGGCTGAGTAGTGTACTTTTGCAACTAACTTGTATATTAATATATCAATAATATCGATCACCCCATGTTTGAGTCACCACATGTTGATTCCAACTCCATACTGGCCGTCAGCACTTTGTGGCTGGTGGGAATTCACAAGACTTGAGTCAGCAAAATGCAGCAGAACTAGGACAAATTGCGAAGAGTTTGCAAATGGATTAGGAGGCAGTCCGGCACTCCCCACACCTTCTCACATTCACACACTGGCCTCAGATCTAGAAGCAAGTGCACATTTGCAACTGGGCTACCTTTGTGAAATGGACAGGAAGAGGTCATTCTACAATATCAAGTACAGTTCATCACAGATTATCTGATGATCAAAGCTTAAATATTTTAACAAATAAGTTCACAGGATATTCCATCCCCTTCTTTAACTCTCCTCTGAACTTTTTCTGGGTCCCAGCGTAAATAAATGGATTGATGCAGGAACTCAGTAACTGAAGCACATATCCAATTTGTTGGAGAAAATATGAAGTGGAATTACTGGAATCATAACCTGAGGAATAAGTGAGGTCTGCAATTCGAGCATAGACAATCGTCATAAAAAATAACAAGTACAACAGGATGAAGCTGCCCGAGATAGCAAAGAGTAAAACAATGGATGTCCTCCGCTTCTCCATCTCTGGGTCACTCTGTTTCTCTCCATTGCTCTGTATTCGGAGTCTCCTGCGGGCCCTATTTGCTGCTAGAATGTGTCTGACGGTCAGAGCATTGAGCAGTAAAATCAGGATAAATGGGAGACAAGGGGTCAAAATGATCCGAATCCAATCATAGGCAGCCCATGCTGGTGACTTATAAAATATTGCTCTTACACCACAGAACCAGGCTACATTGTTCACTATGTACATGGGTTCATACACCAAATACATAAAAGTATTTTTCACGCCAATTATTGCAGAAATGAATATTGTAACCCATGCTGCTGTCCTCACAGTGCAATACATTATTTTTAGCTTCTGGCAAGAAATGGCCACAAAACGATCAAAGGTGAAAGCGACTGTTAACCAGGCGGAAATGTCAATGGTGGCGAAATTCAAAGCTGCACGAATGCTGCATATTGAAGTCATAGAAAGGAAGCTGAATGGGAAATAAATCCCAACAATCCGGTTTAATATTACAACTGTGACCATGATCAGTAAATCTGTCACCGCCATGGCCAACAGGTAGAAAAGGATGCACCTTGACAGACCACATGTTCTTCGAGAGAGGATCACAATCACTGCCAAGTTTGCTACAACAGAGAGAGAGAGAAATGGCAAAGGGGAAATAGGCAAGTTACTAGTTTGACTCTAGCAAAAAAATCTATTTTACAGGCTTATGTGTGAAATTTGAAGTTTTGAAACAAGATACCAACTAAGAATATATGCTTGTGTTAATGGTAATTGTTTACTGAGCTTAAAGCAGTCATCTGAGGCAATTCAATGTCATAACGAGGAAATAAAAACCAACAAAGACTTAAAGGAGATAAGGACAAACCCAACATACATCAAAACTAACAAGAAATCATTGAATTTAATGTTTTTGAGAAGATTTGTAGCTCAGGTTGTGAATGAGGTTGCAGACTTGCTTGCTAAGCTGGTATGTTTGATTGCAGACGCTTCATCATCCTGCTAGGTAACATCATCAGTGTGCCTCTGGTGAAGTGTTGGTGTTTATCCCACTTGTGTATAGATAATGATGTTACCTGGCAGGGTGACGAAACATCTACAATCAAACACACCGGCTCAGCGAGCAAGTCTGAAATATCGAGTACACAAGGAAACCATTATATCAACAAAGGAATACAGAAAACATTAAAGTATGTTAAAAGCAAAAACGCCAGCTTTAAGCATGGAAACTGAGAAGAACAAGGGTTGTATGTTATTGGAGATCTAAAGCTTCACCACCAAATTATTTTCAGTTGGAAAAGTTGGCAGTCAAACTTCTGAAAAGATCCTCAGACAGAGGGAGGTCTGTGCCTTCACTGAGGAAATTACAGGCAATGTGCATTTGAGGATCCCATGCTCTTCGCCTGATAATCAACTGGGACCTCTGTTGTTCATTAGAACCATTGGAACTGGCAGGTGATGGCATCTCAGCTGGTGAAAGACCCTCTATCACCAACTACCCCTCCCCCAACAAGTAGCCCTTCCTCACTGCTTCACTGTGCTGTTGGGATGACTGCACAGAATATTTACAATATGAACCTGTACATTAGGTGTGACAGATGCCACCAGTTCAGAGTCTTCACTCATTATAGAGGAACTAGTGAAGATTATCAGGTGCTGGAGACAGGGAGAAAAAAAACAAGAAAGAATCAGCAAACACCAACTTAAAACTGTCAACAACAGTGAGTGTGGCAATGGAGAGCTAGGCGAAAACAGTGAGACTTAGAGGCTGGATACAGATACTTTGCTCTTTGACTTAGGGACAAGTAAACAATCATCCATCAAGGGACATGAAGAACATTGAAATATCTCTGTCACTCCCTTTGGGGGGTGCAGCGGTAGTCTCTCTATCTCTACGTGAAAGTCCCTTCTGTTCCAGCGATGGGAACAGGGTCATAACACACCTGAACAAGGTGAAATAAAGCATCTACATCTGTCAGCGACTGTGTGCCTATCGCTGTCCCTTGCATGCTTCATTTATTCAAACCTCACCATCAATTGATTCAGTCTCTGGAAGCTTGGCACAATATAAACTATTATTCCAATATAAGTCACCCTCAGCAATTAGAACAATAACACATGATACCTTCTCATACACTGTGCTAAAAGTGTGAGAACTCACTCACAGGAACAATTTCAATGTTGCTTGAAGAGCATCAATGATCTCTTTGGCAGACTGCCCATTGCAATATTGTCTATAACAGAGTGGAACTGCCCAGACACAGGGGATATACTAGAGTGAGCTGCAGTCCCAGTGCTAACAGCACAATATTCAACCACGTTTACATTGTGACTTATAAAATGGTGGTGGGGGAGGGACGGGGGGCCATATACTGTTACCACACGGTACCTGTCCCAGGGAAATAGAACACGGTTAAACGCAACACATTAGAGGGAAGTTGAAGAAACCGTGGTAGAAAATGACTGAGATGACAATGTTAAAAGGGGGGAATGATAACATGAACAGCGCGAAATTAGGTCAAAGAAAGCGTGTTATAATGTTAAAAATAGCAACTTAATCCCATTACAGAGCACAAGAGAAATCATTCCAGTTTGAAAACTCACAATACATTACTGATTGGGAGATCTGTCCTGTTAAATGGGCCGTGCTGGTAAAACGAGAGAATTCCAATCGCTCAAAATTGAATCATTCGGAGACGAACGCATTCCAATACTTCACCTGGAACTCCGATAGCTGCAAGGATTGGGTAGTAAATGGCGAAGACCAGACCTCTTGGTATCCCGTGCATTTTCTGAAAGAGATTCC
>NC_063342.1:74466791-74486196 GCF_021869965.1 Rhincodon typus
GTTTCGGGCCTAGACCCTAGGCCCGAAACGTCAGCCTTCCTGCTCCTCTGATGCTGCTTGGCCTGCTGTGTTCATCCAGCTCTACACCTTGTTTTCCCATGGTTAATCCACCTAGCCTGCATATCCCTGGACACTACGGGTAGTTTAGCATGGCTAATCCCCCTAACCTGTACATCTTTGTATTGTGGGAGGAAACTGGAGCACCCAGCGGAAACCTACGCAGACACCGGAGTGCGAACTCCACACAGGCAGTCACTTAAGGCTGGAATCAAAACTGGCACCCTGGCACTGTGAGGCAGCAGTGCTAACCACTGTGCCACCATGGCACCCCTTACCCTCCTATTGTTAGACTCATAAGAACATAAGAACTAGGAGCAGGAGTAGGCCATCCGGCCCCTCGAACCTGCCCCGCCATTTAATAAGATCATGACTGATCTTTTTGAGACTCAGCTCCACTTACTCGCCCACTCACCATAACCCTTAATTCCTTTACTGTTCAAAAATTTATCTGGCCTTGCCTTAAAAACATTCAGCGAGGTAGCTTCAACCGCTTCACTGGGCAGGGAATTCCACAGATTCACAACCCTTTGGGTGAAGACGTTCCTCCTGACCTCAGTCCTACATCTGCTTCCCTTTATTTTGAGGCGATTCCCTCTAGTCCTAGTTTCACCTGCTAGCGGAAACAACCTCCCTGCCTCCACCTTATCTATTCCCCTCATAATCTTATATGTTTCTATAAGATCTCCCCTCATTCATCTGAATTCCAATGAGTATAATCCCAGTCTACTCAGTCTCTCCTCATAATCCAACTCTCTCAACTCTGGAATCAACCGAGTGAATGTCCTCTGCACCCCCTCCAGTGCTAGTATATCTCTTCTCAAGTAAGGAGACCAAAACTGCATACATACTCCAGGTGTGGCCTCACCAGGACCCTATACAGCTGCAGCATAGCCTCCCTGTTTTTAAACTCAATCCCACTAGCAATGACAGACAAAATTCCATTTGCCTTTTTAATTACCTGCTGCACCTGCAATCCTACTTTTAGCAATTCATGCACAAGGACATCCAAGTGCCTCTGCACAGCAGCGTACTGCAATTTTTTACCATTTAAAACATAGTCCATCTTGCTGTTATTCCTACCAAAATGGATGACCTCACAATTATCAACATTGTACTCCATCTGCCAGACCTTTGTCCACTCACTTAGACTATCTATATCCCTCTGCAGACTTTCAGTGTCTTCTGCACACTTTGCTCTACCACTCACCTTAGTGTCATCTGCAAATTTTGACACACCACACTTAGTCCCCAACTCCAAATCATCTATGTAAATTGTAAACAATTGCGGTCCCAACACTGATCCCTGAGGCACACCACTAGCCACCGACCGCCAACCAGAAAAACACCCATTTACCCCTACTCTTTGCTTTCTACTGGTCAACCAATCCTCTATCCATGCCAATACATTACCTGTAATACCGTGCAATTTTATCTTATGTAGCAGCCTTTGGTGTGGCATCTTGTCAAATGCCTTCTGGAAATCCAGATACACCACATCCACAGGTTCCCCATTGTCCACCATGCAAGTAATGTCCTCAAAGAATTCCACCAAATTAGTTAAACATGACCTACCCTTCATGAACCCATTCTGGGTGTTCCCAATGGGACAATTTATATCCAGATGTCTTGCTTTTTCTTCCTTAATGACAGATTCAAGCATTTTCCCCACTACCGAAGTTAAGCTAACTGGCCTATAGTTACCTGCTTTTTGTCTACTTCCTTTTTTAAACAGTGGCATCACACTGGCTGTTTTCCAATCTGCGGAAACCATCCCAGAGTCCAGTGAATTTTGGTAAATAATTACTAGTGCGTTTGCTATTTCCCCCATCACCTCTTTTAGTACCCTGGGATGTATTTCATCAGGGCTAGGAGACTTGTCTACCTTTAGCCCCATTAGCTTGCCCAGCGCTGCCTCCTTAGTGATAATGATAGTTTCAAGGTCCTCACCTGCTATAACCTTCTTGCCATTAGTTTTCAGCATGTTATTTGTGTCTTCTACAGTGAAGACCGACACAAAATAACTGTTTAATGTCTCAGCTATTTCCTCATTCCCAGTCATTAAATTGGCCTTCTCATCCTCTAAAGGACAATGTTTACCTTCGCCACTTTTTTACGATTTACATATTTATAGAAACTTTTGCTGCCTGTTTTTATATTCTGAGCTAGTTTACTCTCATAATCTATCTTACTTTTCTTTATAACTTTTTTTGTGGCTTTCTGTTGGCCTTTAAAGATTTCCCAGTCTACTAGTTTCCCACTACTCTTTGCTTTATTTGTATGTGTTTTTTTTCAATCTGATACTTTCCTTTATTTCCTTAGACATCCATGGCTGGATCTCTCTTTTCCTACAGTTGTTCCTTATCACTGGAATATACTTCTGCTGAGCACTGTGAAAAATCGTTTTGAAAGTCCTCCACTGTTCCTCAATTGACGCACCATAAAGTTTTTGCTCCCATTCTACCTTAGCTAATTCCTCCCTCATTCCTTCATAGTCTCCTTTGTTTAAGCACAGGACATAGGTACTGGATTTAATCTTCTCACGCTCCATCTGTATTTTAAATTCGACCATACTGTGATCGCTCCTTCCAAAAGGTTCCCTAACTGTGAGATCATTAATTATTCCTGTCTCATTACACAGGACTAGATCTAGGATAGCTTGCTCCCTCGTAGGTTCCATTACATATTGTTCAAGGAAATTATCGCGGATGCATTCTATGAACCCCTCCTCAAGGCTGCCATGACCAACCTCGTTTGACCAATCAATATGTAGATTAAAATCCCCCATGATAATTGCTGTACCATTTTTACATGCATTAGCTATTTCTATGTTTATTGCCTGCCCCACCACGATGTCATTATTTGGTGGCCTATAGACCACACCTATCAGTGACTTCTTCTCCCTGTTATTTCTAATTTCCACCCAAATGGATTCAACGTTTTGTTCAGTAGAATCTATATCATTTCTCACTACTGCCCTGATATCATCCTTAAAAATCAGAGCAACACCACCTCCCTTACCTTCCTGTCTGTCCTTCCGAACAGTTTGATACCCCTGGATATTTAACTCCCAGTCATGACCATCCTGTAACCATGTCTCTGTAATGGCCACTATATCATATCCATTTGCCATGATTTGCACCGTCAACTCATCCACCTTGTTTCAAATGCTCCGAGCATTCAGATAAAGTGCCCTTATGCCAGTTTTTGAACCTTCTTTTTGGGTCCTATTACCTCCATTACTAACAGCTCTTGAGTTCTCCTTCCCTTTAACTTTTTTCCTAATTTTCAATGGAGTTGAAGCTTCCTCATCACCTGCTAACCTGCTGCTTTGCCTTACATTAATTGTTATTCACCCTCTACGCTCACGTCTCCCTTCCCCCCTACTTACTAGTTTAAAGTCCTATTAACCACCCTATTTATCCCTTTCGCCAGAACACTGGACCCGGCCCTGTTCAGGTGGAGTCCATCCCAGCAGTATAGATCCCTCCTGTCCCAGAACTGATGCCAGTGTCCCATGAAAAGGAAACCCTCTTTCCCACACCACTCTTTTAGCCACATGTTTACTTCCCTGATCCTTGCCTCCCTATGCCAATTTGCATGTGGCTCGGGCAGCAATCCAGAGATTATGACCCTTGAAGACCTGTTTTTTAATTTTGTTCCTAGCTTTTCATAATCCTGAAACAGGTCTTTTTTCCTAGTCCTGCCTATGTTGTTGGTACCTACGTGGACCACAACAACTGGATCCTCCCCCTCCCTCTCTGGTATCCTCTCAAGCTGGTCAGAGATGACTCGCACCCTGGCACTGGGCAGGCAACACACCATGCGGGATTCTCTATCCTGCTCGCTGATACTGTCTATCCCCCTGATGATTAGACTCCTAACTCATTACACTCCGAACCTCATTGCAGATTTGGTCCTATCTTGCACAAAGGTGCTGAATTCAAGAAGTGCAGAAATCGTAATAATAATAAAATACCATTAATAAAGAATAAAAGTAGCATTATGGGAATTGATTTAAAGCGAACTGATTGTTTGACCTATCCTGTACAAATGCCCAAGAAATATTCACTGCAGACAGACCATCATCAGTTCAGCAAGTAAGTTAAGGTACTCCAGTGTAATATAATCCGTTCCATTGCATTTTAATATTCTGACTCACTAAGCAAAAAACAAAATTGAATCTATGAATTTATTTTAAGTGCATCATTTCTCATTGATCAAATCAATCCAGATGATAATCCTCAAAACAATGAAAGCAGTTAACAAATCCTGTTGGGTGGTTCCCTGAGCAGAACGTCAAAGTTACTTGCAGTGTGTCTCATCACCACAGCTTACAAATAAATGCCGAGATATAGCTGGGTTACTGGTGACAAAAGCCCTTCTCACCAGATCCTTTCTAAACACCTGGACCCTCACCCCATCCACACACTGCCCTGAGGTGGCTGCAGTGGGGAAGACATTGTTGTCCACCTCTTTGCTGAATGTGCCTTTGCAAAGAAGATCTGGAAAGAGTTGCAGGAAGTTTTTCCAAATGTTATGGTCCCAGCTGGTGGTGCTACTGGACAAGTTAGATCCTGCCTTGATAGATTTTATCTCTTTTTTTGGTCAATGTAGTGGTTGGTCATTAAAACATAAAAACAAGGCTGCACATGTTCCTTAACAACACAATATATGTATATGACACACAAGAAAAACAAACCAAGCTATACATATTGCAATTAGAAAATCTTAACACGAATGAAGTTTCAACCTCGTTCCTGGTTTCACAAACTCAAGTCCAGAGAAATTATAGCCTTACCTCAACTCTTTAAGCATGTTCTTGTAGATTCTCTTTGGTGGATTGTGGAGGCAATGTATTGATTCCTCTCTGAGTCTACTGTCATGTCTTTTTGCTAACCCAAGAGCCTAAATATTCTCACTTCTATTAATTTGTAGTTTCCTATACTAATTCTCCTGACATTCAATTTGTGTAAACTCAAGAAAATGCACACTACTGCTGCAGTGACTGACTTCTTAGAATCCCTACAGTGTGGAAGCAAGCCATTTGGCCCATCAAATCCACATTGACCTTCTGAAGAGCGTCCCAACCAGACCTCCCCCCACCTTATCCCTCCATTTCCCATGCCTAATCCACCTAGCCTGCACATCCCTGGATACCATGGGCAATGTAGCACAGCCAATCCACCTAACCTGCACATCTTTGGACTGTGGGAGGAAACGCAGAGAATGTGCAAACTCTAGCTGGAGTCATCCCAAATTGGAATTGAAACCATCACCCTGGCACTGTGAGGCAGCACCGCTAACCACTGAGGCAGCATGCCATCCCATGCTGTTCCTCTGACCTGAAAATGTCCTGCTAGGAGAGAAAATAAAATCTTGCTTTTAAACTCGGAGTTCCCTGCTCTGAAGTCAAAACAAAGCTAATGGCTTAAAGTGTTTACACTGCCTGTCATAAACACAACAGTACAAATATCTTATGCCAATAACACTCTCGGAGGTTCTCCCAAGCCCTTGATGGCACTCATTTGTCATTTTTAAAATGGTACATTTAGATAACTGTTCAAAATGACATTCTATATCTTTTTTTTTAAATCAAAACTTCCATAGCAAAATCCTACATCTGTATGTCTTTTAAAAAAGTTGCAGAGTCCAAAGATGATTAATAGTTATTCTACACCATTCATCACACAAGATTAACCCCAAGCAGTTCCATGATGCGGGACTCAGAGTTCTCTGGGCTATTGCCAGGGACATACACTAAGATAAACATCACTGTGGCTTGGAGAATCTTCAATTCAGCAAAAGGCATTCTTTGGTCTGTCTGACCCCTCAGTGCAAAAAAAGTCCATAACAAAATGTTCTAAACCAGCACATTCCAAGGTCTACGACTGTGTGATGAAGAAATGTTGGGCGAGCTGTCACAAATCTACAACAGGGAAAAGCCTATCTGCCATAGCACACCGACGGACTGGAATGTACAATGTCAACATTCAGAACACTAAAGTGGTATTCAGGTACCTCAGTGCATAATAACCCACTCAGAGATAGCAAGAACTGCCGATGCTGGAGTCTGAGATAACACAGTGTGGAGCTGGAAGAACACAGCAGGTCAGACAGCATCAGAGGAGCAGGAAAGTTGATGTTTCAGGTCAGGACCCTTCTTCAGAAATGGGGAGAGGGAAGGGAGCTCAGAAATAAATAGAGAGAGGAGGGGCAGGGTTTTTATAATTTTTGAATGAAAGTCAGACCTTTGCTGAGGACTGACCATTCGTCCCCAGACCACTGCATCCGCTGCTCCCGATGTGGCCTCCTCTACATCAGTAAGACCAAGCGGAGACTCGGAGACCATTTTGTAGAGCATCTGCATTCTGTTTGCGACAAACGACAACACCTTCCGGTCGTCAACCATTTTATCTCCCACTCCCATTCCCTAGGTGACATGTCCATCCTGGGCCTCCTCCAGTGTCACAATGACACCACCCGCAAACTGGAGGAGCAGCACCTCATATTCCACCTCGGGAGTCTACAGCCCAATGGCCTAAACATGGATTTCACCAGTTTTAAAATCTCCCTGCCCCTGGCCTCATTCCATGTCCAACCCTCCCTCTCATCCCCACCTCCTTGAACTGACACAACCTGTCCATCTTCTCCCCCACCTATCCGCTCCCTCCACCTCACTGGCCAATCCCCACCACTGCCTACCTGCACTCACTTATCACCATCCCACCTACTTTCCTCAGCTCCACCCCTCCTCTCTCTATTTATTTCAGAGCTCCCTTCCCCCTTCTCCATTTCTGAAGAAGGATCCCCACCCGAAACGTCAACTTTCCTGCTCCTCTGATGCTGCCTGGCCTGTTGTACTTCTCCAGCTCCATATTGTCTTAACTCAGCGTGTAATATTGTGTATAGAGAAAGTTCCATTTCTATCATACTTCCCAACATTTCTGATTTGAAGTGCTTTGCCTTCCGAATTTATGCCTGAGATAGAATGTATACAGTAAATAGAAAGATTATTACAATTGTATTGCGACACATAAAAGAAGAACATTCTGTATGGAAATGAATTGAATGGTGCATCTTCTGTCATTTTTGAGCTGTATTGATTTGTAAAGTATTTTTTATAAATTTTACGGATAAAACATAGTTTTTGAACATTTCCCAATACTCAGATGTGAAGACTTTAAATTATGTTAACAATATGAAAATTCCATAGTGTCTTTAGGTATTGTTTACACAAGACAAAGTGGAATTGGGAAAATGATAGGCAGGTTGAGAGATCCAAGTAGTATTTGTGGGGAGATGGAGGAAAAATAATGGTTTGCGTTGATTAATTTTCATCAGAACAATGAAATATTTTGGGTTCTAACAGAATGGCAAATAAGGGACTTACATAAGTTTTCATAAAATTATTAACTGTTTTGGAGACTCTAGGAACAATGGATCTTGAGAATCAGTGCACTTTCCCACTTAACACTCTTCCATATGATGCTCTAGTTTGCCATCTGTTCAGCTACAGCTGAACTGCTGTTAAATATTGATGTTTTTACCTGAATGAAGGATACTACTATGTCAGATAAATGTTCAGCGGATCAAACAGTAATCACCCAAATAAAATCAAATGTAAGCTGTGATGGAAAAAAGGATTTTCTGGTGAGATACAGTAGCCCTGGAATTTTAGCCCTGGCTTCTCCCTCCATACTTCCAACTGTGTGCTGCCCAGATCTGGACCCAGTACTCCAGCTGAGACTGAACTATTGTACTAATTTAACATAGACTCCTCGGTCTTGTTCTCTGTGCCACTGTTATTAAAGCTCAGGATGCTTTATGCTTTATTAACCTTGCTATCAACCTGTCCTGCTATCGTCAATATTCATGTACTCAGGTCCCTCTGCTTCTGCATCTTATTCAGCATTATAGCCTTTATTTTATATTGTCTCTGCGTGTTCTTCATCTGTCACCTGTGCACCCATTCCATTAAATTGTCTGTCTTTTTGAAGTTCTACACTGCCCTCCTTAAAGTTTACGGACCTTCCAAGTTTCATATCACCTGCAAATTTTAACATTGTGCTCTATGCACACTAGCTCATCATTATTTATCAGGATAGCAAGTAAGACAATGCAGATAGCGGGGAACTCCATTACAAACATTCTCCCAGCCCACAAAACATCTATTAACCATTACTCTCTGTTTCTTATTATTCACCAATTTCATATCCATTTCTTAGTGTCCCTTTAATTTTTTTGATAAAATATGGAAACATTGCATTTGTGATAAAGGTATTGCATGATCCACATGGGTAAGATCTAGTTTGGAATCTGTGTGGCATGTTGGGAATAGGTATTTACATTTCAGGATTATGTGGAGACATTGAAAGGTATGGAACAGTTTGGACCTTTACTGGACTGAACAGGGTTTTTATCAAACAATGAGTTTGATTGTGCTGTAAGCCACCTGCTGTTTACATGTGTTGTGTAAAAGGAAAGCTTTCAAGGAGATAAGAGATAAAGTTTATGGTCCTTAATTACTCAAAAAGGCAATGGGGACTCCATACTAATGGTTGCTTAACAATCCTTTCTGAATGTAGAAGTTTGTTACAGCCACACTCCTGAAACTTTTTTTCTTAGAAGTTGCTCGGAAGCTAATAGGGTTTCAAATTTCAGTTGCTCTGACTATCTTATGGGACCTGAGGAGGAGGATTATGACCAATTGCCAATGACTCGAGCCTAGATTGAATGCAAAGACAAACAGTCTTTGGCTGTCAGCATTTCAACATCATCAAAAAAAAATCCAGTTGATGTGACAGTGATCACATTCGATCCTTTGTTTCCAGACTATTGGCCAACAATGTTTGTTTCTCCTTTGTGCTGTTGTTTTTAAAAGTATCATATTTACAGAGACTTTTTACTTAGTCCTGTTATGTGAGTGTCTCAGTTTGGGATAAATGGAATATAGTTTTCATGAAGGTGTTTCTTCATTCTAAATCACATTCTAGATGTTAACCAGAGTTTGAACCTGTTTTAAGAATAAGTTTGGTTTCATAAAAAATGCCTAGTGAACATCTCCTTTAGTCTGACAGCTGTACAATCATACTCATAGAGTCACAGAGTCATACAGTACAGAAACAGACCCTTCAGTCCAACCCATTCTTGCCAACCAGACATCCCAAACTGATCTAGTCCCATTTGCCAGCATTTGGCCCATATCCCTCTAAACCTTCCTATTCATGTACCCATCCAGATGCCTTTTAAATATTGTAATTGTACCAGCCTCCACCACTTCCTCTGGCAGCTCATTCCATACACGCACCATCCTCTGTGTGAAAAACGTTACCCCTCAGGTCCCTTTTTAAATCTTTCCCCTCTCACCTTAAGCCTATGCCTGTTGTGATTGCAATGAGGTCAGCCAGGTGGATGTGATAGAACATGAGTTCCCTGATTGGGGCTGTTAATCTGGTCCAATCAGGGAGCCCTGGCTGACAGATATAAACAGGAGTGTCAGACATCCTGTTCACTCTGAGAGCTGGGTCAGTGTCAAGGACTCTTCACATGTATATCAAGGGTGATTTGGTGACAGGATATCAGCCTCTGTGGAGCTATTTCTATATTCTCTAGTTTTGGACTCCCCTACTCTGGGAAAAAGATTCTGCCCATTCACCCTATCTATGCCCCTCATGATCTTATAAATCTCTATAAGGTCACCCCCTTGTCTCCAATGCTCCAGGAAAAACACCCCACCATATTCAATCCCTCCATATAATTCAAGCCCTCTAATCTTGGCAACATACTTGTAAAGAGTCCACAGTGTGGAGCTGGAGGAACACAGCAGGCCAGGCAGCAGAGGAGCAGGAAAGTTGACGTCTCGGGTTAGGACCCTTCTTCAGAAAGGGGAGGGGGAAAGGAGCTCAGAAATAAATAGAGAGAGGAGGGGTGGGCCTGGGGAAGGTAGGTGGGATGGTGATGGGTGAGTGCAGGTAGGGAGTGGTGGGGATTGGCCAGTAGGGTGGGAGGGGTGGATAGGTGGGAGAGAAGATGGACAGGTTATGTGAGGTCAAGGAGGTGGGGATGAGAGGGGTGTTTGGACATGGGATGAGGCAGGGGGTGGGGAGATTTTAAAACTGGTGAATTCCATGTTTAGGCCATCAGGCTGTAGGCTCCCGAGGTGGAATATGAGGTGCTGCTCCTCCAGTTTGTGGGTAATCTTTTCTGCACCCTCTCAAGTTTAACAACATCCTTCCAGTAGCAGAGAGACCAGAATTGTGCACAGTATTCTAAAAGTGTTGTGGATATTATTGGGTAAATGCGTATTTGTCCATTTTGGCAAGAGGAACGGAAAAATAGTAAATTATTTAAATGGAGAGAAAGTTTGGAGCACTCAGTGGTAAAGAGAAATCTAGGTGTCCTGGGATGTGAATCACAGAAAGTTACTATGCAGATACAACAAGTCATTAGGAAGTCAAATGGAGCAGTGGAATTTATTACAAGGGGAATGGAATGAAGAAAAGAAGGAAGTTTTATTGCAGCTGGACAAAGAAATTGATGAGACCACATTTGGAAAGTTGTGAACAGCTTTGATAATACAAGATAATTGCTTTAGAAGCAGTTTCGAGAAGGTTCACCCAACTCAGTCCTGGGATGAAGGGCTTATCTAGTGAAGAAAGGTTGAACTAGTTAGGCCTATACTGTTGGAATTTAGAAGAATGAGAGGTGATCATATTGAAATATATAAGGCCTTGAGGGGACTGGAAAAGGATGGATACGCAGAGATACGTCCCCCTGTGGGGAGCCTAAAACTACAGGTACAAGTTAAGAAGGTATCTCCGTGGAACGAGGTTTCTTCTGAGTGAGAATTGTACTATACTGCCATGAATTTCAAGCTGAGGGGGCGCCTTATGTTTGCCAGATACTCACTGTTTGATCACACATCAAAAAATATCATGACCTGCCAACAAGGTCTTGAGGGAGGATGAGAATGGGGTCCACCATGGATCATAAGTGTGGATCTACCATTTCTGCTACCAGCGATGGACAGGTCATGGCGGTTTGGAAGACAGAGCCAATGGATCCACCCTCAACGCTCCCTGCAGCTTCTACAGATTCTACAGCTGTAGAAACTGGTGCTTCTACAGCTGTGGAAACTGGTGCTATATGGAGGAGCGCTAGCTTTATGGCCAATGGTGACCAATTGAAAAACAGCCCCATGGTTCTGTCCACCCATATAATTTCCACTTTGCCCATGAATCTCAATGAGTAATCATATAAAATAATTAAGTGCATCTGCTCCTTCCAGTGTCTACTTGACATCTGTGGCTCCCTATCTGTCTTCCATTACCCATATATTTCTGTCAGAGTGTCTCTCTCTCTCTCTCTTTAAATATATTTCTTCTTATCCTCTCTGTCTCCATCGCTTGGCTTGCCATCTGAAAACAGCAAAGCATCATTAGATTGAGACCTGGTACAAGGTAGTTAGCCAATCAGGAAATTGGGTAAGGGGGCTCTGTACTTTCTGGTGTTCAGAAGTGTAGCAAGTGATCTGATTGTAAGTTCTGAGATTCCCATAACAGCTGCAGAGAGGACATGCTGAAATATTGTTTCCTGAGCTGGGGTCTTGGGATCAGATATCTTAGAATCAAAACAGAGAGGATGAGATGTTTCTTTTGTGGGAAAGTTTTAATCTTTCAAACTTGCAACTGCAGCTTCCTGCAGATCCTCAGTTGATCTCTGGAGCCTGAAGGAAACAGGTGCTGAAGACCTCAGTGAGAAAATGATGTTGAGCCCAATAATCCTTCATGATCTTAGTGTCTGGTAGAGCCACCTCAATGGTCCATTTGACCTAAAATGAAACAAAGGACCGGAGATCAGAAGCAAGATCAGAAATTGCGGACGAAACTCAGCAGATCTGGCAGCATCTGGAGGAAGAAAGCAGAGGTAATGTTTCAATGTCTGGTGACTCTTCATCAGACTGATTTGACCAATTTTGTTACTGTTCTTGTGTTCTTATTCAGTGCCCAATCCAGCTAGAGTAGTGATTAATTACTGCGTTAGTGATCAAAGGGATTGGATACAAATTCTTGTTCCTGATTGAGATGCAGGTTCAAATCTCACTGTGTCATATTTGAGTCAATCCCGTCCCCAGGAACATGGGGATACAGAGTGGGATAGTGGTCCTTGCTTTGCATAAACAGCAAGGAGAGGTTCTCTGATTGTGGAATCTCCCATAACAACTGCTGATAAGACTGTAATAACACTTTGCTGTTTCCACCTCTAAGTCACTTGGTTATTCCTCCGTATTCTATTACTTCAAGTTATCCTCACTCCCAGCAGTCTCCAAAGTTGAATATCTGTTTGAGAGTGGCAAATCCTGATGACCCCTGTTCTTCTTGCTTCTTCCTACCCTTCCTGGTGGTACCAGCTTCTGCCCTGGCCTCCCAGAGCCTAAGAGGTGCCCTAATCCTCAGTCATGTGATACAGGAAACTCTCATTCTCCCAGATGGCAGTGACTCCAGGTCTCCTTCAGAGTCAGAAACCTTGGGTTGGCACTAAAGATGCGAGAGACACTTTGCACACGTGTGCTCACCCAGGATCCAAACAGCATTCTGAAGATTCCCACATGACGCTGCTCACAGATATCCCCCCATGTTACTGACAAAACTTCCCCTCCTCACTTAACCATCAAACCAATTTCAGTTGATACTTTGAGACATATTCGATACTAACAACCTTGCTAATTAATGTATTACTGTGGTACCTGGATGGAGATCCTTCAGATTTCCAGCTGATAATTTGAGATGAAGACCTGGGTTTTGATAGAAATGGGAAATAATCACTGACATGTCACGTACCCTGTTTCCAGTGACTTCACACTTAGGTTTTTCTTTGGAGGCTTTCTGCTGTTCTGCTTTCTCAAATGGTTCTTTTGTCACTTTTATGGTGTTCTTAACTCTCTCAGTCATCTCCCAGGCACTCTGTGCCTCTCCCTCTCTCACTCTTTCTATCCACACGGTGCTCTCACCTCTCTCTCTCATCTTCCAGTGACTCTGCGCCTCTCTCTCTCACTCCTTCTATCCACATTCTGCTCTTACCTCTCTCACTGGTCACTTGAGCCCTGTACCATCAGCGTGAACCACGATGGGCACCAGCAGACCTAATGAATGAATGATGCCCGTCCCACACTTGAAACAGGTGGAAGGCCTCTCCCCAGTTTGAATGCGCTGTTGCTTAGGCAACGTGGATAAATTTTCCAATCCCTTCTTGCACAGGGAGGAAATGAATGGGCTCACATCAGGATTAACTAATCAATGAGCTCCCAGCAGAACAGCAAATGCATTGCTGCCAACATTGTGCAAATAAGACATCGCTTACCCCTGGAGTATTTTCATTTTGATCTGGAGAGGTCAGGACATTAACTGAAATCTCACAGACATCCTGAGCACAGGAATGGGTCTGCAATGGCAGGTTGTGATGGAGTGATTTGTTCTGGCAGACCTTAATGTGAGGTTGGATTGAACTGTTGTTCAGCTGAGCCGCTCCATCCAGGAAGTGCAACAGAGATGATGAGTCAGCTCATAACAAACTAATGCAATTAGGTTAATTCATTGGAATAGGTACACAGATTGTTACATCAAGCAAGAAAATAGTCAGCAAAAAGGGGGCATTTTCATATTCTCCAGCTGTAGCTAGTGGAATGTCACAGGGATCAGTGCTGAGGTCTCAAATCTTCATAATTCATTTATCAATTAATTCAGTCATAGAACAGTGAATAGCGTTTCTACATTTGCTGATAATCCAATGCTAAGTCGGTCTTCTTTGATAACAAGGTCGATCATTTCAAGGTTGGACCTTGTGTTCCTGTTTTTCCCATCTCCCTCTTGTGGTAAATAGTGGTATTACATTAGTTAATTTCCAATCTCTTTGGACATTCCCCGAATGTTGGGAATTTTGAAAAGTCATCAGTTGCACTCTGCAGCTATCGCTTGTTGAACATTGGGATATAGGTCCTGGGATTTTCTCAGTTTACAAAAGTGAGAGATGATCCAATTGAAATCTAGTAAATACATTGTATGTTAGAAGTTGAGAAATTGTGTTTCCACTGCCTTGGGGTCTCTGTAACTACTGGGTCACTGACTCCGAATAAGATGCATTTAAGGATAATGTGAGGATGGCTGCGAATCTCTGCAATTCTTTACCCCATACAACTGCTGTTGTTCAGTGGGTGTATATTGTCAAAAGTTGTGAATTGGACATAGAGAGGCTGCAATGTGACATAGACACAAGGTTAAGTGAGTGGGGACCAAGATGGCAGATGGAGTATGAAGTGGAGAAGTTTGACATTGTTTCAATTGGACGTAAGAAGACTGAAGCAGAATCCACAATTTAAAAGACACAAAACACCCAAATATTGATGTTTTTGGCAAAGCTGTGATGTCCCAGATGCTGCAGCACTGCATATATAGAGATACAGCAAGCAATATTTGCTAAGCACAGTTGATAGAATTCAAAATCCCTTGGGGAGATCCTAATATCTTTCCTTTGCCACAACCACAGATCTAAGCTGCATGATCAGCAGCAATGCATCACTCAACATTGAAATCAATAAACCATCACAAAGGCCACAGTTGTTATGTTGAGAACAAGAATGTGAGACATGGACTCTCTGACCAACAACACTAAACTAAGTTTAGCAAACCTGGGTCCTCGGCACATTCCTCTCTAATCCTAAGAGCTGGACAAAGTCTGCTTGGCAGGGGGCATGAAAAAGCTGACCAGCTGTTACCTTGACTGCCTCAGCCCTGTGCTTGACATCACTTGGAAGGACAGGATCACCAACTCAGAGATCCTGAAACATGTTAATTCCATCAGCCAACGGGCATTGCTAAACCAACAATGTGTCTGCTGTCTTGGCCAGATTTGTCAGCTGGATGGCGGGAGTATAGCCAATAATATTCTGCACCATGGGGCTGGACACCGGTGCGTCATTGCTGCATTATAAGGACATTTTTTGCAGTATGATTAACCTGAGTCTGTATTCTGGGGCTTTGAGATGAATGCAGGATGACTCCAGTGAAACATATTTTGAAGGGGTTGACGACAGACACTGAGAGGTTGTTTCCATCTGGTTGGGGTCTCTAGAACACAGGGGCTTCATCTCAGGATCAGACTGGTTTGAGGAGCAACTTATTAACTCAAAGTGTTATTAATTTTCAAATTTCTTCTCCTCAGTGGACAGTGGATTCTCCATTGTTGAGACTGATGTATCAGGGCGGGAAATGATCCAAAGAGAGGACAGGGAAGTGGAGTTACACACAAACATATGAATTAGGAAGAGGCTACTTGGTCCCTCATACCTGTTCCACTGTTCGATAACATTGTGGCTGATATGGTTGTTGCTGTAAGTCTAGTTTCCTGACTGCCTCAATACCCTTTGACAAGAATCTATCCAAACCGCCATTTAAAATATTGAATTATCCAGCCTCCACAGCTCTTTGGGGAAAGAGGTTCTTCGACACATAAGCTTCTGATAGGAAGCATTTCTCTTCATCCCCATTTTAAGTGGAAGGCTTTCTTTATTTTGAAGCACTGCCCTTTAAATGTACTCTCTCCACAAGGGAAAACGTCCATTCGGCATCCACCCTGTCGAGCCTCCTCAAGGTCTTATATGTTTCAATAAGTTCAGCAACTCCAATTTAAACTCTAACCAGTCTAGCCTTCCCTCATATGTTAATCTCCCCATTCCAGGAATCAATCGAGTGAATGTTCTCTGCACTGATTCTAAAGGAATTAAGTGCAGTCTTAAATATGGAGACCAGATCTGTACACAATACTCCAGACATGGTCTCACCAATGCCCTACATACCTGCAGCAAAAAAAATCCTACTTTAATATCCCATTCCACTCATAGTAAACACCAACATCCCATTATCCTTCCTATTTACAAACTGTACTGGCATACTAACATTTTGTAATTCATGTAGTGGACACTCGGATACTTTAGAGTTCCCAATAAATTCCATTTAAGTATTCTCCCTGTTAACTGGATACACAACTGGCTTGAGTTTTTGGAAGCAGAGAGTAATAGTGGAGGATGTTTGATGGGCAGGAGGCCTGTGACTAGTGGTGTGCCTCAGAGTTCAGTACTGTGCCCATTGCTGTTTGATATCTACATCAATGATTTGGATGAAAATGTACAAGGCATGATTAGTAAGTTTGCAGGTGACACTAAATAGATGGTATTGTGGACAGTGAGGAAGGTTATCAGAAATTGCAGCATGATCTTGATCAGTTGCGCAAGTGGGCCAAGAAATGGTAAATGGAATTTAACAGAGATAAGTGTGAGGTGTTGCATTTTGGAAAGTCAAATCAAGGTAGAAGTTTCATGGTGAATGGTAGGGCCTTAAGGACTGTAGTGGAATAGAGGGACCTTGGAGTTCAGGTGCACGGTTCTCTGAAAGTGGAGTCACAGGTAGACAGGACAGTGAAGGTGGCTTTTGGCACACTGGCCTTCATCATTCAGGGTATTGAGTACAGAAGTTGGGAAGTTATGTTGCAGATGTACAGGACATTGGTGAGGCCGGACTTGCAGTATTGTGTTCAGTTTTGGTCACCTTGCTATAGTAAGGATGTTGTTAAACTGGAAAGACTGCAGAAGAAATTTACAAGGACGTTGCCAGGACTCAAGGGACTGAGTTATACGGAGGGGTTGGACTTTAGAGCATAGGAAACTGAGGTGGCGGTGGGGATCTTATAGAAGTGTATAAGATCATGAGAGGCATGGATCGGGTGAATGCACTAAGTCCCAGGGTTAGGGAATCGAGGACTAGATGGCATCAGTTTAAGGGAAAAGGGGAAAGAATACATGGGAACCTGAGGGACAACTTTTTTACACAGAGACTGGTATGCATATGGAATGAACTGCCAGCAGAAGTGGTTGAGGTGGGTACCTTAATAACATTGAAAAGGCACTTGGACGAATATATGGATAGGAAAGGTTAAGAAGAATATGGGCCAAGTACAGGGAAATGGGGTTAGTGTGGATGGACATCTTGGTCAGCATGGCCCAGTTTGGGCCAAAGGGCCTGTCTCTTTGCTGTGGGGCTCTATGATACCATGCACTCTATGAATCTGGACAAATTCACAATTTTCCTCACTGTACTCAATCTGAAAAGTCTTTGCCTACTCACTTAACCTAGCTATTTCCCTTTGTAAACTCTTCATGAACTATTCACAGGTTTGTTGGCATGGTAGCTCAGTGGTTAGCACTGCAGGCTCACAGTGACAAGGGCCCAGGTTCGATTCCAGCCTTGGGCAACTCTCTGTGTGGGTTTCTGTCAGGTGTTCTGGTTTCCTTCCACAGTCACAAAGATGTGCAGCTTCAGTGCATTGGCAACAATAAATTGCCAATTGCATCCAAGGATGTGCAAGTTAGGTGAATTAGCTATGGTAAAATGTGCAAATGGGGTTTGTCTTGGCCTGGGTGGGATGCTTTTCAAAAGGTCAGCTGGGCTGAATGGACTCTTTCCATATTGCAAGGATTCTACTTTCCTAGCTATCTTTGTGCTGTTAGCAAACATTGCAAATCATTGATGTAGGTTATAGATAGTTGTGGCCCCAACACTCATTCCTGAGCCACTCCATGTGTTACATCTTTCCCATAAGAAAATGACCACTTCCTGTCATGATCCCAGTTGTTGTTATTACTGGACAAGTCAAGAATGAAATCAATCTTGATGGATTTTTTTTTGATTTAAGAAGGTGGTCTTTCACAAACAATGCAGCACACAATGCTGTATGTTTGGTTTTAATAATGAAGCAGAAGTTTGTTGTTTAAATGGAATAAACCAATCTATTCACATTTAACAGAAATTTAAAGATTTCAAAACTGATGGTAAAATAAAATTCTGTTACTTCCAAAGAAATTCATTGACAGACCTCACATCATGACAGAATTTCCTTTTCTTTCATATCCACAGGGTTTAGTTAATCAGTGAATTCAATTTGCTGAATCTTCAGAATTTGGTAGTGCCTTCCTGGAGCCTTCATACAACTGAACTTAGACTTTCTAGGATTCCACAAACTGTTCCAGGGTTTTAACCAAACAACTCCGGTCTGGAGCTTTTAAACTAAACTCATTATACTAAGGTAAGGTTTTTTTGAACAATCCTAAACTGCCCCTCTTTCTTAGGAATAACTGATTTACCAATAAAGTTTCATTAAGACTTCTGAAAACTGCTCAAACTGAAACCCCAAAAGTCTTTCTTCTAATATCAATCTCTCATTTTATAAACTGAAAACCTAAGTAAAAGTTCGTTTTGCTCACTCACTTACTCACCTCCCAATGTCAACAAATGCCTATTAGCTTCCCTGAACTCTCTCCAAATGTTCTTTTAAAATAAAGTATTATTGCTACAGCAATATGTATGAGTTAAACATGAAACAACTTCAGACACACAGAAAACCCATATGCCACTAGATCAAAATTTAAAAATACAAAATAAATGCTATTAAAAGTATAGATGAATCATACACCTTACATCTCTTGTCAGCAAATAAAACCTCATTCAATGCCTCCTATTCCATGAATTCTACATTAATCAATTGCAAACTGTTAGAGCAGTTTCTATTAAAAGAGGAGAATTGAGTTGAAGCAGTGAATGTTAAATACTGAGAAAATACCGACCATCTATTAAATGGCAATTATGACATTTCTTCCATGTCAACATTTTGCTGCCAATTAATATTCCACCATTAATTAATTCATTAAGTTCAGGTGGGAATAATATAATTGTTCAATGCTCTCAATCAATGAATCATTGGTGACAGTTATTCTGTTGCTGACAAAGTCACTAACAGGGTAAATCTTCAACAAGACTGTAATCCCAATGATTCAGATGCAGGAGCAATCGAAGTAACAACAAAACTTCACAGAATTGCAGCATTGTTACAGTGCAGAAAGAGGTCATTCAGTCCATCAGGTGTGCACTGGCTCTGAGCATTCTGACAGTGCCAATCTCCTGCCCTTTCCCCATCACCCTGCACATGGTTTCAATTTAAATAATTATCCAGTAACATCGTGAACATCTCAGTTGAACCTGCCTCTGCCACACATCCAGGCAGTTCGTTTCACACCCTAATTACTCACTACGTGAAAAAGATTTTTCGCACCTTGCATTTTGCTTCTGTGCCCTCGGTTCACAATCCTTTTATGAGTGGGAGCAGTTTCTTCTTGGCTTCTCTGTCCAGACTCATCTTGATTTTGAAAACTTCTATCAAATCTCTTCTTAGCCTTTTCCTCGCCAAGGAGAAACAGTCCCAACTTCTCTAATCTACCCTCGTAACTGAAGTCACTCAAACC
>NC_063342.1:74496196-74534756 GCF_021869965.1 Rhincodon typus
GGTTTGAGTGACTTCAGTTACGAGGGTAGATTAGAGAAGTTGGGACTTTTTCTCCTTGGCGAGGAAAAGGCTAAGAAGAGATTTGATAGAAGTTTTCAAAATCAAGATGAATCTGGGCAGAGAGGCCAAGAAGAAACTGCTCCGACTCAAAAGGATAGAGAACCGGGGCACAGAAGCAAAGTGCAAGGTGTGAAAAATCATTATCACGTAGTGAGTAATTAGGATGTGAAACAAACTGCCTGGAGGTGTGGCAGAGGCAGGTTCAACTGAGGCATTCACGAGGACATTACATAATTATTTAAATTGAAACCATGTGCAGGGTGGTGGGGAAAGGGCAGGAGATTGGCACTGTCAGAATGCTCAGAGCCAGTGCACACCTGATGGACTGAATGACCTCTTTCTGCACTGTAACAATGCTGCGATTCTGTGAAGTTTTGTTGTGTTACTTCGATTGCTCCTGCTTCTGAGTCATTGGGATTACAGTCTTGAAGATTTACCCTGTTAGTGACTTTGTCAGCAACAGAATAACTGTCACCAATGATTCATTGATTGAGAGCATTGAACAATTATATTATTCCCACCTGAACTAAATGAATTAATTTATGGTGGAACATTATTTGGCAGCAAAATGTTGACACAGAAGAAATGTCGTAATTGCCATATAATAGATGGTCAGTATTTTCTTTGTGGTTAACATTCACTGCTTCAGCTCGACTCTCCTCTTCAATAGGAGCTGCTCAAATAGTTTGAAATTAATATTCTTAAGTAGATTTGTAGGTAGGGTTGTGGATGCTTCAGAAGAGAAGAAGAAAAGAACAAACAGCCCCCATTCCTGGACGCAATGGTAGAAAGCAGGGCCAACGAGGAATTTCTGACCAAAGTACACAGAAAGGTCACACACTCGGATCAAGTCCTAAATTTCAACGGTAACCACCCCAATACCCATAAATGGAGTTGCATGAAAACACTGCTCAAACAAGCCACAACACACTGCAGCAACCCAGAACCACACCAAAACAAAGAATAATACCTCCACCAAGTATTTAGAGACAACGGATACCCAAACAGTTGGGTCCGACGATGCCGGTCATACACACAACACCAGGAAGATACAGTACGCCCTGACACACTTGTCACATTTCCATTCATCAAAAACGTGTCTGAACTGATCACAAGACTCCTACAGCCACTGGGCATCACAGTAGCACATAAACCTACATCAACCCTACGCCAACTGCTAACAAGAACCAAAGACCCCTTAACCACAATGGACAGAACCAATGTAGTAGACAAGGTTCCATGCAAGGACTGCGACAAACGTTACATTGGACAGACAGGGAGAAAGTTGGCTATGAGAATACATGAACACCATCTAATAACAAAAAGACACAACCAATACTCACTTGTCTCCATACACACAGACAAGGAGGATCACCAGTTCGATTGGGACAACACCAGGATCCTAGGACAGGCCAAGCAGAGACAGGCACGAGAATTCCTAGAGGCTTGGTTCTCCAACAAGATGGCCATCAATAAACACATAGAATTAGAGACTCTTTACACACCACTGCAAAGAAAAACTGGAAATGAGGTAATCAACTCCAATGGATCCCAGAATTTAAATAACAAATGGGAAAAAAACAACAACACTTCATTGGAGGTTGCACTAATGATGTTATCCAGCAGGGTAATGAAACATCTGCAAACTAATGAACCAGCTTGTTGAGCAAACCAAGCACAACATAGCATTTTCTGAAGAAGGGTTCCAACCCAAAACATCAACTTTCCTGCTCCTCTCATGCTGCCTGGCCTGCTGTGCTCCTCCAGCTCCACTGTGTGTTATCTCTGACTCCAGCATCGGCAGTTCTTATTATCTCTACAGCAAAGTTTGAAATTGATTACTAAGGGTCATGGATGGAGGTTTTATTTGCCAACAAGAAAGAGGTGACTGTGATGTAAGTTGCACGATTCACCTATACTTTAATAGCAGTTATTTTGGACTTTTTTGAATTTTGAACTAATGGCATATAGGTTTTCTGTGTGTCTGAAGGGGTTTAATGTTTAACTTGTCGGCATTTCTGCAGCAATGGTGATTTATTTTAATACAACATTCTGAGAGGTTTTAGGGAGGTTAATAGGCATTTGTTTACACTGGGAAAATTTTTTGAATGAGCATAGGATAGTGTTTTACTTAGGTTTTCAGTTTACAAAATGAGAGATTGATATCTTTCTTTTGATTAAGGGAAACGCTGACACCTTTGGAAAAAAAGACTTTGGAGTTCAATTTGAGCAGTTTGTAGAAGTCCTATGTGTAAAACAGTTGTACCTGAGAAACAGGGACAGTTTAGGACTGTTCAAAAAGAACTTAGCTGAGTGTAACGAATTTACTTTAAATGTTCCAGACCTGAAATGTTTGGTTAAAACCCTGGATCAGTTAGTACAATCTGAGAAAGTCTAAGTTCAGTTCCCGGAAGAAGCTATCAAATTATGAGAATTAGGGGAATTGAATTCACTGATAAACTAAACCCTATAGATATAAATGATAAGGAACTCTGATGTGAGTTCTGTGAAGGAGTTACTTTGGAAGTAACAGGATTTCATTTTAACATCAATTTTGAAATCGTTAAATTTCTGTTATATGTAAATTGTTCAGTTTGTTCCATTTACACAATAAACTTTTGTTTTATTATTAAAAGCAAGCATACAGCATTGTGTGTGCTGCATTGTTTGTGTTTCAGTGAAAGACTACCTTCTGAAAACTAAAGAAAAACAAAACATGATCCTCAAAATTGATTTCATTCTTGACTTGTCCAGTAATAACAGCAACTGGGACCATGACAGTCATTTTCTTATGGGCAAGATGTAACACATGGAGTGTCACAGGTATCAGTGTTCGGGCCTCAGTTATTTATAATCTGCATCACTGATGTGAAAGAAGGGACTGAACATATGGTTACTAAATTTGGTAATAGTACAACCAAAGCTAGGAAAGTAGAATCCCCACACCATTCAGCCCATTGGGTCTGCACTGAATCTGTGAAGATCATTCCACCCAGGCCAACCCCACTCTATTCTCAAAAGGCAACATTTACCATGGCTAATACACCTAACTTGCACATTCCTGGACACAATAGGCAATTTAGTATGGCCAAACCACTGAAGGTGCACATCTTTGGACTGTGGGAGGAAACTGGAAAAGCTGGCAGAAACACACGCAGACACGGGGAGAATGTGCAATCTCCACACAGACAGTCGTCCAATGCTGGAATCGAACCCGGGTCCCTGGCGCTGTGAGGCAGCAGTGCCAGATACTGAGTAACGGAAGTTGTGAATTGTGCATGGAAAGTCGACAAAGGGACATAGATAGGTTAAGTGAATGAGCAAAGGTCTTTCAGATGGAGTACAGTGAGGAAAATTATGAACTTGTCCATTTTGACAGGGACAATATTTACATGGTATTAACTGCAGCTTTATAGAACTTTAGTTAGACCACACTTGGAATATCACATACAGTTCTGGTCACCACTCAACCAGAAGGATGTGCATGCTTTGGAGAGGATACAGAAAAGGTTTACCAGGGTGTTGCCTGGTATGGCAGATTTTAGCTATGAAGAAAGGTTGGATAGACTGGGTTTGTTTTCACTGGAATGCAGGAGGTTGAGGAGCGGCCTGATAGAAGTTTATAAAATTGTGAATGGCACGGATAGAGTGGAAAGTCTAAGGCATTTTCCCAGGGTGGAGGGGTCAATTGGTAGGGGACACAGTGTCAAGGTGCAGGGGAGGCCAAGTTTAAAAGAGATGTGCGAGGCAGATTTTTTTTTACACAAAGTTTAGTGAGTGCCTGGAACATGCTGCCACAGGAGTTGGTGGAAGCAGACATGATAGCAACATTCAAGAAGCAAAAACAAAGTTGCTGGAAAAGCTCAGCAGGTCTGGCAGCATCTGTGAAGATAAAAACAGAGTTAACGTTTCAGGTCCGGTGACCATTCCTCAGAACAGTTCTGAGGAAGGGTCACCGGACCCGAAACGTTAACTCTATTTTTGCCTTCACAGATGCTGCCAGACCTGCTGTGCTTTTCCAGAAACTTTGTTTTTGTTCCTGATTTACAGCATCCGCATTTCTTTCGGTTTTCATTTACATTCAAGAAGCACCTGATGAACAAATGAAAAGAAGGATATGGATGCTGTAAGTGAAGACAGTTTTAATATGGAAGGGCTAAATGTCATATGCAGGCTCAGAGGGCCAAAAGGGCTTATTCCTGTGCTGTATTGTTCTTTGTTCTTGTTTTTTGTTCTTTGATTGATTGCGGAACTTAAAGTATCTGAGCGTCCACGACATAAATCACAAAATGTTAGTATGCCAGTACAGTTCTTAAATAGGAAGGCAAATGGGATGTAGGTGGTTACTACAAGGGGAATGGAATATTAAAGTAGGATTATTTTTTGCTGCAGGTATGTAGGGCACTGGTGAGACCACGTCTGAAGTATTGTGTACATTCTGGTCTCCTTATTTAAGACTGCACTTAATTGCTTTAGAATCAGTGCAGAGAATATTCTCTCAATTAATTCCTGGAATGGGGAAATTAACATATGAGAAAAAGCTAGACTGGTTAGAGTTTAAATTGGAGTCGCTGAACTTATTGAAACATATAAGATCTTGAGGAGGCTCGACAGGGTGGATGCTGAATGGACGTTTTCCCTTGTGGAGAGAGTACATTTAAAGGGCAGTGCTTCAAAATAAAGAAAGCCTCCCACTTAAAATGGGGATGAAGAGAAATGCTTTCTATCAGAAGCTTGTGTATCTGTGAACTTCTTTCCCCAAAGAGCTGTGGAGGCTGGGTCATTGAATATTTTTATTGCTGGTTTGGACAGGATCTTGTCTAACAAGGGAGTCAAAGGATATTGAAGCAGTAAGGAAACTAGAGTTACAGCAACAACCATATCAGCCACAATGTTATCGAACAGTGGAACAGGCATGAGGGGCCAAGTAGCCTCTTCCTAATTCATATGTTTGTGTGTAACTCCACTTTCCTGTCCTCTCTTTGTATCATTTTCCTCCTGATACATCAATCTCAACAATGGAGAATCCACGATCCACTGAGGAGGAGAAATTTGAAAATTACTAACATTTTGAGTTAATAAGTTGCTCCTCACACCAGTCTGATCCTGAGATGAAGTCCCTGTGTTCTAGAGACCCCAACCAGATGGAAACAACATCTCAACGTCTCTCGTCAATCCCTTCAAAGTATGTTTCACTGGAGTCATCCTGCATTCATCTCAAAGCCCCAGATATAGACTCAATTTAGTCATACCGCAAAAATATGTTCCAGGATTGGTCTCACCAAAATCCTGTAGTGTCAAAGAAAGCCTTCTTTAGTCTCGGCCTTTTGTCTAAGGAAAGATTGGAGGCAGTCTAGAGAAGGGCCACGAGGCTGATATCAGGTTTGGAAGGACTATCTTATGAGGAGTAGGTTGGTCTGTAATCTTTAGAGTTTAGAAGAATGAGAGGTGATCCTCTATTGAAACTTACAAGATTCTTTTGGGGACATGACAGGTGACGGCGAAAAGTTATTTTATGTTATGAGTGAGTCTAAGACCAGAGCGTATCATCTCAGAGTGAGACATCACCTTTTTAATACCGAGATGAAGAGGAATTTCTTCTATCTGAATCTGTGAAATTCTTTCCTGTAGAGGCTGGGTCATTAAGTATATTCAAGGCTGTGATTTTTAATCAGTAAGGGAATCAAGGGCTCTGGGGAAAAGGCAATAAAGTGGAACTGAGAATTAGCACATTAGTTATGATCTCGTTAAATGGCAGAGCAGACTTAATGGGCTGAATTTCCAATCTCTGCTCCTCTGTCGTATAGTTTATTCCTGTGCTCTAATTACAATATGCCATTTGTCTCTGATTTGTTTGTTGTTCTTTTTCACAACTCTTTGTCTTGTAAGATAATGGTTTGCATCGTGGCGACCATCACCTGGTGGAGCTCAAGAGTCCCACTCTGCCCAGGCCGTCTCTGTGTATTGACTACAGGGGAAGGACTGCTGTGCTGCAGACATACAAGAATGTGTTTTATTTGTTCTCAGCCACATGGGCTTTCGCTTCTGAATGTTACTTCCAGTGCCCCCGAGATATTGAGCCTCCAGAGGTGGAGATTTCCAATGAGTGTCGGTGTCAGTGTCTGCCACATTCATATCTCACTTGCACATGTTCTTATAGTGCAGCAATGACACACCGGTGTCCAGCCCCATGGTGCAGAATATTATTGGCTATACTCCTGCCATCCAGCTGACAAATCTGACCAAGACAGCAGACACATTGTTGGTTTAGCAATGCCTGTTGGCTGATGGAGTTAACATGTTTCAGGATCTCTGAGTTGGTGATCCTGTCCTTCCAAGTGATGTCAAGCACAGGGCTGAGGCAGTCAAGGTAACAGCTGGTCAGCTTTTTCATGCCCCCTGCCAAGCAGACTTTGTCCAGCTCTTAGGATTAGAGAGGAATGTGCCAAGGACCCAGGTTTGCTAAACCTACAGTTTAGTGTTGTTGGTCAGAGAGTCCATGTCCCACATTCTTGTTCTCAACGTAACAACTGTGGCCTTTGTGATGGTTTATTGATTTCAATGTTGAGTGATGCATTGCTGCTGATCATGCAGCTTAGATCTGTGGTTGTGGCAAAGGAAAGATATTAGGATCTCCCCAAGGGATTTTGAATTCTTTCAACTGTGCTTAGCAAATATTGCTTGCTGTATCTCAATATATATGCAGTGCTGCAGCATCTGGGACATCGCAGCTTTGTCAAAAACATCAATATTTGGGTGTTTTGTGTCTTTTAAATTGTGGATTCTGCTTCAGTCTTCTTACGTCCAATTGAAACAATGTCAAACTTCTCCACTTCATACTCCATCTGCCATCTTGGTCCCCACTCACTTAACCTTGTGTCTATGACACATTGCAGCCTCTCTATGTCCAATTCACAACTTTTGACAATATACACCCACTGAACAACAGCAGTTGTATGGGGTAAAGAATTGCAGAGATTCACAACCATCCTCACATTATCCTTAAATGCTCCTTATTCTGAGACAGTGACCCAGTAGTTATGGAGACCCCTAGGCAGTGGAAACACAATTTCTCAACTTCTAACATGTAATGTATTTACAAGATTTCAATTGGATCATCTCTCACTTTTGTAAAAACTGGGAAAATCCCAGGACCTATATCCCAATGTTCAACAAGCGATAGCTGCATTTACAACTGATGACTTTTCAGAATTCCCCCAACATTCTAGGAATGTCCAGATTGGAAATTAACTCATGTAATATCACTGTTCACCACAAGAGGGAGAGGACAGAAACAGGAAAACAAGGTCCAACCTTGAAATGTTGGAAATTGTTATCAAAGGAGACCTCCCCTAAGTATTCGATTATCAGCAAATGTAGAGATGCTATTCACTGTTCTATGATTGAATTCATTGATCAATGAATTGTAAAGATTTGAGACCACAGCACTGATCCCTATGACATTCCACTAGCTACAGCTGAAGAATATGAAAATGCCCCCTTTTGCTGACTATTTTCTTGCTTGATATAACAATCTGTGTATCTATTCTAATGAATGAACCTAATTTCTTTAGTTTGATACGAGTTGACTCATCATCTCTGTGGCACTTCCTGGATGGAATGGCTCAGTTTAACAACAGTTCAATCCAACCTCACATTAAGGTCTGCCACAACAAATCATTCCATCACAACCTACCCTTGCAGACCCATTCCCGTTCTCAAGGTGTCTGTGAAATTTTAGTCAATCTCCCGACCTCTCCAGATCAAAATGAATATTCTCCAGGGGTAAGCAATGAGTTATTTGCACAATGTTGGCAGCAATGCATTTGCTGTTCCTGCTGGGAGCTCATTGATTGGTTAATCCTGATGTGGGCCCATCCATTTCCTCCCTGTGCAGGAAGTGATTGGAAAATTTATCCATGTTGCCTAAGCAACAGCACATTCAAACCGGGGAGAGGCCTTTCACCTGTTTCAAGTGAGGGAAGAGCATCATTCATTCATTAGGTCTGCCGGTGCCCATCACGGTTCACGCTGATGGTACGTGGCTCAAGTGACCAGTGAGAGAGATAAGAGCACAATGTGGATAGAAGGAGTGAGAGAGAGAGGCACAGAGTCATTAGAAGGTGAGAGAGAGAGAGGTGAGAGTGCAGTGTGTATAGAAAGAGTGAAAAAGAGAGAGGCACAGAGTCACTGGGAAATGATTGATAGAATTGAAAACACCACAGTGATAAAAGAACCATTTGAGAAAGCAGAACAGCAGGAAGCCTCCAAAGAAAAATCTAAGTGTGAAGCCACTGGAAACAGGGTACGTGACATGTCAGTGACTATTTCCCATTTCTATCGAAACCCGGGTCTTCATCTCAAATTATCAGCTGGAAATCTAAAGAATCTCCATCCAGGTACCAAAGTGATACATTAATTAGTTAGGTTATAAGTGCCAAATATGTCTTAAAATATCAACTGAAATTGGTTCGATGGTTAAATGGGGAGGGGGAGTTTTGTCAGCAACATGGGGGGATATCTGTGAGCAGCATCATGTGGGAATCTTCAGAAGCAAGGACCACTATTCTGCTCTGTATCCCCAAGTTCCTGGGAACAGGATTGACTCAAATATGACACAGTGAGATTTGAACCTGCACCTCAATCAGGAACAAGAATTTGTATTCAATCCCTTCGATCACTAACGCAGTAATTAATCTTTACTCTAGCCAGATTGGGCACTGAATTTGACCACAAGAACAGAAACAAAATAGGTCAAATTGGTCTGATGTAGCGTCACCAGATGTTGAAAAATCCGGTCTGGTTTCTCCCGATCAATCCTGCCAGAGTTTCTGCTGAGTTTCGTCCGCAATTTCTGTTCTTGCTTCTGATCTCCAGTCCTTTGTTTTATTTTCAGTCAAATGGACCATTGAAGTGGCTTTACCAGACAGTAAGACCACGGAGGCTTATTGGGTTCAATGTTATCTTCCCACCGAGGTCTTCAGCACTTGTTTCCTTCAGGCTCCAGAGATCAATTCCTTTCTGACACAAATATGCCCATTGACTGACCATCTGCAGGAAGCCGCAATTGAAAATTTGGATGATTAAATCTCTCCGACTGAAGAAACTGAAGTTCCCATTAAATGGTGGATGGTGTGGAGCTGTCCTTATATGACAAATATCATTTGACTTTGGAAAATACTCAAATTCCATGCTGGTAAATGATGGTCTGTTATCTGCGTCCAACACTTCCAGGAATCCGTGTATTGCAAAAGATGTGTGGGGTTTTTCTATCGTTGTTTCTGTGTTTGATGAATGAACTCTATTCACGTTCAGCCATTCTGAATGGGCATCCACAATGATTAACAACATTGAGCCAAAGAAAGGACCTGCATAGTCAATGTGTAACTGAGCCCAGGGTTTACCTGGTCATTCCCACGAGTGTGGGGGAGCTGATGGTGGTAATTTTTGTCCTTGTCCCTCTGGGCACTGCCCCACCAATGCAGCAATGTCTGCATCCAATCCCGGCCACCGGACATAACATCTTACCAACATCTCTGTTTTGGAATCCTCTCGATGATCCTGGTGGAGTTCAGCCAGTATCTGACGGTGACCTTTACTCAGGACAATCACTCTTCCTCCCCGCAATAATACGTCATCCTCTACTGTGATCTTGTCTCTTCGGGTCGAAAACAGTTTGTGACTGCCCTTTGGTTTCCCCCCAACACTCTCAGCTGTTTCACTTTTGCCAGAACTGGATCTTTCTGTGTCCAATATCTGATATTGTCAGCTGTGACTGGAAGTGTGTCCCGAAAATGTAAAACCATTACAGACTCTTCCAGTGGCAGTACCACCGGTGGTGCATCTGCCAGCGGGAGGCAACTCAATGCATCTGCATTTGCTACTTGGCCTCCTGGACAGTGCTCCAACTTGTAATTATACCTGCTTAGTATTAGAGACCACCACTGAATTCCACCTGAAGTTATGGGCAGCACTGCCTTGCCTTCTTTATGTAGACCTAGCAGGGGTTTGTGGTCTGTTATTATTACAAATTTACATCTGTAAAGGCATTGGTGCAATTTCCTGACTCCAAATATGACCGTCAAACCTTCCTTCTCTATCTGGGAGTATTGATGCTCTGCATTAGTCAAAATCCTAGATGCATACGTCCTTAGGTGTTCCTCTCCATTGGGCCATCTATGATCTAATACTACCCTGGTCTTGTCAACTCTGTAGCCCAAATAGGTGACTTGCGGAGCCTTGAACATATATTTTTCCCTTCTAAGGCCCGCCTGGGAGAAACATTTAAGGACTATGTCCAAATTCTCTAAGTTCTCCTTATTGATCTTCCCTGTTATTAGCACATCATCCAAATAAATAGCGATCTTGTAAAATGTTCTCCATCATCCACTGAAAAATTCCGCAGGCTGACGCTACCTCAAATGGCAATCTCAACTATTGGTACAATTAATTGTAGTGAACCTCTGGGAACCCTCATCTAACCGCAATTGCAAGTATACATGGCTCATGTCCAGCTTTGTGAAGGACAGCCCTCCCATCCTCTGCCAGCTTTGTGTATAAATCCTCTGTGCAAGTGTTGGGTATTTATCCAGCTGCAAGAAGTAGTTTACTGTTTGCTTGAAATCCTCACAAAGGCAAACCAACACATCGAGCTTCACAATTAGTACAACTGGTGCTGCCCGATCTGCAAATTGGATTGATTTGATGATCCCTTCACTTTCCAGCCTCCCGATTTCTGCCTCTACTTTTGCCTGTAAGAGAAATGGCACTGGGCAGGCCTTGCAGAATCAGGGAATTGCTTCCTGGTCAACATGCAAGTTGCCTTGGCTCCTCTGATAGTCCCTAGACCTTCCTGAATACCTTCTGGGTAGCTGATTAGGACCTCAGTCAGGCAACCATTTTCTAATCGAAACATGTTGAGCCAATCGAGGTGAATCTTTCTCAACAAATTTCACCCCATGAAGCTTGGTCAGAGCCTTTTAGTACAATCAGTGGTAACTGAACCAGCTGCTTCTCGTAAGGGACAGGAACCAAAGTTGTACCCTTAATCTGTAAAGGTTCCCCAATACAGGTTCTCAGTCTAGCCAGGATCTTGCGCAAACTTAAGGGTGGGAGCCCAGAGCGAATTTTATTAAAGACTGATTCTGTGATCACTGAATCAGCCAAGCCGGTATTACCTATAGTATGCACTTCAGTGAAGCCTTTGACAAGGTTCCACATGGTAGATTAATTATTAAAGTGGGATTCAGGGTGATCTTGCCAATTGGAGACAAAATTGGCTTCACGGTAGGAGACAGAGGGCTTTTGTGGTGGGGCTGCTTTTCAAACTGGAGGCCTGTGACTAGCGGCGCTCACAGGGATCGGTGCTGGGTCCACTTCTGTTTGTCACTTGGATGAGAATGTAGGAGGCATGGTTAGTAAGTTTGCAAATAACACCAAAATTGGAGGTATTGTGGACAGTGAAGAAGGTTATCTAAAATTACAAAGAGATCTTGATCAATTGGGACAATGGGTTGAGGAGCGGCAGATGAAGTTCAATCTGGATAAATGCGAGGCATTGCATTTTGGTAAAACAAACAAGGGCAGGACTTACACAATTAATGGTGGGCTGTTAGACAGTGTTACAGAGAGACCTAGGGGTTCGGGTAATAATTCTTTGAAATTTGCATCACAGGTAGACAGGATGGTTAAAAAGGCATTTGACATGCTTGCTTTCATTGCTCAGGTCTTTGCGTATTGGAATTGGGACGTCATATTAGGTTGTACAGGATGTTGGTGAGGCCTCTTCTGGAATACTTTGTCCAGTTCTGGTCACCCTGTTATAGAACATAGAACATAAAACAGTCCAGCGCAGGAACGAGCCCTTAAGCCCATGATGTTGTGCTGAACATGACGCCAAATTAAACTAATCCTTTCTGCCTGCCCTTGGTCCATATCCCTTCATTCTTGCATTTTCATGTGCTTATCCAAAAGCCCCTCAAATGCCACTATCGTATCTGCCTCTACCACCACCCCTGGCACTGCGTTCCAGACTCCTACCACTCTCTGTGTAAAAGCTTTGCCCCTCACATCTCCTTTGAACTTTCCCCTCTCACCCTAAATGCATGCCCTCTAGTATTGGACATTTCAAATCTGGGAAAAAGATTCTGACCGTCAACCCTATCCATGCATCTCATAATGTTATAGACTTCTATCAAGTCTCCCCTCAGCCTGCGCTGCTCCAAAGAAAACAACATGAATTTTCTAGCCTGTCCTTATAGCTCATACCCTCTAATCCAGGCAGCATCTTGGTAAACCTCTTCTGCACCTCTCCTAAGTCTCCATATACTTCCTGTAGTGTGGTGACCAGAACTGAACACAGTACTCCAAGTGTGGCCTAACCAAAGGCTTATAAAGCTGTAACATGACATCCTGACTCTTGTATTCAATGCCTTAACCAATAAAGGCAAGCATGCCATATGCCTTCTTTACCACATTGTCTACTTGTGTGGTCACTTTCAGGGAGCTATGGACTTGAACCCCAAGATCCTTCTGTACATCAGTGCTGTTCAGGGTCCTGCCATTAACTGTATACTTTCCCTTAACAGTGGATCTCCCAAAGTGCAGTACTCGCACTTGCCCAGATTAAACTCCATCTGCCATTTCTCCACCCATATCTACAACTGATCTATATCCAGCTGTATCCTTTGACAACCTTCTACAGTATCCACAACTCCACCAATCTTTGTATAGTCTGCAAACTTACTAACCCACCCATCTATATTTTCATGCAGTCATTTATATATATATCACAAACAGCAGAGGTCCCAGTATGTATTCCTGCAGAACACCACTAGTCACGGATCTCCAGCCAGAAAAACACCCTTCCACCACCTCTGCCTTCTATGAGCAAGCCAATTCTGAATCCGAGCAGCGAAGACACTGGATCCCATGCATCTTAATCTTCTGGATTAGCCTACCATGAGGGACCTTGTCGAAAGCCTTACTGAAATCCATGTAGATAACATCCACTGCTCTATCCTCATCAATCGCCTTCATCACCTCCTTGAAAAATTCAATCAACTTAGTAAGACATGACCTGCCCCGCACAAAGCCATGCTGACTGTCCCTAATTAGACCATGCTTTTCCAAATGCTTGTAAATCCTATCCCTTTGAATTCTCTCCAGTAGCTTCCCAACCACCAATGTGAGACTCAGTGGTCTATAGTTTCCTAGATTATCCCTATTTCCCTTCTTGAACAGAGGAACAATATTAGCTGCTCGCCAGTCCTCCAGGACCTGTCCAGTGGCTACCAAGGATACAAAGATCATGGTCAAGGCCCCAGCAATCTCCTTTCTTGCCCCTCTCAATAACCTGGGGTAGATTCCATAGGGCCATGGAGACTTATCCACCTCAATGCTCTTCAAGAAACTAAACACCACTTCTCTCTTGATCTCAAAGTGCATATTAGCATGCTCCACATTAATCTCACTACCCTCCATGTCCTCCTCTTGGGTGAATACCGCGCAAATACTCATTTAAGATCTCGTCCATAATCTCTGTCTCCAAGCACAACTTCCCTCCTTTATCCTTGAATGGTGTTTTAGTCTCTTGAATCCATCTTCCATCCACCTCCCCCCTCTCTCTATTTATTTCAGAATCCCCTTCCTCTCCCCCATTTCTGAAGAAGGGTCCAGACCCAAAACGTCAGCTTTCCTGCTCCTCTGATGCTGCTTGACCTGCTGTGTTCATCCAGCTCTACACCTTGTTATCTCTTAACACTTAAGGAGTTGTGATCACTGTTTGCAAAATGATCTCCCACACTAAGGTCAGTCACCTGACCAGGGTCACTAGCCAATACAAGGTCAAGTATGGTCCCTCCTCTCGTTGGACTATCCACACACTGTTTCAAGAAACCCTCTTGGATGCATCTAACAAATTCTGTCCCGTCTAAGCCTCTTGCTGTAAGGGAGTCCCAGTCAATACTGGTGAAGTTAAAGTCACCTACTAAGACAACCCTGTTCTTATTGCATCTTTCCATAATCTGACTACATATTTGTTCCTCAATGTCTCGGTGGCTGTTGGGAGGCCTATAATATCATCCCATCAAAGTAATTGCACCCATCTTATTTTTGAGCCCTACCCACATTCCCTCAGTAGATGAGCCCTACAGTATGTCCTGAGTGCAGATGTGACATTCTTCCTCATGAGTAATTTATATTTCAATGATATACTTTATTCTTTATTTATGCTTTAGTGTGTTCCTTAGCAATTTGTCCAGGACCTTGGCATGTGCCAGTCTGCAACGCTCAGTCTGGGTCAACTCCTTGTTCTGGAAGACGAACAAGTTTCAGGCAGACTAAGGAGCGTCATCCCCGGAGTTGATGGTCCTCCAGCTGCAGTCGATGTTTGTCTTAGAGTGCGAACAGACCATAGAGCATCGGGTCCTGCATCACAGATCTGCTTGGGACGAACCTCGACAAAAACCACAGCATCTTTCTCCAGACTTCCTTTGCAAAGGCACATTCCAGCAAGAGATGTGTGACAGTCTAACCTTACCGCCCCTACCTCCGCAGCTGTTTCAAAAGCAGCATGTGGTCTCGCAGACTGATGGGGCATACTTGAAGGATCTCACAAGTAGTGCTCCTCTCACCATCAGCCAAGTAATGTCCTGGTGCTTGTTGGAAAGTTCTGGTGATGAGGCATTCTGCCAAATGACTTTGACAGTCTGCTCAGGGAACAACCCAATAGGATCCACCCTCTCCTTTTCCTTCAGGGTCTCGAGGATGCTACGCGCTGACCACTTCCTGATGGACCTGTAGTCAAAGGTGCTTTTCTTTGCAAATTTCTCCATGAAGGACAGGTGATATGGAACAGGTGATACGGAACAGTCCAATGGCTCCCAGAATGCATCCTCAGTGACGTCTCTCTGCCGCCCACTGTTGGACAGAATATTATTAAAATGGAGAAGGTTCAGAAAACATTTATCTGGATGTTGCTGGGAATGGAAGGTTTGAATTATAAATGTTGGACAGATAGGCTGGGGCATTATTCACTGAAGCATAGGAGGTTGAGGGATGACATAATAGAGGTCTATAAAATCATGAGGGGCATAGATAAGGTGAATAGCAACTTTCTTCTTTCTAGGGTGAGGGAGTTCAAAACTAGGGGACATATTTTTAAGGTGAAAGGAGAAAGTTTTAAAAAGGATATGAAGGACAACTTTTTTACACATTAGAGTGGTTTGTGTGTTGAATGATCTGCCAGAAGGGGTGGCGGATGAAGGTATATTTACAAAATTTGAAAGACATTTGGATAAATAGGAAATGTTTGGAGGGGAATGGGCCAAATGCAGGCAGGTGGGACTAGTTTAGTTTGGGAACATTGGTGGACTAGTTGGACTGAATGGTCTGTTTCCATGCTGTATGACTCTATGACTCAATAACTCTATAACATCCATTAGACCCGAGTGATCATTTAACCACACAGTGATTTTGATTGGTTCTGATTTGGATGTTGCTTAGCAGTATAACTGGTTCAAACCAGATGTAGGCAGATTTTCCAAGGTGTGCACTCTCCTGGATACTGACCTATGAGTTCACTTTCCCAGTTTAGGCCTAGTGGTATTCTTTTACTGTATCAAGTCCACATACTGGCAGCAACTGCAATGGCTTGCCAGCCCAGATCCTGAGGAACATTTTAACCATTTGGCTGGAGCTTGACTTTGTTTTGGGGTTTTGCTGTGGGCTGACCTACAGCCCCCTCTGTTAAGGATATGTCCTGAGTGAAGCTATGCAACTGTCTTCACTCAAGTATTATCCCCCAAGGTCAGTCAGCCTGGCAAGGGTGCCCACTTCCATTGGCATTTTCTGCATATGCTCCACTTGTGGCATTTTCCAATGATAAAGCCAGTTGTAGTGCCTATTTGAAGTCCTGTTGGGCCACAGCTAATAGGCGCTTTTGCATGGTTACGTCATTAATCCCACATACCAGCTGGGGTCTTAGCATCTCATTCAGGGTTAAATCAAATTCACATCCCTCTGTCAGTCATCTTTATCTCGTCAAAAGTCCTGATACGGATTCTCCTGGTTCTCGAACTGCCAAGTATAACTGATAGCATCTCAGAATTAGAGGAGGTTTGGGGTGAGAATTTTCCTTAACCAAATCTGTCAACTCTTGAAAGGTTTTAGTACCTGGTGCCTCAGGGAAAGTTAGGCTCGTAATAACCGAATAAGCCGTGTGTCCACAAGCTGTCAGAATAATTACCCATTGTTTCCATCTGCCCAATGTATTTTCCCAGAGAAAATAACTCATTCTTCCCACATACTGGGCCCAGTCTTCGATGACAGGATCAAACAGGTCAAGCTTCCCAAATACAACAAAAACAGAAATTGCTGGAAAAGCTCAGCAGATCTGGCAGCATCTGTGGGGAGAAATCAGAATTAATGTTTCCGGTCCGGTGACCCTTCCTCAGAACGAAAGTTCAAATAATACTTCCCCAACTCAAAGACAACGGTTGCGAGTGAATTTCTTCAGGAGCATGCTTTTCTCTCATCACCACTGAAATAACTCCACAGAGGCCAGTATCCTGTCACTAAGTCACCCTTTAGTTACATGTGGAGAGTCCTTGACACTGCTGCGAAGTTGAGTAAGGTACTTATGAATTGGGAGACAAGAAGTTGGAATTTGGTGTTTGTAAAATGTTAGGGGGGAAAGCATTGTGTGGTCCTTTTAAAAGATCATGTGCTTTTTTTCTGAGCTTAGAGATTTAAAATAGATGTCTGAGAGTAGCGGCTTGAAAGTTTGCAAGTACACAGACAGCACCTGAATTCAAACATTTGTACTGACAGGCTGTACAGTTAGCAGGCCAAGCAGCACTTTCCACCAAGACAACAGACTTTTAAATTTAGCCAATCAATTTGAACCAGGTACTTAGATACAAAAAATCTATTAAATTTCATTCTGATGGTTTTGACAACATAGGACCAATCCTATTGTAAGAAAAATTGATATATCATTGAGGGTATAAAAAGAAGGGGGCACTTGAACAAAGACCCAGAACTAACTGCCATCTGCCAAGCTAACAGCCATCATCTCTCAAGAGAGAACCACTGGCTCTCACAGTCTCCTTTCTGTTTTAGAGAAAGCACCACCTAAATAACAAAGGTACCCTTGGCACAACTAGTTAACATTCCTGACAGACGAATCAAAAGAGAAGGCACAGAAAATTCTGGAAGACCTGGCTGTAATTACGAGAGACTAATTTTGTTTTATATAAGTGGGACTTATTGGAACAGTATACAATTAGAATCTCGTTTTATTCGGGAATAGTTAGTAGTTAAAAGGGATTTATTTGGCTTGTTAATAATTTAGTTATTTTGTTCGCTGTTAGAGTTAGATAAACAATTGTTACTTGTTGATTTTAAAGTGAGTGTCAGGGATTGATTTTATTTAACCACTAGAAATTGCTGAAAGGAAGGTTACACCACTTTTCACATTCTCTTTATGGATTATAGAGCAAGGTACTCCTCTTTGAGGGTTTCAGTGCTAGTTCTCAGAGGGGGGGGTGGGGGTCAACCTCTGCTTTGTAACAAAACTGATTCAGCTCCTTCAAAGCTGGCTGACAGAGTGAACTGAACCTCTGATATTCCTGTTCTTATCTGTCAGCCAGGGCTCCCTGATTGGACCAGATTAACAGCTCCAATCAGGGAACTCATGTTCTATGAGATCCATCTGGCTGACCTCATTACAATCACTACACATTCCTGGTAATTGTAATTATTGAGCTATTGCTACATTTATCTCCCTTTGCCTCACAGACACAGGCAACTCCAACTTCAACTTGCTTGCCAGTTCCAAAAGTTTAGCCTTGCTCACTTTCTGTAAAACATCCAAGGTGACTTTTTTCACCTCCAGAAAACTCTTAGAGACTGCAAGAGTCAGTACCACACAAGGTACACCCTGTTTAAAACAACCAAATACAAAACCCAAAGAAAAAACACTAACACCCACCACTCACTATCTTTGAGTCCAATATCCTAAACCCAACCTGGAATTAGAAATTTTGATCCCGACAGAAGCCCCCCATTTGTTACGAACCACACCAAACCCCCTTAAAATATTCAGAAGATGGTCTAGACCCTACCTTTTACTTATTTTAAAAGTAAATGTAAGGTGTTTAATTAACAGAATAATAGATACACTAAATATTACTAATGAACTGCTCCAATATCATAACATACCTTAAACACACACTTGGCAAAAGACAAATTTAGAAAACAGATTGTCTCACATGCAACTCCAGTAGCAGGAAGAAAACCCCCAGCTTTTGGTTGTAAATGAGAGAGGGAAAAAATAGCTTCCACTTTGTCAAAACTCCAACAGCAACTGCTGAAAGCTTAAACGAAAAATCCTGATTCTGTGAGAGCTTGACCATACCCATTGAGACCGCTTCAATTGTTCCAATTTTTAAAAAAAACCAAACCATCACAGGCTGTTTACTCTAGCGGCTCCGGTAGACTGCTTGGTGGCTCTGCCTTAAAACCTCTCTTCAAAAAAAGGAACAAAAAACACCTCTTAAAGTCACAGCATTGTCACAAATGTCACTGGGAGAAAGTCCCAGAACTTGCTCTAAGTGCTGTAGCGTTCACATAAACTGTGACAGTTCAAGAAGGCAGCTCACCATCACCTTTAGAGGGCAATAAGGGATGGGTAATTGAAATAACTGCTCAAAGGCTGGCATCCCATCACCAAATCACCTTTTATTTACATGTGCACAAGTATGGACTCTGACCAGCTCACAGCTAGTCCCTAGAATGAAGAGACTTTCTGAATTGTCTGTCTATACTTTTTCTCTAAGAGGAAAAAAAATTCTAATCAACCTGTTCAGAGATGTTATTACGTGTCATTGGAGCAGGTGGGACTTGAACCCAGGGCCTCTTGGTCCAGCGATAGGGTCACTACCACCGTGCCACAGAAAGGCCATCTCATCTGTTTATATCTATCAGCCAGGGGTCCCTGATTGGCCCAGGTTAACACACCCAATCAAGGAACTCACAGTCAATGGATCGATCTAGCCCTCATTCCAATCACTACGTCAGTAAATGCTGGGCCTAGCCAGCAACGGCCACATCCCATGGGCAAGACATTGGTTAGGCCATTTTTGGAATATTGCATGCAATTCAGGACCCAACTGGTTCACTAATGCCATTTAGGGAAGGAAACTGCCATCCTTACCTGGTCTGGCCTACATGTAACTCCAGACTCACAGCAATGCGGTTGACTCTTAACTGTCCTCTGGGCAACCTTGCCAGCCATGTTTGCATCCTGTGAACAAATAATTTTTAAAAAATTCTCAAACGTTGATATTTAATCAGATAGAAATCTCATTCTTAACCACTCCACGTTATATGTGGATTCGCCATATAATTATATAAACGTTTACATCAGGGAACCAGGCCATTCAGCCCAATAGGCCTATGTCAACCTTTCTATTCCAGATGTCTCACATCTCAGAGTGTCCTTCTCGTCCCTGTTTTCCCGCTCATGTAGTTTGTTCTTTTTTTTATCTATGCATTCCACATCCCCGCCGCCCTCTTCTGGGTAAAGGAGGTTCTCCTGAACTCCCCGCTGAGTTTATTTTTATATCTAGCGGCGCATGTTCTCAAGTGGAAACACATTTCCTCGCTCCCTGTGATTGTAAGGAGTTGCCGGCCTTCACTTTGCTGCAGAGAGAGAAGAGCTGTCCAGTCGGGAGGGGTGTTGCCCCATGTGTACCGTCTCCTGTGCAATATCAGCTGTGGAGTGGAGACCCCCGGCAGCAGAAGGGGGAATCCTGCCGCTACGTCACCGGATGGGGGCGGGGCTGGGGAACCCCCTGTTGACGTAACCAGGAGGCGGGGCCCTCTGCTACAAAAGCATGCGTGGGGCTGGGAGGAGATGAGGAGATTTGTTACAGGTTTGTAGAGACAGCGAGGCTCGGGCAAGCCACTGGGATGAAATCGCATCAGGGCAGGAAGACAGCGGCATGTAAGTGCGGGCACCGAGTGCCTCACACACTCTCTCTGCCCAGGTCCTGCTGCTCCAAAACCGCCTACAAATAACACAAGGCTGCAATCTCACTGTCGGCGGGGGCAAGGATAGACCCTCGAGTAAGAAGAGGAGGGAGATTCCTGTTTAATACAGAATTAACGTGAGAGAGGGGACATTCCTGTTCATAGACAGAGGGCAGGTTAAGAGAGGAGGGGAGGTTTCTGATTATAGAGAGAAGGTAGATTAGTGTGGGAGAGGGTTTGGAGGAAGAGGTAGGGAGAGAAGCTATTCCTGTTTAACCTGCCTCCTGTCTATAATGTGAAAGAGAAGATGGGGTGGGGTGGGAGATTTCTGTATATAGACATTACAATCTAATGTGGCAGATAGGAGAGAGTTCATTAGGGTAGGCTCATGTTTGAAGGATCCTGAAAGGACGGAGAAAACAACTTTGTGTTTGAGAAAGAACATGTTTGGGTCTACTATGAGCGAGGACAGTGGTGCAAAGCTTGCGGCGCAGAATGAAGCCACTCGGCCCGGAAATCGCGAGAGACCTTTTGGGGGCAAGTTTTTGGAACGTTATGTAAGATCTTCTCTGTAACGTGAAGCCTCTGTGTGCCACTCTTTCAGTACTGCACTGAGCTGACTATCTAGATAATCTGCTGACCCCATAGGTTGCGATTTAGAAATGAGTGCCATGCTGTTTGGGGAGTAAAAGGGTGACTGTCCAACATTTGGGCTGCGAGCCTGGATGGTAAATTGCACCTAAAATATTTCTCTAGCCCTTTCTGTTGCTAAAGGACTGCAGAATCTTCTGCAATTGTTTTAGCTTTGCTGCTGAGGGATAGCTGCTCAAGGACTCCTGCTGTTAGCTGAATGAGACTTTCTGTGCGCATCATGTCCTTTTTCGTTTGCGCGATGTGGTCGTCACTAGTCAGGCTGTCATTTGTTACTCACCCCTAATTGTCCTTGAACTGAGTGGCTTGTCCTGCTGATTCTGAGGGCAGTTGAGAGTCATGCATGTTCTTGGGGGCGGAGTCACATGTAGGCCTAAAAAAAAACATAGAATAGAATCCCTACAGTGTGCAAGCAGGCCATTTGGCCCAGTGAGTCCACACTGACCCTCTGAAGGGTATTGCACCCAGACCCACCTCGTCCCTGTAAGCCTGCATTTCCCATGACTGAACTACCTAACCTACACATCTCTGGATGCTATGGGCAATTTAGCATGGCCAATCCACCTCACCTGCATGTCTTTGGACTGTGGAAGGAAACCAAAGCAAATCCACACACACAGGGGAGAACGTGCAAACTGCATACAGACAGTCGCCAGAGGGTGGAATCGAACCCAGGTACCTGGTGCTGTGATGCAGCAGTGATAACCACTGAGCCGCCCATGTTCGCTAAAGGATGTCAGTGAACTAGATTGGTTTTAACATTAGCCAACAGTAGTTGTTGTGGTCACCGTTATGGAGATCAGCTTTATATGCTTACAGTTCACTGAATTTAAATTGTGGCACTTCCTGTAGTGGATTTGAACCGGTGCTGCTACAGTATTAGTCTAGGACTCTAGAGTAGTTACTAGCGCCACTTTCCACAATTTTATACCTTAAAGTCTTGTTTGTGTTGCAGCAAGGATGGAGGATGAAGATCTGAGTGCTGTCCTCTGTGAGTTTAATGCAGTCATTGAGGATTTTGCCTCCCCCACAGACAAGAGACATTTCCAATATGATGAACATTTAAGATGCATGAAAAGGCGGAACAGCACAAGCACTAGTGATGGTGGCATGAGTGACTCAGACAGTGAGTATTCAATACTGAGGAAGGTGTGTGTGCGTGCGTGCATGTTCCAAAGTCCTGGATGCCTAAGTGCAGCATCTAATGGTCCTTTAAACTGATTTAAGGATCTATTTCTACCACTCCATGAAGATGCTTGTGGCTAACATTCTCCACGCCAGAAGATGAATTTCCTAAACATCAAACCTAAATTGGTGTTTCACCAGTTTAATGCCCTCAACCTCCAATTAATGCGCAAAATATATTTTCCCCACTGCCTTGACTTTCTTGTCTATCTGCTGCAAGATCTCTTCTCTGCCCTCCTTTTCTGAGCTGATAAGTTCTTTTCTTTTGAAATCAGACTGAACACAGAGCTTCGTTCCTGTTGATACTACCGTGTGTTGCTGGCTGTTCTCTATTATCTCTGACTATTACCATCTCTAACTTGTACACTTCAATTTACTGTTGTTTCAATGCCGTGTTGGGGCAAGTTGTTCTGCATTGTTCTCTCAGCTACCCACCCTTTTCACTTAATTCTCGAATGTATCCTGCATGCTGTGAAATTAATTATTCTATGCTGTATACAAAATGCATGACTTTTTCCACTTGGATGGGCAAGATTATGGTGTTTTGAACCTCTGCTGCACAGCAAACTGGTCCCCGCTTTTTCATCTGTTAGCATTCTTTGATGTGCATGTTCTAGCTAAGTGATCAGTATGTTAGTTCCTGTTCTTAACTGTTTTTTTTTAAACAGGTACAGATTCACTTCAGAGAGACAGCTTCAACTTCAAGAAGCTTAATAGTTGCACACTTTCATCGCCTAAAGGTATTGTTGCTTTCTCTCTCATTCTTGTCTCTCTTAGCTGATTGGCCTTACTATCCAAGCGTTGATTTCGGGAGTTTGTGCTGAGCCATGTAAACTAGTAATTTTTGTTGGAAAAACGTCAAACTTGGTGAAGGGGTTATTTCATTAGTTTGTGATGTTGATTTATTATTTTTTTGCCCTGCCAAATTAACTGAGTGCATAGCTTTGTCAGGGATGTGGGCATCACTGGCAAGGCTGGCATTGATTACCCATCCTTATCTTGAACTGAATATCTTGCTCAGGCCATTTCAGAGCAGTTTAGAAGTCAGCTGCATTTCTATGGGTCTGGAGTCATGTGTAGGCCAGGCCAGCTAGGGATGGCAGATTTCCTTCGCTAAAGGTCATTAGTGAATCAGATGGGTTTTTACAACAATGAATGCTTTCATCATCATCACTGGCTTTCAATTTCAAACTTATTAGCTGCCCTGGTGGGAATTTGAACCAACAGTCCCAGAGCATTAGCCCAGTCCTCTGAATTGCTCATGATATTACCAAAACACTTACCCCTGCTGTAGTGTGAGCATACCAATCGAGTTCCTCACAATAAGCTGCCAGCTGTAATGGTCATTTTTTTTTTAAGAAGTTCAGTCCACTACCACTATCCTGATTTTTAAACAAAGCAAGACATGTAATCAGCAGCTCATCTTGCCAACAGGTGAAAATCAAACATTGCCAAACCCAGTTTAAAAAGCTTCAATCTTTTTTGCAGCAAAGCTCGGCGACACCAAGGAATTGGAAGACTTTATTGCTGATTTAGATAGAACTTTAAAAAGTGAGTATTTTGTTTTATTTGCTGCAGTAGCAACAAGCACAAAGACATTTCCATTGTGTGCTCTCAATGTGCTGACTAATAGAAACATAGATTAGCAAAACATTTTCCAGTTTCCAATTGTGATAGCACCATAGGAATAGGAGTAGACCATTAGCCCATCAGCAATACTGTTATGACTGATCAAACAGTTCAATGCCATTACTTCCCCATCCCCATAATCCTATACATCATTGATAATCCCGAGTAAAAACGCTTCTCATCTCAGATGCAAAGATATATGCTTACATGGATCTCCCCAGATTAATGTGATGCAAACTTTTAAATTAATTTAGCAAAATTCTTCCAATCCAATATCTGCTAGACCTTTCTCAATGGAATTATGAAATGGAAGAGCATTCAGCTATATATGGAGATCTGTTATAGTATTATGCTCAGATTACCCTGTTCATTACTTCTGTGTGGAGTGGAAGCAGGCCATTTGGCCCATTGAGACCACACCAACCCTCTGAAGAGTGTCCTACCCAGAACCACTCCCTACCCTATCCCTGTAGCCCTGCACGTCCCATGGCTAATTCACCTAGCCTACATATCCCTATACACAATGGGCAATGCGCAATGACGTTATGGGGATAGGAACAGGCAGTCTTAGTGATGGCGCAGAAGTGAGGTTGTACGTTCATCGCAGGGTCAAATGTGACAACAAGATTGCAAACAGTGGTTTCAACTCAGACTGGTGTCATGGAGATGGATGGAGGGGTAGCTCAGCAACAGAGTTTGGAGCAGCAAAGGTAAATGATGGCTTCAGTTTTCCCAACATTTTATTGGAAGAAATTTCTGCATCTCTTTGGCCTGTTGTGGGGGTGGAGTGAGAACCCAAGCACCTAGAGGAAACCCAAGCAGACATAAGGAAAACATGCAAAGTCCACACAGACAGTCATCTGAGGCTGGAATTGAACCCAGGTCCCTAGTGCTGTGAGGCAGCAGTGCTAACCACTGGGCCACTGCACTGCCCCAGTGATGTTTGGAGGTGGCAGGGCATTGGGTGCTCAATTGTACACTTGAGGCATTTCCCAGTTGAAAGTGTATGGGCTTGGGTAATGATGAGACCAGTTTGCCAGGGTATAGAGATTTAACACTGCACTGGTACCAGTTACCAGCTACCAGAAGCTCCAATACAGCTGGAAGACATGTTCAAGCAGGGGCTGACTGATATAGCTTCTCTTTGCAAATATTCATGACTAATATATTTTTCCTGTACCATGTTAATTCATAGATATGTGAGAAGAGGCAGCAAAGCCTACATCTTGGTCTTGGAAAACCACACCATGTAAATACTCCATCTACAATCTGTCTGTGTCAAAAAGTGGCCGTATTTTTAGGCGGAGTCTTGGAACAGGTTTCTCAATCAGTAAATACATTTCAGAACAACTTCTATTTCAATTACATTTTAATATTTGCATGCTATGCATTTTTAGTAAAAGGGTTTAGAATCTAATTTTTAGACTGTAGAAAGACTGTCTATGATGGGTGTTCACATGGTGGTTGGGGGAGGGGAAGGCCATAGGTTTGAGAGCAGTGACAAGCCAATTTATCCACAGCTTGGGAGAGGAGGATATGTGGCATGTTGGGGGACTCTGGTTTGGGAGAAAGCTTCTGGCTTTGGGCACTGCTGCAGTTGGGCAGGAGGGTAAATCTAGATGTTGGAAGGAGTAGGACTGCTTTCATTGTGTTAAATTAGTCAGCATCAGGTTTGTCCTTGCTCTGTATATGAACACATGTCCTGCCCACCATATTGAATGAACCAGCTTCTAGACTGGTGTCCTATAGCAGCATATTATCGTCAAAATAAAAATGTGCCTTCTTTTTAAATAGTCATAAATTACAAATACTGTGACTTATGGTTGTTTCACATTGAAATATATTAATTTGTAAAATGAAACATTTACTGAATTTAAAGCCTTTGTATGTGTACATAAACTAGATGGTACAACTAGTGCAAACTGTTGCAAAATGAAATGTGTTCTGTTTACTAACTTTCACCAGTGTTGCTTTTTGCACAATGATTTCCTGTACTTGAACATTTAAATAAACGTTTTTGGTTTGAAAATGTTTTTTGTTTCTTCTTGGACGTGTAACAGGCATGAGACTGTTTGTTATCAAGTTTAATCTGTGGTTAAACAGTGATGTCAAGTATCAGATTCCTGTGGCACTGAAAAGGGGATCTCAAATCTGCCAATACCAAGTGTTATTGCGTTGAGTTATTTTATGTTCCTCCAAGCTGAAAAAGTCCTAGTATCAGATATAACTGCCTGCCTTATGTGGTGAAGGACAGAATGATAGAGGGGTAAGATAATCATATCATTGAAACTATTTTTAGACAAAAATATATCAGATTGCTGCCAAAAGATTTTTTGACTAAATTGGGATCATGAAGCATATTTGCTGTTTCGTTTTTCATTTGAAACCACTTTTGGAGTAGTGCCGGGGTGTTAGGGTGTCTCATGATGAAACAAGATGTTGTGTTTATTACATTGTGCCTTTCACAGACTCACACTCCCAAAGTCACTTACAACTGATGAAATGCCTCAAACATAGTGCTTGCTGTAATGTAGGAAAGGAGGCAGCCAATTTACGCACTGCAAGATCCCACAGACAGCACTGTGGAAATAACCAAACTGGGTTTTATTTTAACTATCCTGTGTGGAACATTCTGCCCATAGACATGGCAGAGGCATTTAATTAGACTGGTATAGTATTGTTGTGGTAGATCAATTTAAGAAATAATCTCAGGAGCCTTGATACAGATCAATGGTTCAATAAACAGAACAATGTTTTGAGACTCCATCCCAAAAAATATTCTGAGGCAGCATTCTAACTCAACAAGGATTCTTTTGGATATTTAGATGTTGTAGACAGTACATCACTTGAATTCCAAAATCGACAGTTTTAGACAATACCTTGTTTTTTTTTCACATGCTAAAAGTGGCAAGGTGCCTGTTCCCCTGCTCTCTCCACTTTCCTCTTCCCAGGAGCCATCCTATGCAGTTCTGGTCTCCTTGCTATAGGAAGGATGTTGTGAAACTTGAAAGGGTTCAGAAAAGATTTACAAGGATGTTGCTGGGATTGGAGGGTTTGAGCTATAGGCTGGGGCTATCTTCCCTGGAACATTGAAGGCTGAGGGGTGACCTTCAGAGGTTTATAAAACCATGAGGTGCATAGATAGGGTAAATAGACAGGTCTTTTTCCCAGGGTGGGGGAGTCAAAAACTAGAGGGCATAGGTTTAAGGTGAGAGGGGAAAGATTTAAAAGAGACCTCAGGGGCAACTTTTTCACACAGAGGGTGGTGTGTGTATGGAATGAGCTGCCAGAGGAAGTGGTGGAGGCTGGTACAATTACAATATTTAAAAGGCATCTGGATGGGTATATGAATAGGAAGAGTTTAGAGGGATATGGGCCAAATGCTGGCAAATGGGACTAGATTAATTTAGGATATTTGGCTGTCATGGACAAGTCGGATCGAAGGGTCTGTTTCCATGCTGTACATGTCTATCTCTATGACTCCTCTCTGAAGCCTGAGCTTCATTCTTGTCCTTGACTAAACCCCATTGTTTTCTCTCTCTCTCTCTCTCTGTGGTACAGGGTCACCCGCTCATTCCATTTCCAATCCATTCCAATCCAATTCCATTCCCAAAGGGTTAATGCTGCTTCAGCCACATTGCATTCACACAGAAACTCTGTCTGCTGCATCAGCACCTGAGTGTTTTTATACAGTTTAACTAACCTTTCATCTGCTTTCTTGAATGAGAATAAATGAAAAAATGAGCCTTAAATAACATGAAGTGTACCAAAACTTTCCACCTCATTCTAATCCCAGTTGGAACTTCATATGGATTTAGGGGTTAACTCATGTCGTACGCAAATTGTCCCTTAATATCATACCCAAGCCTCCACTTCCCTTCCACTGGGAATTGTGTTCTAGGCAGGAAATCTCATGGTTGACCTGCTTGTGCCACCATGAATGAGGCAACTTGAGTAGCCGATTAGAGACCTCATCCCACTGGCGCTGACAGTACTCCAGCTGCCTGGGGCCATGCAGTATGCCTAACAGGTTAACTTGTGTGGGTGGTTTGTCAGGGACATTGTGGGCTCCCTTGACTGGATACTGATTGATTGTTTACTCACCTCCATTGATTAAAGGCATAGGGCAAGGGTGTCATCCATTGTGAGTCACCCACCTTGCCCTTGCCCTTGCTCTGACACCACTGCCTCCTCGTCCCTGCAGCCCCCAACCCTAGGCACACACATCATTCAATTGTGTCTTAGTCCTCCACGATCCTGGGTACCCAGTGCAAGGACTGCTGACCTCTGATTAACTCAGCACTCACTGGCCAGGTCCTCTGCTCCCAAGGTCCTAATCCAGGCCTCACCAATGCCTGATAGGCATTATATTTACTCAGCCTCACATCAAAGAGGAAACACAAGACTTTCACCAATGCTTCAGCTTGCCAATGAAATCCCCACCATGTCAATGAGATTGTTTATTCATTCATGGGATGTGGGTGTCACTGGCTTGAGAAGTGGTTGTGAGCTGCTTTCTTGAACTTCTGTAGTCCAGATGCTGTAGCTAGAGCTGCACTTATCCAGGTAAGTTGGGAGTATTCCATCACACTCTTGACTTGTACCTTGTAGATGGTGGACAGTCTATAGGGAATCAGGAGGTGAGTTATTCACCGCAGTATTCCTAAACTCTGACCTGCTCTTGTAACTACTGTGTTTATGGGGTGAGTCTAGTTCAGTTTCTGGTTAATGGTAACAGCCAGGTTATTGATAGTGGGGGATTCAATGATGGAATGCCATTGAATCAGGGGGCAGTAGTTAGATTGTTTCTTGTTGGAGATGTGTAGTGTGAATGTTACTTGCCTGGATATTGGCAAGGTTTTGCTGCATTTTATCATGTGCTGCTTCAGTACCTGAGGAGTCATGAATGATGCTGAACGTTGTGCAGTCATTGGCAAACATCCCCACTTCTGACTTTATGATGGAGCGAAGGTGAATGAATGATGAAGCAGCTGAAGGTGGTTGGGCCTAGGACACTACTCTGAGGAACTCCTGCAGAGATGTCCTGGAGCTGAGATGACTGACCTCCAACAACCACGACCATTTTCCTATAGTTCAGGTATAACTAACCACAGGAGATTTTGCCCCCAATATCCATTGATTCCAGTTTTGCTAGGGTTCCTTGATGCTGCTTTTGTTCGAATGTAGCCTTATCATCAAAGGCTGTCACTCTGACCTCCCCTTAGGAATTCAGCTCTTTGGTCCAAGTTTGAACTAAGGCTGTAATGAGGTCAGGAGCTGAGTGACCCTGGCAGAACCCAAACTGGGCATCACTGATCACGTCATTGCTGAGGAGGTGCTGCATGATAGCGCAGTTGATGACATGTTCCATCACTTTACTGATGATCGAGAGTAGACTGATGGTGTGGTAATTAGCCAGGTTGGATTTGACCTGATTTTTGCGTACAGGACATATCTGGGCAATTATTCACATTGTCGGGTAGATGCCAGTGTTGTAACTGTACTGGAACAGCTTGGCTAGGGAAGGGGCAAGTTCTGGAGCACAAGTCTTTGGTGCTATTGCTGGAATTGTTGTCAGGGCCCGTAGCCTTTGCAGTATCCAGTATCTCCAGTTGGGTGTAAACTGGTATCTGAGTGCCATGGACAACTGCAGGAGATTGAAATGGATCATCCACTTGGCCAAAGATTGCTGTCAATGCTTCAGCCTTATCTTTTGCAACGATGTGCTAGGCTCTTCCATCATTGAGGAAGGAGATATTTGTGAGTTGTTTAATTACTATTCACAACTGAATGTGGCAGCTTAGATCTGATCCATTGGTTGTGGAATGCATAGCTCTGCCTATCACTTGTTGCTAATGCTGTTTGGCATGCAAGTAGTCCTGTGTGGTAGCTTCACCAGGTTGACACTTCATTTTTCAGGTATGCCTGGTGTTGCTCCTGGTGTGCCCTCCTGCACTCTCCATGGAACCAGGGTTGATCCCCTGGCTTGATGGTAACGGTGGTGATGGTATTGATTTGAAGAATAAATGTTGCCAGGATATGGGGAAGATTCTTTAGCTTCTCCTTGAAATAGTGTCATGTGATCTTAAGAGAACACTGCATCATCATCAGCATGTTCACATCCCAGTATACATCCAGTAGAGAAGGCTGAAAGGACCTTGCCCACTAGATGGACCTCCAACAGTGCAGTCCCACCTGGGATTACTGTCTAACCTAAGTAATGGCTGTGTTTTGCCTTTCCTCTTGGTTTGGATGAGTCTTTATAATAGTGCACCAGCTTCCCTATTGCTGACACTGAAAGTAATATTTTGATTTCCAAATTACTTGTTTAAAATAAATACAAGTTCTCACATTTGATTACAGCCACTAAAAGTCAGACCTTTACACTGGAACATCATGTCATAATGCCATCTAAATGTCTTAAAGCTACCTGCCTGTTTTGGGATCCAGGCAACAATACAACAATGACATTACTGAATAGCAGAGCAGGCTTGTGGGGGTTGTATGATCTTCTCCAGCTCTCATTTTTATCATTACAATTTTTGCTCTCCAAAGATTCTGCTGGGAAGCCAGGAATAAGAAAATGAAATCCGTTTTTCCTGCCGTTTGCTGTTTTGTCTTACATGAAGTGACAAGAAATCAGCAGTGTCAGGAATTTATGACACCACACCCAAGTACCAGGGTGGCACGGTGACTCAGTGGATAGCACTGCTGCCTGTCAGTGCCAGGGACTTGGGTTCGATCCCAGCCTTAGGTGACTGTGTAGAGTTTGCACGTTCTCCCCATGTCTGCATGGGTTTCCTCCCACAGTCTAAAGATGTGCAGGTTAGGGTGGATTGGCCATGGTAAATTATCTCATGGTGTCCAGGTATGTGCATTAGCCATGGGAAATGCAGGGTTATAGGATAGGAGCATGGGTCTGGGCGGAATGCTGTTAGAGGGTCAGTGTGTACTTGATGGGCTAAATGGCCTGCTTCCACACTGTAGGAATTCTATACCCAGTTCCTGTCTATCCATGTGCAAACAGGTCTCAGTCCTACTGTCTTTTGAATGGAATTATTTAAAGATGTGACCATGACAACGGTACAGGTGTGGGTTGCGACTGGAACCTGGAATGAAATGGAGTGACCTCTTCCTGTTTACATTTCCCTGGACTTGCTGCCGGCGGTGAAACTCCAGATATTGTAGCTCAGAAACCAGCTCAGACTGAGAGCGAGACTCCCAGTCACTGTTACAATTGACGGGGTAACTGGTGATGCAAGGAAGCTGAGGCTTGAAGAGAACGCAGGCTCTACAAGCGCTTGCCAATCGCTGCAAATCAAAAGGTGTTTACTGAGGACTATCACAGTCTGTAGACACTGTCAGCTGCTTACTTGGACCCAACCTGGGTAAGCTGAGAACAAGAACAAGAGAGAGAGAAACTGGCATCGGTGTCAGCTCAGCATGCAGAACAGATCATATAGCTTTACATAATAGGAGACTTTTAATAGGTTTGAAATCATGAAGTTATTTTCCACTCCACACTGTTTACAGCACAGATTCCAGGCAAGCCTGATGCAGAATGTTCCGGAACAACAACACTGAGCTGTTTAAAATGCGTTAACAGATGTCACTGTGCTTGGATTAGTTTAAGAACAGCTTGTACCTTTAATACCCCTCGGGATGTGCTTGAAGGAAGTAGAATATTGTTTTTTTTGGAGGTGTGGGTGAAATGGAACTATACACAAGGGGCACTATAAACGGGTGACCTGCCGTGTTCAGAGTTTACAACAAAACTTTCATTCAGTTTATTTCCTTACTTAACGTTTCTTTTTCCCTGAGGTTCTTAGAGGCAACTTTTCTAATGCGTAGTTCTTCCTTAAAGTTTCTGCCTGCCAAGTTTGCACTTTATGTCCTTCCCTGAGTGGTCAGCAATGAAGATGGGGTTACAGACAGAGTGAGAGAACAGTCTTGAAATGGCCCTTTCCCACCTGTCTACAATCAGTATTTAGCCTTTGAGAGGAAGATTCCCACAATTTTAGCCCTTGACTGTGTGAACAATTTGAAGAATCCAGCAGCAAGCTTTCCATGGTTTAGATAAAGAAAGCTGACCATTTGTTTACCTGTTTATCACCCCCATGAGCCCTAAAATCTAACACAAGGAGAATGTTGTATGTGCTGAAGAGGCCACACCTGGAGCAAGGTGTACAGTTTTAGTCTCTGTACTTGAGAAAGGATGTACAGGCACTGAAGGAGGTTCACTAGGTTGATTCTGGAGTTGAGAGGGTTGGCTTATGAGGAGAGATTGAGTATACTGGGATTATATTCATTGGAATTTAGAAAAATGAGGGGAGTGGAATCTTATAGAAACATATAAATTATGAAAGGAATAGACAAGGTGGAAGCAGGGAGTTTGTTTCCACTGGCGGGTGAAACTAGAATTAGGGGGCATAGCCTCAAAATAAGGGGGAGCAGATTGAGGACTGAGTTGAGAAGGAACTTCTTCACCCAAAGGGTTGTGAATCTGTGGAATTCCCTGCCCAGTGAAGCAGCTGAGGCTCGGGTAACTGTCTGTGCGGAGTTTGCACATTCTCCCCGCGCCCGCGTGGGTTTCCTCCGGGTGCTCCGGTTTCCTCCCACAGTCTGGGTGCAGGCTAGGTGGATTGGCCATGCTAAATTGCCCAGAGTGTTCAGGGATGTGTAGATTAGGTGGGTTATTGGGGGATAGGTCTGGGTGGGATGCTGTGAGGGTTGGTGTGGACTTGTTGGGCTGAAGGGCCTGTTTCCACACTGTAGGGATTCTATGATCTATTCAAGTGCTCATGTTTCATAGGAAAATTTTTAGAAAGAAATCTTCCTCAGTCTCACTCTGAAGGATTCTCATTCAGTCTCACTCTTCACGTTTCTAACATTCTGTCTAAAATTGGTGATATAGTGGACAGTGAAGAAGGTTATCAAAGATTATACAGAGATCAATGGGCTGAGGAGAGGCAGATGGAGTTTAATTTGGATAAATGCGAGGTATTACATTTTGGTAAAACAAACAAGGGCAGGACTTATACAATTAATGGTAGGCATGTGGGTAGTGTTGTAGAACAGAGAGACCTAGGGGTTCAGGAACATAATGCTTTGAAATTTGAGTTACAGATAGACAGGATGGTTAAGAATATGATTAGCTTGCTTGCCTTTATTGTTCAGATCATTGTGTATAAGAGTTCGGACATCATGCTGAGGTTGTAGAGGACATTGGTGAGGCCTCTTCTGGTGTACTGTGTTCAGTTCTGGTCACCCTGTTACAGGAGGAATATTATTAAACTGGAGAGGGCTCAGAAAAGATTTACCAGGATGTTGCCAGGAATGGAGGGTTTGAGATATAAAAATAGACTGGGACTTTTTTCACTGTGGTGTAGGGGGTTGAGGGCTGACCTTATAGCGATTTATAAAATCATGAGGGGTATAGATAAGTTGAATGACAAGGGTCTTTTCCCTATGGTGCGGGAGTTCAAAACTAGGGGCATTTTTTTAAGGTGAGAGGAGAAAGATTTAAGAAGGACATGAGGGGCAACTTTTTAACACAGAGAGTGATTTGTATGTGGAATGAACTGCCAGAGGAAGTGGTGGATGTGAATACAGTTACAACATTTAAAAGACATTTGGAAAAGTACAACAATAGGAAAGATTTGGAGGGATATGGGACAAGCGCAGGCAGGTGGGACTAGTTTAGATTGGGAACATGGTCAGCATGGACTGGTTGGACCGAAGGGTCTGTTTCTGTGCTGTATGACTCTATGACGCTATATGCAGGATTTTCACGCCGTCTCACTCTGCAGGATTGCAAATAGTAATGGGGCATGTTCGATTTTATGGATAATTATGGAAATAGCTAAAGGTGGATGGGCTTAGCAGAGGTTACTAAAGTTTCCAGAGAAAGTAATCGGGCAGAGAGTACGGAAAGGGTCAGGAATCTATTTTGAGGCACAAAAGATAAGGGGACAACTGTGAGAAGATGACACAGGACTGAGGGTGTTGTACTTAAATGCATGCAGGATATGAAACAGGGTAAATGAACTTGTAGCACAGATTGAAATTGGCAGGTTTGATGTTGTGGGTATCGCAGAGACATGGCTGCAAGGGGATCAGGGCTCGGAACTAAAAACCAAGTATGTGTGTCCTTTGAAAGGAGAGGCAGATGGGTTGCCTTGTTAGTAAGAATCGATAGCAAGAGGTGGTGTGGAGTTGAAACACAGAGGTAGAGTTGAGGAACGGCAATGGAGAAAAGACCCTGAGAAGAGATGTATACAGGCCTTCTAGCAGTAGTCGGGATGTGGGGAAGAAAATAAATCAGGAGATGGAAAAGGCATATAAGAAAGGCACTATTACAATAATCATGGGTGACTTTAATATGCAGGTGGGCTGGGAAAATCAGGTTCATAGCGGATCTCAAGAAAAGGAATCTGTGGAATGTCTACAAAATGCTTTTTTTGGAGCACCTTGTGGTAGAGTCCATTAGGAAACAGGCAATTCTGGATTTGGTGATGTGTAATGAGACAGACGTGTTTACGGCGCTGAAGGCGAAGGAATCCCCTAGTGGACAGTGACCATAACACGATAGAATTCATCCTGCAGTTTGAGATGGAGAAGCTGGAATCAAATGTAACTGTATTTCAATTGAGTGAAAGCAATTACGAAGACGTGAGGGAAGAGCTGGCCAGAGCAGATTGGAAGGGGAGTCTAGCGGGGAAGATGGTGGAGAGCAATGGCAGGAATGTCTGGGGATAATTCAGGAGACACAGCAGAAATTCATCCCAAGGAAGAAGAAACATACTAAGGAGAGGATGAAACAACCACAGCTGTCAAAGGAAGTTAGAGACAGCATAAAAGCAAAAGAGAAAAGCATACACTGTGGTGAAGGTTAGTGAAAAAGCAATAAGAGGGGAGAAGATGAAATTTTACTGTAAGCTAGCTAGTAGCATAAATAAATATACACAAGATAAGAATGGAGCAAGAATGTGCATTGGACGTCTAGAAAATGAGGCAGGAGAAGTAGTAATGGTGAACAAAGAAATGGAGGAGCGGCTGAATGGGCACTTTTATATCAGTTTTCACAGCAGAACACACCAGCAGCATGCCAGAACTTCAAGGCAGTCAAGGGACAGAGGTGAGAGTAGTGGCCATCACTAAGGATAAGGTGCTGGAGAAGCTGAAAGGTCTGACAGTGGATAAATCACCTGGGCTATGCCCAAGAGTTCTGAAGTAAGTAGCTGAGGAGATTGTGGAGGCATTGGTGGTGATCTTTAGGGAATCACTAGAATCAGGGATGGTCCAAAAATACTGGAAAATGGCTAATGCAATGACTTGGTTTAGGAAGAGAGGGAGGCAGAAGACATTAATATATATCCTGGTGCAATGTTTTGTGTGTACAATGCAGCAATATGTTCAACACTAGATCTTTATGGAAGTGAACTTGACATGTCTACCTATAATGTCTGTACCACATGGTAGAGGTCATATGACTGTGGTCACGTAGAACAGACAATTGCACATGGTTACATTTGTTACATTCAAAGCTGGGCCAGGTTCCCTAAATTTGTTATACTTCTTGACAGGACAAACCAAATTGTGAAGCTCCTGGGTGAGGATGGACAAACTGGTTCCCCTTGGTTATTCAGCCATTCCCTCAGTTGATCATCCATTTTATTTTTGGTTGCTTTGCCCTCTTTTAAATAACACATTTTGAAATTATTACATAAAAATGTCCACAGTACAGTTCTGGTCACCACACTAACAGAGCCTTTGGAGAGGGTACAGAAACGGTTTACCAGGATGTTGCCTGGTTTGGAGGGTAGTAGCTATGAGGAGAAATTGGATAAACTTGGCTTGTTTTCACTTGAACGTTAAAGAATGAGGGGTGACCTGGTAGAAGTTTACAAAATAATGAGGGGCATGGATAGAATGGATAGTTGGAGTCTTTTTCCCAGGGATGTCAATTACTAGAGGACATAGGTTTAAGGTAAAAGGAGGTAAGTTTGAAGGAGATGTGAGAGACAGTTTCATACATAGAGGGTGGTAACTGGAATGCACTGCCAGAGGAGGTGGTAGAAGATACAATAGCACTGTTTAGTAGGTATCTTGACAGGGGTGGCACAGTGGCTCAGTGGCTCAGTGGTTAGCACTGCTGCCTCACGGCACCAGGGACCCAGGTTTGATTCCAGCCTCAGGCGACTGTCTGTGTGGAGTTTGCACATTCTCCCTGTATCTGCATGGGTTTCCTCCAGGTGCTCTGGTTTTCTCCCACAGTCCAAAGATGTGCAGGGTAGGTTGATTGGTCATGCTAAATTGCCTGTAGCGTTCAGGGATGTTTAGGTTAGGTGGGTTAGACATGGGAAATTAGGGGAATGGGTCTGGGTGGGATGCTCTTCGGAGGGGCAGTCTGACCTGTTGGGCCGAATGGCCTGTTCCCACACTGTAGGGATTCTATGATCTATGATATATGAATAGGCAGAGAATAGAGGGATACGGGCCACATAGAGTTTAGAAAGGCATTGTGTGTTGGTGCAATCTTAGTGGGCCAAAGAGCCTGTTCCTGTTCTGTACTATTTGTACTTCATATTTTAACCCACACAACCCTGGTACAACTTGTCATGATATTTTAATCAAAACAGGCATAAAGGTTTTTGTGGGTGCCCATGTTGTTAATAGGAAGCACAACAAACTTAACATTTTTAATATATTCAGAGAAGGTGGGTGGTACTGAAAAACACATTTATTGCCCTTCCATAGTTGACCTGGAGAAGGTGGTGGTGAGCTGCCTTCATTAATCCGCTGTAGTCCATGTGCTGTAGGTTGACCCACAATGCCCTTAGGGAGCGAATTTCAGGGTTTTGAAGGAACAGTGATATATTTCCAAGTCAGGATGTTGTGTGGCTTGGAGCGGAAATTGCAGAAGGTGGTGTTCCCATGTATCTGCTGCCCCTTGTTCTTCTTGGCAGTAGAGGTCACAGGTTTGGAAGGTGCTGTCAACAGAGCCTTGGCGAATTTCTGTAGTGCAGCTTGTAGATGGTACACACTGCAGCTACTGAGTACTGGTGGCAAAGCGAGTGGATGTTGAAGGTGGTGGATAGGGTGCCACTCAAATGATCTGTTTTGTGGTGGATGGTGTTGAGTGTTGCTGGAGCTGCACTCATCCAGACAGGTGAGGTATATTCTACCACACTCCTGACTTAAGCCTTGTAGATTGTGGGCAGGTTTTGAGAAGTCAAGAGATGAGTTACTTGCTGCAAGATTTCCAGCTTCTGACCTACTCTGGTGGCCACAATGTTTATAGGGTTGGTCCAGTACAGTTTCTTGCCTGTTGAAAGAAAATCTTATAATTGTGCAAATTGAAAGAAATCAATTCACAATATCACCTCCATGTTTGAGGCATAAGGCTGATCAGCAAAACAAGAACACAACAGTTTTTGCAGCTTTGTCTTCACTCCATAAACCTCTTCAGAATGTTTCTCATTCTAAGATGCATGGGTGAGGAATATCAGCCTTCCCTTTTCAACAGTCCCCATAAATCATTCGTCCTGTGATGAGGTGTCAACTGGAATTCCAGATATCCCAACATCTTGTAATGTGCATCCGTGTTACTCACTGGTTTGAAATGTATCTTACACCACAAGGTTATGTCAATCACTCTTTCAACAAGCAATGGTATACATAGATGTGCCAGAAATATCCCAGAGCTTCTCCCTTCCCATCCCCACACTGACTATTATGAGATGATCTCGCAAAGTTTCAATGATGGGACATGAATGATCATCACAGAAGTGTTAAAGCACAGATTGTTAGTTCACTGTGTCTGTTTTGGGTCTCCAAATAAGCAAGCTGCTTAGTGCCTTCTCCCTGTAACCCTCCATTATCTTCCTTGTCAAATCACTGTCTAATTCCCTTCCTTTGAGATCAGCACATTCTGCAGCCAATTACAGAGCAGGATGTACCAGACCAGATAATGTGCAGTTAATGATCTCACTGTGAAGACTGCAACTACAGTGACCACGACTAAATTTTGCATTCAGTTTGAGGGAGAGAGGTGTGGGACTAGGACTATTACTTTAAATAAAAACAAGGGCAATCATGAGAGCATGAAAGCAGAGCTGGCTAAAGTGAATCGGCAAATTAGGTTAATGGATAAGTGAGTAGAGATGCAGAAGCAGACATTTAAGGGGATATAAGGAGAAAACACAGGTAATAGATATATTCCAACTGAGAAAGAAAAATTGCTAGGGATGGACCCACAATCAGTGGTTAACTAAAAAGGCTAAAGGTAGTATCAAACTATGAGGAAAATCTTATAATTGTACAAATATAAGTGGTAGGCCATTGAGTCATAGAGCTGTGCAGCCAGGAAACAGACCCTTCGGTCCAACATATCCACGCTGATTACATATCCTACATAAATCTAGTCCCATTTGCCAGAATTTGGCCCATATCTCTCTAAACCCTTCCTATTCATATACCCATCCAGATGCCTTTTAAATGTTGTAATTGTACCAGCCTCCACCACTTCCTCTGGCAGCTCGTTTCATATACGCACCACACTCTGTGTGAAAATGTTGCCCCTTAGATCCCTTTTAAATCTTTCCCCTCTCACCTGAAACATTTACCCTCTAGTTTTGGACTCCCCTACGCTGGGGAATAAACCTTGATTACTCACCCTATCCATGCTCCTCATGATTTTATAAACTTCTAAAACGTCACCCCCTCAGACTCCGACGGTCCAGGGAAAATAGCCCCAGACTATTCAGCATCTCCCTATAGCTCAAACCCTCCAAATATGGCAACATCCTTGCAAATGTTTTCTGAACCCTTTCAAGTTTCACAACATCTTTCCTAAAGCAGGGAGACCAGAATTTAGGATAAAAGGTGTAGAGCTGGATGAACACAGCAGGCCAAGCAGCATTAGAGGAGCAGGAAGACTGACGTTTCGGGCCTAGACCCTTCTTCAGAAATTTCTGATTTCTGAAGAAGGGTCTAGGCC
>NC_063342.1:74535156-74557015 GCF_021869965.1 Rhincodon typus
CTCAGATTCTCCAGCATCTGCAGTTCCTACTATCTCTGAAATAACCTGTACTCCAAAGTCTCTTTGTTTGGCAACACTCCCCAGGACTTTACCAGTAAATGGATAAATCCTGCCCTGGTTTGCCCTACCAAATTTTGCATATTTATCTAGACTAAACTCCATCTTCCAATCCTTGGCCCATCTGATCAAGGCCCTGTTGTACTCAAGGAACCTTTGCTGTCATAAGATTGTATGGACAAAAAAATTAATAAACAGGGAAAATTGGAATATGAAACAAAATTAGCAAGAAACATAAAAGTAGGCACAAAGAATTTCTATACATATTTAAAGAACAAAAGAGTTAACAAAGTAAGTGTTGCTCTAATAGAAAATGAAACTGGAGAGCTAATGACAGAAAATAAGGAAATGGCGAATAAATTGATCCGGAAATTTTCATTGGTCGTTTGTAAAGAGGAAACAAGTAACATTCCAAAAACAGATCAGAAAATGGAAGATAGGGAGAAACTGAGTGAATATTTGAAAATTCTTTGCATAGAAGACTATAGGCCAAGAGAAATGAGATTAGAGTCAATGCTTGATGTCTGGTTCAGGCTCGTTGGGCCAAAAGGCATCTTTCTGTGCTGTAATATTCTAACCCTCTAACTCAGGAAAATCACAATCACCAGAGAAATGGCACTGAGTAAATTGTTGGAGCTGCATGCTGACAGAGCCTGGGTCCCGATGGACTTCATCTTAGGGTCTTAATGATTAGTGAGTTACTTGATGCATTGGATTTAATTTTCCCAGACTTCCCTGATTGGCAAACAGGCTGGATGGGGATGATGGTGAATTTTACAGATTTATTTGAAAGGGATACAGAATGCAGTAAACTGCAGGCTAGTTCGTTTAATTTCCGTCATAGGGCGTTGAGGGTTGAGGGTTGGAGGTTGAGGGGTGACCTTCTAGAGGTTTATAAAATCACGAGGGGTATAGTTAAGGTATATGGCAGATGTCTTTTCCCTGCAGTGGGGGATTTCAAGACTAAGGGCATATTTTTAAGGTGAGAGGAGAAAGATTTTAAAAAGACATGAGCGTCACTTTTTTTACACAGAGATTGGTTCATTTTGTGGCATGAACTTCCAGAGGAAGTGATGGATGCAGGTACAGTTATATCATTTAAAAGCTATTTAGATAAGTACATGAATAGGAAATGTTTGGAGGGATATGGGCCAAGCACAGACAGGTGGGACTAGTTTAGATTGGGATTGTGGTTGGCATGGACTGGTTGGACCGAAGGGTCTGTTTCCATGCTGCATTACTCTATGACTCTAAGTTATAGCAGGGCATTGGATAGATTCATGATAATCAGACAGAATCAACGTGATTTCATAAAAGAGAAATCATGTTTGACCAACCTATTGGAGTTCTTTGAGGAGATAGCAAATACTGTGGATAAAGGGGGACTGGTAGATTTATCATATTTAGATTTCCAGAAACATTTCTTAAGGTGCCAGATCAAAGATTATTGCAGAAGAGAGAAGCTCATGGTATACAGATTATCATATTGGCCTGGTTAGAAGATTGGCTGGCTAACAGGAAGTAACTGAGTACTTTTTGAGTTTGGCAAGATGCAACGAGTGGTGTGCCACATGGATCAGTGCTGGGATCTCAACAGTTCATAATTACATAAATGCCTTAGATGAACAGGTGGAAAGTATGGTTGTGAAATTTGCTGATGGCACAAGCATATGTCGGACAGTATGTTGTAAAGCGGATATAAGGATGTTAAAAAAGATAGGTTAAGTGAGTGATCAAAGATAAGGCAAGAGGAGTATAATGTAGGACATTGTGCCATGTGCATTCTGGCAGGTAGAATAAAAGAACATGACATCTATATGATGAGAGATTGCACAACTGTCAGATATAAAGGTATCGGGTTGTTCCTCATGCAAAAATCACAAAATGTTAGTCTGCAGTTACAAAGGAAAACTACAAGAAGTTATTATTTATCATGAGAGGGATTGAATACAAGAGTAGGGAGATTATACAGTGCACAGATAAGACCACATCCGGAGTACTGGGCACAGTACATGTTATCTTATTCAAAAAAGGATGTAAAATATTGGACGCAGTTCAGAGAAGGTTTCTTAGACTAATACCTGGAATGGAAACCTCTTATGAGGAAAGGTTGGACATACTAGTTTCATATCTAGGGACAGAGTGCTAGTGACATGGTGTAAAGATAACAATCTCTCCTTCAGTGTCAACAAAATGAAGGAGATGGTCATTAACTTCAGGAAGCGGAGGGCACGCTCCTGTCTGCATCAATGGTGCTGAGGTGGAGATGGTTGAGAGTGTCAAGTTCCTGGAAATGATCACCAATAATCTGTCCTGATCCATCCACATCAACACAATGGTCAAGAAAGCACAACAAAACCTCAGGAGCCTAACAAAATTCCACATGTCCACAAGGACTCTTACCGGATTTATAGCTGCACCATAGAAAGAATTCTATCTGGATGCATCACAGAGGGGTTTGGCAACTGCTCTTCCCAAGATGACAAGAAACTATAGAGAGTCATGAACACAGCCCAGTCCATCACACAAACCAGCCTTCCATCCATTGACTCCATCTATACTTCCCGCTGCCTTGGGAAAGCAGCTAACATAATCACAGACCCCTTACACTCCAGCTATACTCTCTTCCACTCTCTTCTGTCGGACAGAAAATATATACGTGTATATGTTTGTATACACATACGAATAGATTTAAGAACAGCTTCTCCCCTGCTGTTATTAGACTTCTGAATGGACCTCTCAAATTTTACGTTTAATGTTGATCTCACTTGCTGTGCACCTTCTCTGCAGCCATAACATTGTATTCCTCGCTCTGTTCTATTACCCTTAAGCACTTTGTATGGTATGACCTGCCTGTACTGCACGCAAAACAAAACTTTTCACTGTACCCAGGTACAGGTGACAATAATAAATCAAATCAAAACAAATCAAAATCTGCTAGGGTTTAGAACAGTAAGAGGCAGCTTAATTGAAACATGTAAGATACTGAGGGGTCTTCACAGGGTAGATGTGGAAAGGATGTCTCCACTTATGGGAGAGTCTAGAAGTAGGGACCACCCAGTTAAAACCGATTTCCTTCCTCTGAGGATTGAGAGTCTTTGGAACTGTTTCCTTGACAGGGTGGGGGAAGCAGAGTCCTTGAAGTTTTTTTTAAGGCAGGGATGGATAGATTTTTGATAAACAAGGGGTGAAAGGTTATTGGGTGTAGTGAAGAATGTGGATTTACGGTGGGGAAGAAGGATGAAGTACACGTAAAATATATTATTTTCTTCCCTCTTTCTGTTTTGGCACTCTGTCTTTCTTTCCCAGTGTTATCTACTATTCACATAATCCTTTGAGGCTTCTTGGGAGCTGAGAAAGGATTGGGATTGGAATTGCATGGCACAATCTCATTCTCTCTTTCTGTCCGTTGAATTCCTTTTCTAGCTTTCACACTGCACTGAATTCAGAGATAGTAGGAACTGCAGATGCTGGAGAATCCGAGACAACAAGGTGCAGAGCTGGATGAACAGAGCAGGCCAAGCAGCATCATAGGAGCAGAAAGGCTTTCTGCTCCTATGATGCTGCTCGGCCTGCTGTGTTCATCCAGCTCTGCACCTTGTTGTCACGAATTCAGAGTCTCAGTTTACTGGGTGGAGCTTACTCACGCTCTGACAGAGAGATCACGAAAGGACCTCCCACTAGTTAGCACCGACAATTGTGCAGAGGGGCAAAATGAGCCCCAAGAAAATATCCTCGCTTGACCTGTTCTCGACCACTGTGCACCAAACACAATCTAGAAGTAAGTCACAGCTCATCCCAAAACAGTGCAGAGCTTCAGATCTGATTAAAGCAGCATGACTGAGTCAAACAGACTGGTTCCCAGGCTGGGAAAATGCTGGGATTAATTGGGAGAGTCTGCATGTAAATCGATGAAACACAGTAGTTTATGGGATTCCATGCCATCTGCGTGCAATTTAATGATCTGAGGGGAAACTCTAATCCAAGGCAGATGTGGAGTCTTGACTCTGATGAGGTTCCACTAGTGCTGAATGTTGAATTAACGCACTCAGCCTCAGCAAAATGAAAAATATTTGTCTCTAGCAGCAGCATGTTTGAGAAAGAACTTGCATTTTGATAGTGCCTTTCACAACCTCCCTGGTGGAGACATTTAGTTTTTTGTTGGCCACAGGTAAGGTGCCAGTTGAATGGAGGATAGCTAATGTGATTCCTTTTTTCAAGAAGGGCAGCAGGGATTGGCCAAATAATTACAGACCAGTTAGTTTGACCTCAGTGGTAGGGAAATTATTGGAAAAAATTCTGAGGGACGGGGTTAATCAACACTTGGAAAGGCAGGGATTTGTTAAAGGGAGATCTTGTCTGACCAATTGAGTTTTTTGAAAAGGTGACTAAATATATCGATGAGGCTAGTGGAGTTGATGTGGTTTACAAAGGCTTCAGTAAGGCCTTTGACAAGGTCCCACATGGAAGGTGGTCCAAGAGGTTAAACCCCATGGGATCCAAGACAAGTTGGCCTACAAACAGGAGGCAAAGGGTGATGGTGGAGACTTGTTTTGTGATTGGAAGCCTGTGACCAGCGGTGTACCACAGGGAATGCTGCTGGGACCCTTGCTGCTTGTTATTTACATTAACATCTTGGATGCAAATGTAGATGGTATAATTAGTAAGTTTGCAGATGACCCAAAAATTGGTGGTGTTGATAGTGTGGAAGATCTGATTGAGATATACAAAATTATACATGGGGTAGATCATAAAGATCTCTTCCCCACAGCAGACGTTTCTAAGACCAGACGGCATAAGTTTAAGGTGAAGAGTAAGTGGTTTAGAGAAGATCTGAGGAAAATCTTTTTCGCCCTGAGGGTGGTAGAAATGTGGAATGTGCTGCCTGAGAGGGTGGTGGGGGCAGGTACTATCGCAACATATAAAAAGCATCTGGACGAACATTTAAAATGCCATGGCTAGTAGGCTTTGGACCATGTGCAGATAAATGAGATTACTGCAGTTTGGTGTTTGTTGGTCAGCATTGACATGGTGGGCAGTATGAGGCTATGACTGTATGATAACATTCCAAAATCCATTACAATCAATGGAGCGCTTCTTTTCAGTGCCACCACTGTTGTAATATGGGCACTTTCCACTCAGCAGGTTCCCATACACAGCAATGTGATAATGTGCCCCTAATCTATGGTCAAAGTGTAAATACTGGTGAGGGCACTAGGGAGACATCCCCTGGTCTTCACCGTCAAATTGTTTGTGTTGTCCTCTGGGATCAGACAGGGTCTCATTCATGTCATGTCACATCACCTTCAGCAGTGCAGCACTCCTTCACTATAACCCCATGACTTTGTGAATGCGACTCACAAGGTAATACCCAAGAGCTGTAACACTGTTGGAATAAAAATATAGTTAACCCTTTACTTCACAAGAGCCTTCTGTTTAGTAGGTTATGAAAGGGTCATTCTACAGAATTGTGTTCCAGCTCAGAGCCTTGTCTCTAGCAACCGAGATCAGTCCCAATGAGAGGAAAATCAAAACTGATTATCCAGTGGAGTAATGAGGAAGTGCGACACTTGTAAGCAGTGCTATCTTTTAAATAAGCTGGTAAACCGAGACCTGCCTGTACTCTCTGCTTGATGGAAAAGATCCCATTGGCATGATTTTGAACAAGAGCAAGAACGATCTCTCTTGTTAACCTGGGCAGTATTGATCCCACAAGCAACATGAGAGAAAGCAGATTAGCTGGTCCCTGTCTCATTTTTGTTTGTGGGAGCTTGCTAAGCATAATTTGGCTGCTGCATTTCCTATCTACAACAAAGACCAGCCTTTGAAATACATCTCATTGACTGTCATGTGCTTCAGAGCTTCCAATGGATACAAAAAACACCAAAATTCAATAAAAACATGATGCTGGAGATCTGAAATAAAAGCAGAAAGTAAGTCTGGCAGTATTTGTGGAGAGAGATGCAGAGTTAATAGAGTCATAGAGCACGGAAACAGACCCTTCGATCCAACTCATCCATGCCAAACAGGTTTGCCAAACTAAAACTAGTCTCATTTGCCTGCATTTGGACCATATTCCTCTAAACCTTTCCAATTCATCTACCTGTCTAAATGTCTTTTAATTGTTGTAACTGCATCTGCATCTGCCACTTCCTCTGGCAATTGATTTAACTTCGTTTCCAAACAAGAGTCAAATCAGACTCAAAACATCCTCTCTCCACAGACAGTACAGACAGAGGGGTTTTGGTGTTGTTGCTAACCCTGCACCTACTGCTCTCCATCCTTTGAGTATAGACCAACAGTTCCCAGCAAGCTGCTTATAAGAATATCTGCCAAATGGAGCCAGACCTTCTGTCAGATATGGATGGCATATGGAAATTCTATGGTAGGATAAGAGACGTATTGATCTAAATTTCATTGCTTAATTCATCTCTGATTCCATAACCAACTCATGTCGGAAGTAATTGAAGTAAGGCTTATAAAATATTTGTAAAGGGAACTGGAATGACACGAAAGCACTCTGAACATATTCTGCAGATCTTTCTCATCCTTCCTTAGTTCTTGCAGCAGTGCTGCCCCATCCATGAGTTAATCCAAGTTAATTAAAAGGTTGTAGTGTTTCCGATATCCATCTGTGTGCACGCAGATGACTCTTAATCATTATTTTGGCTTAAAATACATTGAACTTTCTAAACACATACAGCCCTTCTTCTACAAACAGGCAGATAAATCACTTTCAGTATCCCATTATGTTCCTTAACTTTTGGAGCAATTTATCAGACTTTCACACTTACACAGTTGGTCATTAACTCATACCAAACATCGAGAATATACCTCAGAGGATGAAGTGTGGCAGACACCAGGAGAGCAGGTACAAGCTACAAGTTCAATTGTTTCCGCTGAGTGTCACAAGCATGTTTTGCTAAACTTTACTGGACTTTAGAGAAGTGACAGTGAGATCAATCAGGAATGAAAACAGAAGTTGCTGGAAAAACTCAGCAGATCTGGCAGCATCTGTGAAGAAAAATCATGTTCTGAGGAAGGGTCACCGGACCCAAAATGTTAACTCTGATCTTTTCTTCACAGATGCTGCCAGACCTGCTGAGTTTTTCCAGCAACTTCTGTTTTCATTCCTGATTTACAGCATCCTTAGTTCTTTCGGTTTTTATTTAACTAAGATGCTAGGTTAGTTGACTAAGTGCCAAGTCAAAGGTTATTGCAGAAAGTAAAAGCTCATGGTGTAAGGGTCTTGGCAGGGATAGAGTCACAGAAGTTATTCAGCCCATCATACCTACACCAGCTTTTTATATGAGCATCATTACCTCATGCCAATCTCTTGTTTTATCCCCATATACATGCGTTTTATTGAGATAGAAATAATCATCCAATGCCCTTTAGAATGTTTCAATTGAAATTGCCTCCATATATTCAAGCAGTGCATTTCTCTTGTCAGAATAAATGAAAATAAAATAAAAATGACTGGCTAACAGGAAACAGAGAATAGCAGTGGGTCTTTTTCTGGTCAGCAAGCTGTAATGAATGGTGTCACAGGGATCAGTTCTTTACTGTTTACATTTCATAGAAATTAATTAGATAAAATGATAAGGCATGTTTGCCAAATTTACTGATGACACAAAGGTAGCTAAGAAGCCATAAAGAGGACATAACGAGACTATAAAGAAGATATAGATACGTTATATGAGTAGGCAAAGGTGTGGCAAATGTAGTACAATGTGGAAAAAAGTGAATTTGTTCAGTTTTTTAAGGAAGAATGAAAAAGAAGCAGTATATGCTTGTGGTCAGTGGGTCATCCAAGTGGGTCATGAATTCTTACAGATGCAGGCTAGGGGCTCACAATCACTTGGGTGGATATGATCCTGTCTAGAGTTCCTAAATTTAACATTAAATTCTAACAGGCAACCATAGTATTTGAGAGATACAAAGTCGTTGTTTAATATTTCTGCCGTGCCTGTGGAGTAAAGTGTTAACTATACCTTTACTCTAATTGTAGCCACTAAGGAAGGAGCCATATCATGATGTCAAAACAAGATGAACCCAGGGCCTGAATGTGTAAGTTCTCAGACAGGCTCTCTCCTACACTATGTTTCAGAAAATCCACAAATATTTACTCACCTGAGATCTGGAAATGCAATGTCTGGAAGTGTGGTGAAGGTAGGTTCAATTGAAACATTCAAGGGGCATAGGGCAATTATCTAAATAGGAATAATGTGCTATGGTGAGGGTAAACAGCCAGAGATTGCCACTAGGTAATGATGCTCGGTTGAAAAGCCAGTACACACACAGTGCACCAAAAGGCCTCCTCATTTTGTAATTCTGTGATCTTACTGCAACACCCAATGAACTGTTGCACACCTTTCTAACAGTGCTGTCTTTTCCAATTCTGTAACTGAGAAAGCTTTTCTCATTGCTTGTATAATTATTTACAATCTATTTTGCGAATCTTTAGCAGGCCTAACAGGAATCTTTGTGCTGACTCTCCCCTATCACCATCCCTGTTTACTTGCATACTTGATGCCTCTTTACTTGCATTTCACCTGTGTTTATACATGATCAGTCTGCTATAATATTGCTTTATATAAACACACTCCCACACGTCTGGGCAAATATTTGTCATTCCCGCTTTCTTCACGTTGCTGGTAAAAGATCTCCACACGATCGTGTGCTCTGAAACTCGGGAGAGAAGGGGAAGGAAAATACCAGATGAATCACACTTGTATTTCGAGCACAAGAGACAGACTTATATCAGTTACACAGCACAGGAGACGGTACATTATTAGCCTGGTTTTACTGCAATTAGAATAAGTGAAAGGTATTGAATAGCAGATTTATTTAAAAACACTCTGCCACTGTTTTTCAGTGTTGAGAAGGAGATGAGCCAATGGGTCATTTATGTCCTATGTCAGATCATGTGCAGATGATGTGATAGTGATTGCATTGATTGCTGGGAATTTTAAAAGACATTTAATGAAGGACCCACATCCAGGGATACATTGTGAAAGAAGTGGCTGTGGCCAATGTTGACTGTTCCTCATGATTGAAATGAGGTACTGGTACCACGCTACCGTTACCTTGGGGCTGCGGTATCTGTGTGGCTGCGGTTATCTTGCTGCACTTGACTAACAGCAGAGGCTTGAGTGTTTAAATCCCAGTTTGAAAAACTCATTCCAACAAGTCTTGTCATTTCTGTGCCAGCACTAGAAAAATGGCCATGAAATCTGTACAGAATGGCTGATGTCCTTCAGGAAGAGGAAACGACCTCTGCATCTGGTCTGGTCTACACAGGATTCTGTTCACACCAGACAGAAGAGTCACAACAAACTCAAAACGCTAACTCTGTTTCTCTCCCCACAGGTGCTGTCAGATTTGCTGAGTTTATCCAGCATTTTCTATTTTTATTTGCAGATAAAACAGTGTCAAAGCAGTGGAAGGCATTCAAAGTGGAAGTAATGAGAGTACAGGACAAACATGTCGCATAAGAACAATGGATGGGACCAAGACCAGAGAACGCTGGGGGTCAAAGACATAAAAGTTAGCATTTAAAAAAAAAGAAGCCAATGGTAGATATTGATGGTTCAATGGAGAGTACCTACAGGAGTATGAAAAGCTCAGAGGGGAATTTAGAAATAAAATTAGGAAAGCAAAGAGTGCGCTTGAGAAAGCATTGGTGGGTAAAACAAATGAAAACCGAAAGGGCTTTTAAAATAATATATAAAGAGCAAAAGAATAACAGGGGAAAGTGCAGGGTCGCGCTAAAGATCACGGAGGTGATGTGTATGTGGACCCCAAGGTGTGGACACCATCCTCAATGAACACTTTGTGTCGGTATTTATAATGGGAAAGGACGATACAGGTAGAGACATCAGAATGCAGGACTGTGAAACATGAGAAGAAATAAACACAGAAAGAGAGAGAAGGTACTAGCAGATTGAACAGCCGTGAAAAGAGATAGGTCCATAGACCCACATGAGATGTATCCCAGGCTGCTGAGGGAGGCAAGACAGGAGATATCAGAGGCCCTGGCAATAATTTTCACTCCGTCTCCAGCTGCAGGTGAAGTTTAAGAGGACAGGGGGAATACTAAGGTTGTCCCATTATTCAGAAAGAGAGGAAAGGATAGAGCAGGAAATTAAAGGTCAGTCATTCTTACCTTGACGCTATTCAAAAGAATTCTAAGTGACAGAATATATCTGCACTTGGAGAGACACGGATTGATCAGAGATAGTCAGTATGAATTTGTGAAGGGAAGGCCATGTTTGACAAAAAAAAGACAAAAGAACTGATGATGCTGGAAATCAGAAACCCGAAGAGAAATTGCTGGAAAAATGTCAGTAGGTCTGGCAGCATCTGTGCAGCAAAATCAGAGTTAATGTTTCGGGTCCAGTGACCCGGCCTCAGAACTGAAGGCAGCTAGAAAAAAGTTGTTTTTTTTATGCAGAAGATAGGGTAGAGGGAGGGGTTAAGGGTAAGTGGAGATAGAGCCCAAAGAGAGAGGAGGACAGTCAGACAGACAAAGCAATGGATAACGGTCCGCTCTGTGAGAATGAATGGCTGCTAATGGGGACTATTCGTGGCTAATAACAGTTGTGTGAAATAGCAGACCATATGATAATAAAGGCCTGGTGTGTGGGAGTTGGGATAAGGACATGGGAGAAGGTGCCTCAATCAGGTCCTTCTTTAGAGTCCCTGGACGTGAAATATCAACTCTGTTTATGTCTTCCCAGATGATGCCAGACCTGCTGAGTTTCAGATCTCCAGTATCCACAATGCTTTGTTTTATTTTAGTAACTTTTGATTTCTGGCTGTGACATAATACTTCAGGGAATTCAGACAGTGATTTCAGGAAGAAGAAGCTGACTGGGGACAAAACTCACTCTTGGGGTTCTCAGGGGGAGCTGGAAGCTGACAGGCTGTGAGCCTGTGTCTGAGCCAGTTGAGGAGGTGATGGTCTAGTGGTATTATTGCTGGACTATTAATCCAGAGACTCAGTTAATGTTCTTGGGACCTGGGTTCAAATCCCATGATGGTAGAATTTTAAAAAATCTGGAATTCAGAGTCTAATGATGACCATGAATCCATTGCCGATTGTTAGGAAAAACCCATCTGGTTCACTAATGTCCTTTAAGGAAGCAAACTGCCACCCTTACCAGGTCTGGCCTACACGTGACTCCAGACCCACAGCAATGTGGTTGACTCTTAACAGCTCTCTGGGCAATTGGGGATGGGCAATAAATGCTGCCTGGCCAGTGAGGCCCTCATCCCATGGAATCAATAAAGAAAAAAAAAACCTGAAAACTGAGCTCAGCAGCAGTGACAATGAAATAAAATTACTGCCCGTGGCTTCAGTTTTTGTGAAGGACAATGAACCACAAAACTGTCATGAACTGGGCAGATGAAGATCAGCAAAAAAGCATCCTACTACTAGTTGAACTCTGCCTGAGGAACACACGATACGGAGGACTGTGACGACATGTATTTTAGTGAATGTGAATGCTAGCAAATTACTTCCAGTAAATCTGAGAGATCTAAGGGTGTTGTATCAGCTTTTAAGATTATAATTTATAATCCTGACTGAATACAATTTGTCTGGGAATTCATGCCTAATTTTTGTTGACTCTGATTTTGAAGATAAAATACAAACTCTGGAACATTAAATTTCACCCATCAATTTTTTTCCATTGGGGTTGCTTGTTAAGTTGGCTGTCTGAGGTTATTGTTCTCCACAGGGAGCGTAAACGATGATTCTCCCTCTTGCTGGGCTTCCAGCTTTTGTAGCAAGTCCTTTTCTTTGAGTGAAGTGGCTACAGTAAAGTGAAGGAGGGAGTGAGTCCCTGATTTCCCATCCTTTTAGGTCTGTGGGAGGGAGATGAAGCAAGCTCGCTATCCAGGTAGGGGCAACTGATGAGTCTTGTAGCATTTGTCAGACTCAGCGACACCAATGGGAGAGTGTGTGGAATTTCGTCCTAGTTCTTTCAGACAGACAGCACCCAATGAGATCAAATTCTATCTGAGCTGGGTCTTCGATACAGCTATTCAATTAGTCCTGCTCCCCGCTCAACTTTCTTTTTTGAATATTTGTCAAATTCCCTTTGGAAATTGCTAGTTAATTTTAGGTAGGACATTACAACTTACTGCTTAAAATAAATTCTCAGCTTTCTTTTTTAATTCACTCATAGAAAGTGGGCAATGCTGGCTGTGTCAGTGCTAATGCCTATCCCTAGATGCCTCATGATGGTGGTGGCGTGCTGCCTTCTTGAGCCACTGAAGTCCACTTCCTTCTAAAAAGGAAAACTTCCATGAACTTAGGCTTGACGAGGCTGATGATACGTTTGTACCAAAAGAAATATGGAAATTATGAAGCGAGATACACATTGTTTGAAATGATAACATCCCCTTTATGGGACGTATGATGACAAGAACAGCACAAACTTTTGGTAAATACTGATCAGTGCAAGAATAATTTCTCACCACACCCTCAGCCAAGTACTTTAACACTTTATAAAAAGAATTGCACTCCATGAAATTAAGCCTGCCATTAAATATACTAAATTAATTCCAATCTATTTTACCAATCATTAATTGTCATGGATATTACATTCCAGAGAAGGAAAAAAAGCAGAATATGTAAAACTTCTGAGAATCATATCTGTACCTTAAACGATCTGGCTTTGGTTTCCTTAAAATCTTCTTCTAAAATAACGCCTGCACATACTACAGAATTGAACAAGACTATGCATACATGAGAACTCATTTGTTTCAAGTGGACTTTATCCTTAGAAACAGATGTGAGCTTTCAAAGCAGTTATCAAAAGGGAAAATCATCACATTAATGGCTGAATATTTGAGAAAGTTGAGGCTGAGCAGAAAGAAATTTCACATGAAAAGGCACAACATGCCTAGAAATCTAAATTCAGGCTTTTTCATGAATTGATGTGTTGTCCTTCAGGGCAATTCTCAGCAAAATGCAATTTCAAACTGGCAGTTCTCAATGTTTTCATAGAGGTGTTGCTGTTAATGGCCCAAGCAAACAAAGTCCGCTGCAAATGTATCAATTAGCTAGATCAATAAGATTAAAATCAAATCTTGAAATATTAGTTCAATTCATGTTGAAAATCAGATGAAGAACAAGGACAATGCTGGTCTTATTTTTGTCCAGCTGTTCACATTGTGTCATCTCTCCAAAGGCAGTCAACACTCGGTCATCTCCCCCAGTCCATCCTGTTATTGAGAGTGCAAAACAGGCAATGAGCTGCTCATAAAACAGTGACATTCTGTCTATTTATACTCGGGACACGGTATGGTGTATCATTCTCCAAGCTCAACCAAAAATATCCCAAATAACTGAAAACAAAACCAAAGGTCAGTGTCTGTGGAACTGACAGTCACAGAGACACACATTCCACGTGAATGGAGGCAAAGATAACTCCCTCCTAATTGGGGTTAGGGCTGAGCAGAGTGCACAGTGTGTTCGCACATCAGTACACTGACCATGCTTTCTATTAATCCAAGATGGAAGCAGTTGGGCTACCTTCATTTCAAACCTTCCCCTTCAGGGTTTCACTCCTCCCAATTACTGCAGCTTCAACAAAGTCATACAGTTCTCTCCAATGCACAGAGAGGGGGACATTTGTGTGACCTTGCTATGTACAAATTGTCTGCTATGTTTGCTCCATTGGCAATGTAAAATAGTGTGGAATGTCCTGTGTTTAGGACACGTGCTATGCAAACGCAAGTCTTCGTCCTCTTCAAATCTGCCATCATCAATTCTCTCCTCAAAAATACAACCTTCTGTCTTTGTCAGCCACCATCCTACACCTGGCAATTAGTTTCTCTCCTTGATCATGGTGTCACTCGCTAAATGCCCTTCTGTCCAACATTGGTTTGTATCCCTCCAATCGGACATCTGTCACAATTGAGATTGTTACAAAAATAAACAATCCATCCTTGATTGTGTGCAGCCTTTGACAGAGTGACCGCAGCATCCTCCTCCTCCAATCTTTGTCCACTATCATCCAGTTAGGGCTACTCTCAGCTACTTCCATTCTTTATCTAATCATAAACAAAAATCACATGAAACCAGGTTATAGTCTAACAGGTTTATTCGAAACTTCTTCAGGAGCAGTGTGAGAGAGAGAGTATAAGACACAGATTTTACAAGCAGAAAGGTAACAACCCTAAAACTGGCCGCCTCTTGTTGAATCTTCAATCAGTTAGGAAAGAGATGACTGAATAAAATGCAAAATCCAGATTCCTCTCAAGTCATTGGCCTGAGATAATTAAAGGTTTTGTCAATGTATACAAGAGGTGACATCTCAGATCAGACAACTGCTCAGCTGAGGGGGAACGTGATGGACACCTGAAGGTGTTGAAAAACACCCTATAGGAACAGGATACAATGCTCAACTCATCGATCACCAATTCTGCCATGCCACAGCGAAAAACCATCATGACCTCCTCAGAAGACAGGCTTGAGATACATCCAACAGGACATCCTTTGTCGTCCAGTACTTCCCCAGAGCGGAGAAACTATGCCAGGTTCTTCGCAGCCTTAAACACATCATCAACAACGATGAATATCTTACCACAATCTTTCACTTCTCTCCTTCAAACAAGCGCCAACCTTAAACAGACAATTGTTCGCAGCAAACTACCCAACCTTCAGGATAACATTAACCACGACACCATACAATCCTGCCATGGCCACCTCTGCAAGACATGTCAGACCATCGACATGGACACTACCATCACATGTAGGAACACCACCCACCACGTACATGGCAGATACTCATGTGACTATCTCATACAATGTGAGAAGGATGGCCTGAGGCATGGAATATTGGCAGGACCATGCAGACACTGACAATGGATGAATGGACACTGTGCAACAATCACCAGACAGGAATGTTTCCTCCCAGTGGGGGAACACTTCAGGAGTCAAGGACATTCAGCCTCTGATCTTTGGGTAAGCATCCTCCAAGATGGACTTTGAGATACACAACAACATAAAATCGCTGAGCAGAGGGTGATAGCCAAGTTCCATACCCAAAAGGATGGCCTTAATCTTGATCTTGGGATCATGTCACACTACAGGTGACCTCACCACACTATACTGCACACACACATGCACATGCACTTACACAGGCCTTCTATCTCACACACATACACTCCCTTACACACACACTCTCAAACACACACACACTTACAGACACACACATGAATTATTTCATCCACAATGTTTGTGCACTTGCAGATACATTCTGTTTTGCTCAGAAAAATAAGACCTGACCCCAGTTTAAAACATAGACAGATTCTAAGCAAGACCTCACACCTAAAATGCATTGTCTGACCTGAGACCTGACCTTTTCTGAAGAAGGGTCCAGACCCAAAACGTTAGCTTTCCTGCTCCTCTGATGCTGCTTGGCCTGCTGTGTTCATCCAGCTCTACACCTTGTTATGTCTGACCCGAGATGTTACTTCTTGTAAGCATTGATAAAACCTTTAATTATCTCAGGCCAATGACTTGAGAGGAATCTGGATTTTGCGTTTTAATCAGTAATCTCCTTCCTAACTGATTAAAGATTCAACAAGAGGGTTGTTACCTTTCTGCTTATAAATTCTGTGTTTTATATCCCCTTTCTCACAATATGCCCGAGGAAGGAGCTGAGTTCAGAAAGCTTGTGTTTTCAAATAAACCTGTTGGACTATAACCTGGTGTCATGTGATTTTTGAACTCGTCCACCCCAGTCCAACACCAGCATCTCACATACTATCTAATCATAGCTTTAGAATCCGTGTGTATGGTTCCTCTTCATCATCCACATGCTGCCCCTCAGTGATATATCTCCGAAAACACAGTGTTAGATTTCATATTGATTGCCCCCAGCTTTATCTCTCCACATCTTCCCTCCATTCATCCTCTGCTGAGAAATGTTTGTCCAACATCCAGTCCTGTAGTGAGCAGGAATTTCCTCCAGTTCAATGTTTAAATTAAACTCTGGGTAACTGGCTGATTTTTAAGCAAGTTAAAATCTTGTCCATTCTCTTTGAATTGGACCCTCAAACACAGTGCTCTAGGTGTCAATTCCATTCCCTTCCCTTGAACTGTTGAAGGCCACACCAGATTGCTAGCAAACTTGTTGTTGTACTTTGACATGGACATGTACTTAGAATCGTAGAGTTATACAGCACGGAAACAGACCAACTCATTCAGGCTGACACTTTAGGGCTGCATGGTGGCTCAGTGGTTAGCACTGCTGCCTCACAGCACCAGGGATCGGAGTTTGATTCCACCCTCGGGCAACTGTCTGTGTGGAGTTTGCACATTCTCCCCGTCTCTGTGTGGGTTTCCTCCCACAGTCCAATGATGTGCAGGTTAGGTGGATTGGCCATGCTAAATTGCCCGTAGTGTTCAGGGATGTGTAGATTAGGTGGGCTACAGGGGGATGGGTCTGGGTGGGATGGTCTAAGAGTTGGTGTGGACTTGTTGGGCTGAAGGGCCTGTTTCCACACTGTACGGATTCTATGATTCACACTCTAAACTGACCGAGTTGCATTTGGCTCTAAACCCTTCCTATTCATATACCCATCCAGGTGCCTTTTAAATGTTGTAATTGTACCAGCCTCCACCACTTCCTCTGGCAGCTCATTCCATGCATGCACCACCTTCTGCGAGAAAAATTTGCCCCTCAGTTCCCTTCTAAATCCTTCCCCTCTCAGCTTAAACTTGTGCCTTTTGGTTTGGACTCCCCTATCCTGGGAAAAAAGACCTTGGCTACTTCTGATCACATTGCACCTTCACTAAGACCACCAGTTTCCAACTCCAAAACATCTTCCAACTCCACCTCTGCTTCAAGCTCATAAAAACATAGGAGCATGAGGAGGCTGGCCAGTCCTTCAAGTCAGCTTCTCCATTCTGAAGCATTCACAATCTTTTGCCAGAAGTGCCGAGTGGATGATTTACCTTGGCCTCCTCCAGCGGTCCCCATCAGTAAAGAGACCAGTCTTCAGGCAATACGATTCACTCACATGATATCAATAAACGGTTGAAGATACTGGATACTGCAAAGGCTACAGGCATAATTCCAGCAACAGTACTGAAGACTTGTGCTCCAGAACATGCTGCTTCCCTAGCCAAGCTGTTACAACACTGCTATCTACCTGACAATGTGGAAAATTGCCCAGGTAAGTCCTGCACATGAAAAGCAGGACAGATCTAACCCAACTAATTACCAACCCTTCAGACCGCTCTTGATCATCAGTGAATGATGGAAAGTGTCACCAACAGTGCTATTAACCAGCGCCTGCTCAGCAATAACCTGTTCAGTGACCCCCTGTTTGGGTTCCACCAGGGCCACTCTGCTCCTGACTTCATTATAGGCTTGGTTCAAACATGGGCAAAAGACCTGAATTCCAGAGGTGAGGTGAGAGTGGCAGCCCGTGACAAGAAGGCTGCATTCAACCAAGCAACAAGGACCCCTAGCAAAACTGGATTCAATTATCAGGAGCCAAAATCTCTACTGGTTGGATTCATGCCTGGCACATAAGAAGATATAATAGAATCCCTACAATGTGGAGGCAGGCCACTCGGCTCATCACCATCATCTTCTCAAGGGAAACTTGGAATGGGCAACAAATGCTGGCCCAACTAGCAATGCCTACATCCCACAAAATAATCTTAGAAATTATGTCATCTGTAAATTTACTAATTAGACCACCTACATTTTCATCCAAAACAATTATACATATATTATCAACAACAGAGGTCCCAGCACCGATCCTTGTGGAACTATTGACCCCAGGCCTCTGGACAGAAAAACACCCCTCCACGACCACACTCTGCCTTGTATGACCAAGCCAAATTTGTATCCAACTTACCGACTCACTGTGGATCCCATGTAATTTGGTCTTTTGGACCAGCCTACCATGAGGGATCTTGTCAAATGCTTTAGTTTAATCCATGTAGACAACATCCACTGCCCTATTCTTATGAATCATCATCACTTCCCCAACAGCTCAATCAAATTTGAGAGTCATGACTTCCTCTGCACAAAGCCGTGCTAACCCAAATAAGTCCATTTTTATTCAAATTGAGAGTAAATCCTGGCCCTAATAATCTCATCCAATAATTATAGGCTCACTGGCCTATAATTTTCTGGACTAACTTTGTTGCCCTTCTTAAATAAAGGCACAACATTGGCTACTCTCCAATCTTCTGGGACCTCACCTGTAGCTAAAGAGGATAAAAGATCTTTATCAAGGCCCCAGCAACCTCCTCCCTTGTCTCCCTTAGGGTAGATCCCATCAGGCTCTGGGGACTTATCTACCTTACTGTTTTTCAAGACATCCAACATCATCTCCATCTTAACGTTGACAAGTAAGTTAGGTCCAAGATGAGGAGGGTCATAAACCTTTGGAATTCGCTACCAAAGATCGCTTAGGCAGCTCAGTCTTTGAGTATGTTTAACGTAGAGTTTGATAGATTTCTGATTACCAGTAGTGTACAGGGTTATGGCAATGGGATGGATAAAAGGCACTGAAGTGTTCAGTCACCTATGATCATATTAAATGGCGGGGCAGGCTCAATGGGCTGAATGGCTGGACCCGTAAATTCCAGCCCCTTGAGCATCACCAATTTTAATCACCCACCATGGTGGAGGAATCCAGCTCTCTAGACCTCAAGCTCTGGAATTCCTTTAGTAAACTTCATCCCCTTCACATCCTTTAACATGCTCCTTAAAACCTACCTCTCTGGCAAAGCTTGGTGTTAAATGTTGTCTGATAATGAAGTGCACACTGGGACCATAAGTTATCTGAATTCAAGTATTGTTGTTGCAGCTTCCATAAGATAGACACTGATTTATTGGTTGATTAGTAATAAGGGACCACTGCCCGAAACAGAAAGATGCATTTCTGTAGAACCTTTCCTGATCTTTTGATGTCCCAAAGCTCTCCAATGCTTTTTTAAATGTTGTCATGCATGAAACACATCAGTGTCCACATTGCAAGGTTGTGAACAGCAATGAAAGAGATAATGGTAGATTGGACTGGGCTAGTAATTCAGAGCCGCAGGCTAGTGCTCTGGGTGCCTGGGGGTTCAAATCTCATCATTGCAACTGATAGAATTTGAATTCAATTAATATATTTAGAATTAAAAGCAGGTTTGAGTGATGTGATCATAGTTGTTGTAAAAGCCTGTCCAACTCGCTAATGTTCTTTTGGGAATGAAATCTATCTGTCCTTATCTGGTCTGGCCCACGTGTGACTCCAGACCCACAACAATGCAGTTGACTTGTATTGCCCAAGAAGTTGCCCAGCAACCCACTCAGTTCAAGGGCAATTAGGGATGGGTAACAAATGTCCTGGCTAGTGATGCCCAGATCCGTTACAGTAATAAAGGAAATGTGACTGTGCGCATTGATGTTTACACTGAACAGGAGATGATATTAAACCACAGTGAGTAATAACTGATTGCAAGAATGTATCTGAGATGATAAAATATATTAAACTTTATTCTGTGCATATATAATGTTACAAAATAAATCACTTTTTAAATTTTGCATCATTTACATTTACTTCCCTGATATTCCAAGCAATCTTGTGTGTAAATTATATTCTAATACCTTTACAGATTAATTCAAGAGATGGGCCTTTCAGTCCCTTTTGAAGTGTTGGATTTGAAATTTAACTCAGTAGATATGCTGCAGGGAACAGCCTATTTATCAACTCTCTCGAAGACTGAGCCAGAGCTCCTCAGAACTCTTCATTGTCTAAAAGATTTGAAAGGACAGAGGCAGAAAGAAATGATGGTGGGATGGTTGATCAGTAGGTAGCCAGCCTAGTAGTAGTTGGTCACACATCACAGTAGAAGCAGAGGAAGAATGTGAAACCTACACACAGTCAGTGTCTTAAATATCCTTTTTGTTTCATCATCATTCAGTTTGGGTCAAGAAACAGTGCCCTTTTCAGTGACTCTAGCTCTGCTCCCCTCTTACCTTCATGTACCTGCACCTGTTTTTATTTTGACCAGAGGAATTCCCTCCCTGCTCTTGCTTACGCTGAGCAGTCACTGAAGGAAATGGGACATAATTGCACCATGTGCCTTGAACTATCCACTATCTGGCCAAAGGGTGCATCTCCTGAAATCAAAGTATTTCAAATTGCTTTTCAATTCATCACATTCAAAAGAAGGATTGTTCCTCCTGGAGATTGGAGAATTGACTAACAAGAGTTTAAAAGTAAGATTATACTGTCATGGCAGGTTAGGAGTAACGTCTATATGAATCTATTTATCATACAGATATTCTTTAATTTAACCATCTATTTATTAAGTCATAAAGAGACTCAGGAAATGGCACTATCCCACATTTTACTAACAGCCCTCTAATGCTCACTCACATGTAAAGCTGAGAATCTTCCTGTCACTATTCCAATGCACCCCAGCGATTGCCACCAACTAAACCTGACTGTAGGGTCAAGGCGGTCACTGAGTAGACATCCAGCAGCTGCCTGCAACCAGCGACAGGTCAACGTTGCATGTAGCTTTTCCCACCATCTCCTGCATGCACATCAAACCAAACGGGATAGTCCTTAGGCCGTTGACAACATAGTGGATGTGAAGATCTGCTGTAGAATCTGTGGGATTTGTTTTGTGTCCATGGCAACGAAGGACCTCCCTGCTGGCAGAGTCTGTTGCAGCCTAGTTTCAGAACAAATTAACATTGCAAATTACACAGCCTGCAGAAAAGTGAAATAGCTTGGAAAGTTTTTTTTAGGAAAAAGGATGTATAATTTAACAATGCAGGTTATTCTTTACCATGTTATTCTGACAATGATACACAGCAGTGAGAGGAAGCACACAGAGGTCTGAATGGGAACCGTGCCTCTAAAGACACTACTCACCCAATAATAACCTCCAACAAAAGAAGCTTAAGTGCTGTTCAATTACTATAGTATATATAAATCTTGTATTGGTCATAGTGAACTATAAAATTCAATGCTTTTAACCAGATAATGAACTAAAACTAAACAACTGAGGATGTCAAATCCATTTTGACCTCACCGTATGCATCAATCAACAGTCTATTAGGTTTACACTTCCCACTTTACTCATCAAGGGATAATACTGGATGTGAATGACAATTTGTTTGTTATAAGAGAAAGCTCCAGTAAAGCTCACACGATGACCAGGCTTTCTGACTATTGGTCACACCATTGTGCGACTTTCAGCCAAGGATTTCTCTGAGTATGTCAGGATGTACAAGAATGGGTGCACATGAATGGTTAAAGCCCAGCACTTGTTAAGTTAGGGCCATCGGGACAGGCAGAGGCCAATTAGTCCCTCAAACAGATCATGGTGGATGCGTACCTTAATAACTGGCTGGGTTTTGTAACTGCCCCTGCCATTCAGTGCTGAGGAGGAAGAAGATAAACAAAGGTGGTGGTGAATCTTTGAAGTCTTTATCCCAAAGCAGTGTGGAGGCTCAGTCATGATAGATTTCTCAATATTAATGACGCCGACGAAAGTAGTGATAGTGTGGGAAAATGCAGTTAAACCTAGAATGGCAAAGCAGGCTCAAGGGCCTAACCGAGATCATATGTTCTGATAATATCAAAGCAGCATTGGATTGAGAAGGGCAGTGCTTCCTAAACATTCCTACTGTGACTACATATTAACATTTGAAAATTGTCACACCTCTTCAGTGATCTACCATGAGATGAGGGGCTGAGCTGAGAGAGAAGAGACTGGAGGGGCCGGGGCGACGGCGAGGAGACTGGAGGGGCCGGG
>NC_063342.1:74557025-74690177 GCF_021869965.1 Rhincodon typus
CGACGGCAGAGGAGACTGGAGGGGCCGGGGCGACGGCAGAGGAGACTCGAGGGATCGGGGCGAGGCAGAGGAGACTCGAGAGACCGGGGCGAGGCAGAGGAGACTCGAGAGACCGGGGAGTAAGAGGCGAATCTCCATGGCAGCCATTACTGAAAATCCAACATTTTAGTTTGTAGTTGATTGGGGATTCTGACACCCACTTTCTGAATTTCTGGAGAATGGCATTAATGAATGTCAGAAAAACTGGAAACAATTGTAATCAGAGGGAAAACTCTCTGCTGTTTGGAGTCATACCTGGAACGTAGGAAGATGGTTGTGGTTATTGGAAGTCAGTAATCTCAGCTCCAGGACATTTCTACAGGAATTATTCAGGGTAGAGTCCTACGCTTATATATCTTCAACTGCTTCATGAATTACCATCCTCCATCATATGGTGAGAAGTGGAGATGTTTGCCAATGGCTGCACAATGTTCAATACCATTTGCAACTCCTCAGATACTGAAACATTCCATGTGCATATGCAGCAACACCTGAACAATATCAAGGTTTGGGCTAACATTCATACCACACAAGTGCCAGGTAATGACCATCTCCAGCACAACAGAATCTAACTATCCCTCAAAATCAACATCCTAGGAGTTACCATTGACCAGAAACTGAGCTGGATGAGCCACATAAATGCAATGGCTGCAAAATCTGCAGAGTAAGTCACCTCCTGACTCTGCAAATCCTGTCCACCATCCACTGGGCACAAGTCAGCAGTGTGATAGAATACTCTCCATTTGTCTGGATGAGAGCAGCTTCAACAACACTCAAGGTTCGCCATTGCTTGGAACAAACACAACACTTGATCAGGAGTGAGAGGCTTTGGGGAGTCAGGCGATGAGCTACTTGTTGCAGAATTTTTACAGGGCTGGTCCTGTAAGTTTTTGGTTGACGGTTACTCTCAGGATGCTTTGAGAGGTCTAGCAATGGCAATGCCATTGACAGGAGGTTGTCAGGTTCTCTCATTTAAGATGGTCATTGCCTTGCACAAATGTTCCTTGGCATTCACCAGGTCAAGCCTGAATGCTGTTCAAGCCTTGCTGCATGCAGACACAGATTGCTCCAGTGTCTCAATATTACAAATGTGAACAGCGGAGATGATTGGTCTCCAACAACCACCACCATTTACCTCTGTGCCAGGTATGACTTCAACAAGTGGAGAGCTTGCCCGTCCTCCCAATTCCCATTGACTTCAGTTTTGCTCGCTGGATGACTATCCAGTAACATTACTATGATGCGAATCTCCTGAAATGTTGACCCAACAATTCTGGCTGAAGATAGTTGTATAGGTCCAGTCTTTTTCACTGACATCTTGGAGTCTACCATCACTAGGAATGAAGATGTTTACATTCATTGTTTAATTGACTACCGCTTTAAGACAATAAGTGCAGGATTGCAGAGCCTCAAATCCAATCTGCTAATTGTGGAATTACTTAGTTCTGTTTGTCACATACTGCTTTCGATGTTTAGCATGCAAGTAGTCCTGTTCGGTAGCTTCACCAGTGTGGCATCTCATTTTCAGGTATGCCTGGTTCTACTCCTAGCATACCCTCCTACACTCTACACTGAACCAGGGCTGATCCCCTGGCTTGACATACTGGTAGAGTGGGAGAAATGTTGGGCCATGAGGTTATAGACTATAGTTAAATACAATCCTGTTGCTGTTGATGGCCCTCAGAGCCTCATGGATGCATTGTCTTGAGTTGTTAAATCTTTTTGAGATCTGTTCCACTGACACCCTGGTAGTATCACACAATATTATGGAAGGTATCCTCAATGTGAAGAGGAGACTTCAATTCCATAAGGAGTGGACTGGACAAGGACACGGGGTGGTCACTCCTACTGATAGTGTCATGGACAGAAGAATCTGTGACAGGCAGATTACCAAGGAAGAAGTCTGGTTAGTTTTTTTCATGTTGATTCTCTCATTAACAGCTGCAGATCCAGCCTGGCAGACATGTTCTTCAGGACTTGCTCCTAGTCACTGTTCGTGACGGATGTTGCTAAACCCCTACATTGTGTATACACAAATAAAATGCTGAATAGCAACAATGAAAGTTCATATTTTTTGTGAAAATACCTTTCTGCTTGGTCACCCAGGGAGCCAATGAAAATGGCGAACGCATTAACCTGAGGGTTGCAAGTCAAGACTTGGGTGAACCTGGCAGGGCTTATGCCATATCGCTCCAGGTTAGCATCACTCAGAACAATGACAAAACGTTCATCTGCCTCTTCCCTGGCAATCTCTTGAATCGCATGTTCTGTTCCTTCAAGAGTATGGTCTCCACTCATACAAAACTGGGAATGGGCATGCATTGTCTAGAGAAGATGAACATTCCATTATTCAGAGTCAGACTACACAGACACCCCCACACACACACACCCACACAATCGTAATAAAAAAGTCAGCAAGCCCAGGTCATGTTCAAACACATCCTAACCTTGTAAATGCAGTGCAACCTTCATATCCACCACAGAGCATTCGGTGCAACAAATTTACAATTGCAACAAATTTAGGACGAACTACAAATATTCAGACCAAACAAAAGTCACATTCGGAGATCACAAATTTCCAACATCACATGTACTAACTGCTAAAACTTTGTTTAACTGTGACTGAATATGTTAGCAGTCTCTCCAGTCTGCACCATCAGTGAGTAATGGGCTGGAATCAGAGAGATTGACAGCATTGATTAGGAAGCCTGACAGAGAGACTGACAGAAGGTACTGTTTGGCAATCAAAGCGAGAGTGCAGGAGTACATTTATTGGGAGTCAGTGCGAAAGCATTGATTGGGAGAGTACTGATTGATAATCAGATTGAGACTGGTGGAGAGTATGGATTAGGAACTGAAGTGAAGTTAACGGAGAATACTGATTGACAATCAGATTGAGATCAGCAGAGAATAGTGATTGAGAATCAAAGTGAGAATGATGGAGTGTACTAATTGAGAATCTGAGATCGAGTGGCATAATGTCGTTATTGGGAATCTAAGTGAGATTGGCAAAGAGGATTGATTGGGAATCAGAGACAGATTGGCTAAATGGATTGAAGGGGAATCAAGGGAAAGTTTTGTTCGGAAAAAGGGAGAGAAGAGAGACAAGTTGTAAAGCATTTATAGTCAGGAGATTAAATGCAGTGCTGAGTCAGGTACTTACATAACCTCCTCAGATGGTTTGACAACTGGAGATTGCTACTACAGTCAAGGTCAGAAAAGCATCATAAATAATATCATCAAATACCCTGGTATTTGTTGTATTGTATCAGTTGGTGATTTTATAGCAAACCATTCCAATTATTACAAAGGTACAGGGGCTGTGTCATTCTCCGCTATTACAATGGATTGACCAAATTCATTGGTTTGTCTTAAATCTGGGACTCTGCCACCTCTACCACCAACCGATGAACTGTAAGTTTTCGAGAATCATAGCATCCCACAGTGCGGAGAGAGGCCATTTGGCTCGTTGAATCTGCACCAACCCTCCAAATCTGCCTAGCCTGCATATTCCTCGACACCACAGACAATTTAGCATGGCCAATCCACCCAACCCGCCCGGTTTTGGACCGTGGGAGGAAACTGGAGCACCTGAAGGAAACCCACACAGATATGGAGAGAATGTGCAAACTCCACACACACAGTCACCCAAGAGTGGAATCGCACCCAGGTCCCTGGTGCTGTGAGGCAGCTGTGCTAACCACTGAGCCACCATGCCCCCTAGCAGGGCACGTTTCCAACTGGGGGAGGGTTAGTTTGAAGTCCAGTACAACTCTTCTTCAGAACTGGACTTCTAGACTTGAAATGCTAACTAGTCTTTCACCAGCGATATTGCTAAACTTGCTGAACTTCTCTAGCATTCTCTACGTTTGTTTCAAATTTTCAGCATCCGTAGTATTTTGCTTCTTTGATAGGGGGGATTTTTGCTTGTTAAACACTTTGCCGATGGCGTAACTCATCTAATTAATATTCAGCCTTCTAAATTACCAAGTTTACAGAGGAGCTGGTCTTTTGGCAGATATCCACTGAGTGGTGAGTTATGCTGGGATTGGTGCATGGTTATGTGGGATTGAAATCAGATCTGAGAGTCATAGGGGACAGGTTGGTAAGTAATGTGGCAGGTTAGTAAGATATGAAGTGAAAATTCACTAGGCTTTACACTGAAAACCTTCTAAAAAACCCTCATAATAGTCCACCATTATTGCAACTTCTCCGATCTTAGAAACTTTCTGGACTTCCAGGTGAGAACTTATTCCCAAAGGAATATTATTTTTAAATTGTTCCATTACCTCCCTAAGGTTTTCAAAGTCTGGTTCAAGCTTTATTGATCTATACCATCTATCAAATAGCAATTCATATTCTCCAACAAAGTCCATATTTTTGCCTGGAAACCTCCGGCACTAACTCAGGAATGATGAACAGCAAGCTTTCACTGTATCATAGTCACCAGTCTGTACAACTGAATGGGATGAGTACACTGCCAAAACCTTCACCACAAACACATTCACACAACATTTAGCAATTGCAGTTTCATGGCAATTTTCTCAAGTGACATCTTTCAGCTTCTTCTCACTGACTTTAGGCACCAAGTAAATATTTATTGTCAAAGTAAAACCTGGCATTAAATCTGAGTCATCCTCAAGTTTTACTGATATCTTGTGTTCACATATTCTTGGTCTTCCTCTGTCAAACTCAAACTTCCCTTCTTTTGAAATTCAATGTTTATCCTTTGACTTCTTCTTTGGAATTTCAAGTATTTTTTTAATTGCCTTCTTTCTCCAGTTGAAGGCTCCTACACAAGTTGTTTGGTTTCTAATTGAATTCTAGCTACCCAGACTGGAGTGCGACCAGGACCATCATTTTCCTCCTCAAGCTCCACAGACTCATAATCCTCTGTCACAAAAATAAATTATTATCTCCCTCTTAGAATCATAGAATCAATTTCAAGTGAGAGATTGTTAAACTCTATACCCCTACTTCAAGTCTTGCCCACAAAAGGGAACATTCTTTCATCCTTTTGGGGGAAGCAGTGGCCTGGTGGTATTATCACTAGGCTGTTGGAGACCTGGGTAATAAGGTGTAGAGTTGGATGAACACAGCAGGCCAAGCAGCATCAGAGGAGCAGGAAGGCTGACGTTTTGGGCCTAGACCCTTCTTCAGAAATGGGGGAGGGGAAGGGGGTTCTGAAATAAATAGGGAGAGAGGGGGAGGCGGATAGAAGATGGATAGAGGAGAAGATAGGTGGAGAGGAGACAGACAGGTCAAAGAGGCGGGGATGGAGCCAGTAAAGGTGAGTGTAGGTGGGGAGTTAGGGAGGAGATAGGTCAGTCCAGGGAGGACGGACAGGTCAAGGGGACGGGATGAGGTTAGTAGTAGGAGATGGGGGTGGGGCTTGAGGTGGGAGGAGGGGATAGGTGGGAGGAGGGGATAGGTGGGAGGAGGGGATAGGTGGGAGGAAGGACAGGTTAGGGAGGCAGGGACGAGCTGGGCTGGTTTTGGGATGCGGTAGGGGGAGGGGAGATTTTGAAGCTTGTGAAGTCCACAATGTTCTAGGTACCCAGGTTCAAATCCCACCATGCTAGATGGTGGAATTTGAATTCAATTAAAAAATCAGGAATTAAGAGTCCGATGGTTTTGCAGATTGTTGGGAAAACTCATCTGGTTCACTAACCAGGAAAGAAAATCTACTGTCCTTATCTGGTCTGGCCTACATGTGACATCGGACCCACAGCAATGTGATTGACTCTTATTTGCTCTCTGGGCAATTAGGGATGGGCATCAAATGCTGGCCTTACCAGAAATGTCCACATCCTGTGAATGAATAGAAAAAAATGACCACTTTGTCAAGTCCTCTCAGTATCTTATGTCTCAATAAGGTCGCCTCTCTTTCTTCTAAACTCCAGTGGATAAAGGCCCAGCCTGTCTAACCTCTCCCATCCCAGGAATCAGTCAAGTAAACCTTCTCTGAACTGTTTCAAATCTATATCCTATTTTAAGTAAGAAGATCAACACTGCACAAAGTACTCCAGTGAAACTGCAGCTAAACATCCCGACCAGGACGACAGTGGTATAGACCAGTAATCCAGAGAACCTGGCTCATGCTCTGGGACTATGGATTCAAATCTCACCATGGGATCTAGTGCAAATTTAGAAGCTAGTCTCAATGACGGTGATCATGAAAGCGTTATTGATTGCTTAAAGCAATCTGGTTCACCAATATCCTTTAGGAAAATAAATCTGCCATATTTGTCCAGTCTGTGATTCCAAACCCCTCAGCAACATTGTTGTCTTGTAACTACTCTCTGAAACGTCCTGGTAAGCCACTCACTTAAATGGCAAATAAGGATGGGGAACAAATGCTGGTCTTGTTAGCTCACTTTCCATCAGACAAAAAAAGAAAAAAAAATTCTCCTTTATTTTCCATTTCCATCACAAGAAGCGGCAATTTGTCTTCGTGCAAACTAACTTTACATCATTCATCGACCAGGACATCCAGACCCTCTGTATCTCAGAGTTTGCAACCTCTCTCCATTTAAATAAACTTCCACCTGTATGTAGTCATGTTAACTTTTCAATGAAGATTGCAAATTGTGAAGTGATTCATTTTGGAAGGTCGAATTTGAATGCAGAATACAGGGTTAATGGCAGGATTCTTGGCAGTGTGGAGGAACAGAGGGATCTTCAGGTTCATGTCCATAGATACCTCAAAGTTGTGACCCAAGTTGATAGGGTTGTAAAGAAGGTGTATGGTGTGTTGTCTTTCATCGGCAGGGGAATTGAGTTTAAGAGCTGTGAGGTTATGCTGCAGCGCTATAAAACCCTGGTTAGACCACATTTGGAATATTGTATTCAGTTCTGGTCACCTCATTATAGGAAGGATGTGGGAGCTTCAGAGAGGGTGCAAAGCAGATTTACCAGGATGCTGCCTGGACTGGAGGGCAGGTCTTCTGAGAAAAGATTGAGGGAGCTAGGGCTTTTTTCATTGAAGCGAAGAAGGATGAGAGGTGACTTGATAGAGGTGTACAAGATGATGAGAGGCATAGGGTGAATAGTCAGAGACTTTTTCCCAGGGCGGAAATGACTATTACGAGGGGGCATAATTTTAAGGTGATGGAGAGAGCTATAGGGGAGCTGGCAGAGGTAAGTTCTTTACACAGAGTGTGGTGGGCGTGTGGAATGCGTTGCCGGCAGTGGTGGTGGAGTCAGATACTTTAGAGACTTTTAAGTGACTCTTGGATAGGCACATGGAGGATAGTAAAATGTCGGGTATGCAAGGTAGTTTGATCTTAGTAGAATAATAGGTCGGCACTATATCGTGGGCCGAAGGGCTTGTACTGTGCTGTACTGTTCTATGTTCTAAATGTTTAACTTTTTTTACTTAAACTCAGGGAAGTTCCAGCATACCCATTTTACAGCCCCTGGATTTGAATCCCAGACCAAATCTGGACTTCTTGTATTCTCTAATAATGACAATTCAGTAAGAACAAGAATTTTTTTGAAAGAAGTTGAAACTTCCCAGTGACTGACAGAATGAATCGCAGGTAAAGATTCATTTTTTAAGACTTTACTGTAACAAACAAACTAAAATCAAAATAGCTCAAACATTTAAAAACTGAAAGAACTGCGGATGCTGTTATTCAAGAACAAGAACGGAAGTTGCTGGAAAAGCTCAGCAGGTCTGGCGGCATCTGTGACCCTTCCTCAGAACTGATGGTAGCTAGGAAAATGTCAGTTTATGTGCAGAAGATAGGGTAGGTGGAGGGGGTAAGAAGTAGACGATAGGTGGGGATCGAGCCCATGGAGAGAGAAGAGCAGTTGGATAGACAAAGGAGTCGATAACAATCTGGCTAGGAGGGTGAATAGCTGTTAATGGGACTATTAATGACTAACAATAGGTAGTGTGTAATAGCAGGCTATGTGATAACAAGGCTTGGTGTGTGTGGTTGGGGGCTCGGATGTGGGAGAGTTTAGGCTCTAAAATTATTGAAGTTCTGCAGAAGAGTCACTGGAGGCGAAACGTTAACTCTGATTTTTCTTTACAGATGCTGCCAGACCTGCTGAGCTTTTTTAGCAACTTCTGTTTTTGTTCCTGATTTACAGCATCCACAGTTTCTTCAGTTTTTAAAAGGAAATGGTACTTCTCATTAATTAACTGATACAACCAAAATATTGTACAACCTGTTTGGATGCTATACCATGCTCCCAAAAGATACAACATCTGGTAGATGCAGTCTTAAGGTGCTCCTGGCTTTTTAGCAGGCTTCCTTCTCACTGCCACGTTTGGACAAGTCTTCCAGTGACCTTCAAATGTCATTCAACTCAATCTTCTGAGTATCCCCTAACTGGCTTTAAGTAGTAAGGCCATCCTGGTGACACCTTGGTCCTTAGATCTCAACAAGACTTGGTTCTTCTAACAGAAGTCCCCATTAGCCTCCTGCTTCATAGCTAACACAAAACAGTTTTTTTTTGTCTATTTTCATGTAGCAGCTGGTCCTGTCTATCCCTTTGGGTCTGAGTTTGAACGTTGCTGTCCATAAAGACCTGCTGTTCCTATTTCATGCGTGGTGTGAAAACTGTCATTTGATTTTCTATTTATTTCATTCTGGCCTCTTTCCCCATGAGAATCAGATCACATGGGCCTGTCTCCTGACAGATTTTAACCGTGCCTCTAATCAGGAGTTCTATTTTGCTTCAAATTAAAGGAAATATTTTACAATATGACTGTCTTGCATTTGTAGCACTGAATGGCAAATAGGGTCCAGGGACTGAAGGCTAACACCAACTTCTATTCTTCATAAGCCATACCCTCCCTCTCTTTGCTGTCAGAGATGGGAACGGTACCTTGGTACACAGAGCAAGGGGAGCAGGCCATTCTGCTCCTCAAGACATTTATACTATTCAATTATGTTATGCCTGCTCTGTATCTTTACTCCATAGTATCTTATCGGATTAGCTCTATAATCTTCTGCACATTTGTTAATAAAAAGCTTCATTTATCTCAACGATCCACAGAGTTAGCTCTTGCTGCTTTTTGTGCTGGTGAGCGATGCAGTGGATCACAACATCTGCAGTGACAAGCAAGGAACAAAACCAATTACCTTCATAACCTGAAGTCTCTCCTTGTTGTTTCTCGGAGGCTTTTCACTCCTGACTAGCTCAATGTTGAATCCATCTCCTGAGTGACCAACAATGTCATACTGAAGAGACAAAACAGACCAGAAAATTAGACACGGTAAATGTTGAATACACCTCCAGGGCATGCTGCTATTGAGTATTTGTCAGCAATACCTAGTATTAAGTTTTTTTTTAAATTCACTCACGGGACATGGATATCACTGGCTGGGCTGGCATTTATTGCCCATCACTAGATGCCATTGAAAAGGTGGTGATTAGCTGCCTGCTTGAAATGCTGCCATCCACGTAGGCCCACGGTATGGTATGGGTAGGCCCAATATGCCATTAGGGAGGGAATTTTACAATTTTTTTTCCCAGCAACATTGAAGGAATGGTAACTAAAAGCCAAAAGAACTGCGGATGCTGTAAATCAGGAACAAAAACAAAGTTGCTGGAAAAGCTCAGCAGGTCGGGCAGCATCTGTGAAGGAGAAAACAGAGTTAACATTTCGGGTCCAGTGACCCTTCCTCAGAAGGAAGGAATGGGAAGGAATCGCAATCCGATTGAAGGAATGGTGATGTATTTCCAGGTCTGGATGATCAGTGGCCTAGACAGGAACATTCTGGTGGTAGTGATCCTATATACCTGCTGTTTTTATCCTTCTGGACGGACAACCCCAGTTGTGGGTTTGGAAACTACTGTTCAAGGACCTTCAGTGAATTTTTGCAGGGCATCTTGTAGATAGTATATATATACTGTTGCTGAGTGTTGGTGGTGTGGTATAATGGCTCAGTGGTTAACATTGTTGCCTCACAATGCTAAGGACATGGACTCGATTTCAGCCTTGGGTGAATATCTGTGTGGATTTTGCATATTGTCCCCATTTCTGTGTGGGTTTCCACTGGATGCTCCAGTTTCCTCCCCCAGTCCAAAGATGTGCAAGTTAGGTGGATTGGCCATTCTAAATTGTCTGTTGTGTCTAGGAATGTGTAGGCTTGGTGGATTAGCCATGGTAAATATGGGATTACAGTGATAGGCAAAGGGGCTGGGTCTGGGTGGGATGCTGTTTAGAGGGTTGGTGCAGATTCAATGGACTGAATGGCCTCTTGCCACACTGTAGGGATTCTACGGATATGTGGTGGTGGGAGTGAATGCTAGTGGATGTGGTGCCAATAAAGTGGTTGCTTTGTTCAGGATGGTGCTAAGTTTCTTGACTGTTGTTGAAGCTGCACTCATCTAGTCAAGCAAGGAATATTCCATCACACTCCTGACTTGTGCTTTGTAGATGGTGGACAGGCTTTGGGAGTTAGGAGGTGTGTTACTCACTGCAGGAGTCCTAGCTTCTGACCTGCTCTTGTAGCCACAGTATTCATATGGCTAGTGCAGTTTCTAGTCAATGGTAACCCACAGGATGTTGACTGTGAGGGATTCAGTGATGTCAACTGGCAATAGTTAGCTCATCTCTTATTGGAGATGGTCATTGCCTGGCATTTGTGTGGCATGACTGTAACTTGCCATTTTTCAGTCCAAGCCTGGATATTGTTCAGGTCTTGAAAAGAACAAATGATGGAGATTGCAGTGGGTCAGACAGCATCCATGGAAAGAGCACAAGCCATCGTTTCAAATCTAGATGACTCTTTATCAGAGCACAGGTCTTGTTGTGTTTAGGTAAGACATCACTTGGCTTGTGTGAGATCCTTTATGTATACCTGGTCAGTCTGCGCCACCGCATGCTGTCCGCAAAGTGCCTCGGTGGGGTGGGGGGAGGCGGTGTCAAGTGTGCCACACTTCTGTCTCCCTCTGGAATGTGCCTTTACAAAGGAAGTCTGAAGAAACATGAAGCAGCTCTGTGACTTGGGAGTTTATGCTCTACAGTCTGCTTCCCAGGATGCACACCAAAACAAACATCAACTGTGCCTAGATGACCATCAACCTGGAGAAAGACTCTGTTTGGTATGCCTGAATCTTGTTGGTCTTCCAGAACAAGGAGTTGACCTTGACCAAGTGTTGCAGACTGGCACATTCCAAGGCCCAGGACTACGTGCTCAGGGATGCACTAAAGCTTGGAGCATTTGGCGCAGAGGGGAAAGGCTACTGTCCGAGGTCTTTCTGCTGAAGGTAAATAGGGATCCGTTTAGTTATCAGACTCTCCTAGTATGTCAAATATATGTAAATATTAGTATTTTGTGTATAAGAGAGGTCTTTGGTTTTGTGGATAGCCAAACTCCAATGTTTTGTGTGTTTACTTGATATGCAACTGTGCAGACCCGAATTGCTTTTGTGTCCATGTATATATACAAAGAGATTTTTTTTATGAATAAAGTATATTTTTGAAATAAAAAAATGGACTATTTCAGTACAGGCAGAACCTCCTTATTCATATTTCTTTTTGTTATTCTTTGTCCATTTCAGACAACCTAAACCCTGCTTTTGGTGTTCAAATGGAAAACCTTTCACCTGTTAGACTTGTGATTGATACGAGTCAAGGTGGTTTTTATATTTTGAATGTACTTGAGCTCCAGTGGAGCAACAAATTTTCTGGTCCAAGGTAGCTGTATCTGGAAAGTACAACCTGCATAAATAAACTTCTGAAGTTAAGATTGTGTTGCTGATCTGAACTTCGAGTATCAATTCTGTCTCCGTTCAAGAAGAACAAACAGACTGCTGAAATAGGAAGGCCTGGGAGTTCACAGACACAAACTTTTAAAGGTGGCAAGGAAAGTTGAGAATGTTAATAAAACGCATACATGCAGGATATTAGGCTTTGTAAGCAGGGACAGAATAAACACAAGGAAGTTATGGCATAAACTTTGACAAAACACTAATTGCGCCTCAGCTAGTAAATTGTGTTGTATCCTGGGCACCACACTTTAGTACAGATGTTGAAGACCTGGGAAGGATGAAGGACGACTATGATATTCCAGAGAACAAGGTTTATGGATAGACTGAGGAATTGGACTTGAGCCCTCGGAGCAGAGGAGAATTATTAAAAGTGTTGACAATTTTGGAAGCACATGATGGAGTAGACGGGGACAAACCGTTTCCACTGGCACTGGAATCAGTACATAGAGGGCAATAATTCACAAAAGAATCAGAGGGAGGGGAGCAGAATATTTTTAAGTGGGGCGGGGAGGGGAATTGTTTTGATCTGGAATGCTTTTCCTGAAAGAGAATGGAAGCTGATTTAACATTAACATTCTGTAAGACCATAAGAAATGGGAACAGGAGCAGGCTATTTGGCCCCTTGAGCCTGCTCTGCCATTCAAAAGGATCATGCCTGATCAGGCATTCCTCATGGCCACTTGCCTGCCCTTTCCCCATAACCTTAGATTCTTGACCAGTAGGAGAATCAATCTATAGCAAAAACAGACATTGCTGGAGAAACTCAGCAGGTCTGGCAGCATCTGTGCAGAGAAAGCAGAGTTATCATTTTGGGTCCAGTGACCATTCTTCAGAACTGAAGTATCTATTGATTTCAACCTTAAATATACACAAAGAGTCTGTCCCCATAGCTCTTTGTGGCAAGGGGTTCCAAAGACACTCATCACTCAGAGAAGAAATTCTTCCTCATCTCGGTCTTAAATTGACACCCTTTTATTCAGAGACTATGCCCTCTGGTCCTAGACTTTCCATGATGATAAATATCATCTCAGCATTTAGCCTGTCAAGCCCCTTAACAGCCATTTATGTTTCAATGAGATCACCTCTCATTCTCTGAACTCCAGTGAGCAGAGTCCCAATCTGTTTAGAGTTGGCTCACTAGACATTCCTCCAAACCGTGCATCACCCTTGTGAACCTTTCCTGAACTGCCTCCAATGAAATAATGTCTTTCCTTGAATAAGGGGAGCACAACTGCTCACAGTACTCCAACTGTGGTCTCATCAGTACCTTACACAGTTGCAGTAAGACTTCTCTACTCTTATATGCCAACCCCAATAAAGATCAACATTCCATTCGTCTTCCTGATTATCTCCTGTGCTTTGTACTAGCTTTGTGTTTCTGACGTTTTCTCCATTTAAATAATACTGTTCTTTTGTTCCTCCTTCCAAAATGAACAACTTCATAATTTCCCATTTGCCAATATTTTATCCACTTATTTAACCTATCTGTATATCTTGCAACCCTTTGCGACTTGCCTTTCCACCTATTTTGAGTTGGCTGCAGATTTGGCTGCAGTACATTTGCTTCCATCCTCCAAGTCATTAATATATATTGTAAACAGTTGCAGTCCCAGCACTGATCTCTGTGGAAGCCCATTGGTTACACATTGCCAACCTGAAAAAGAAACCCTTATCCCTGCTCGTTGTTTCCTGCCCATTAGCCGAATCTCTAATCCATGCCAATATATTACCGCCAATACCATGGGCTCTTGCCTTTCATTAGAAAGTTGGGCATACATCTCTTACAAGGCAGCCAATCTGCTCATTGTGCTTTTGCTAGGTCTTTGAATGAGCAATTCCATTCGGCCTGGTGCCCCCCTGCTCTGTCTTCAAGTTTGTCGAATTCTTTCTTTTTTTGAGGAATCCCCAATTCCCAACCAATAATGTGTGCTATCAAGACTCCCAATTCCTGGACTAGAATTATTAGAAAGATCAATGACCTGAAGTTCTCTTTTCCTTCCTCACATAGTTACGTATGGCGAGAGGAATCCTTAGTGGCAGGAATGGCGCAAAGGTAAGGTTGAGAATCTATGCCGCTCAGTGCCAGGTCACAGCCCCAGTGGGGAGGCTGAGGAACATCGGCTAGGAGCTTCCACAACAGAAGGCTTGTTCTTGTGCACATCAGATTGTTCAGTGCAGCACAGAACTCCCTACTAGTCCTTTTGACTGCATTTAGGGCATTGGGCTAGCTGACCACAAAAGGAAGACATAAAGGAAGAGAAGTTCATTCCTCAATTACCAAAGGCAGACCTTAAGTTATTCCTTCAAGCGTCTAAAATTAGAAGAAGTAGCATTCAGCAACAGTGTGGTTCACTAATGTCCTTTAGGGAAGAAAACCTGCCGTCTGTACTCGGTCTGGTTTACACTGATTCTATGACCCACTGCAATGTGGTTGACTCTTAACTACCCTCTGAAATTGCCCATTCAGTGGTATTCAAGAAAGCAGTTCACCACCACCTTCTTAAGGGCACTTAGAGATCAGAAATATATACTGGCCTTGCCAATTACTTCCATATCCTAAAAATGAAGTAAAGGAAATTTTTATCCTCCTTCTAAATGTAATCATTTCAATATGCCTTCACTTGCACAGTAATTATACATAAGGAAGCTCCAGTATAAACAGTAAACTATTATTATATAGCTTTCATTTTGAGGTCTCAGAGGATAATTCATTTATCGTCTGCACACTTCTTTACAAAAAACACCGAAACGTGCCAATAAAATTTACAGTCCAACCTGGGTGGGGTCACAGAACACACACTTCACACTGCAGTCTGTACACAATAGACCAGATTCATTTGAAAATGGGCTTGCTTGGATTTATCCAATTTAGTCGTTCAAGCCACATCAGTTACAAATTACTGTTAACGCCATTCAAGCAGCGACGTAGAACTGTAAAGGGTTACAGTAATGAAATTGGACACTTATCCCCATCTACTGTGCACTTGGAGAACAAGATGTGACTGGCCAGTTCATCAGCACTCCATCTACTGTGTACTTGCTTGAGTCCTGATGAATTGCCCAATCACATCCTTCTCTCTTCAAGGCTTTGTAGAAGCTAACAAAAACAATGACAATTCTGATGAAGGATCACTGGATTCGAAACTTTCACTCTGCTTTTTTTTCCCACAATGCTGCCAAACCTGCTAAGTTTCTCCAGCAATTTCAGTTTCCGTCCACAAGAAATTCCACATAGTTTTCACACTCTGACTCATTGTTTAAAAGCAAATTTCATTCCTTGTCAAGAGACAGCAAGAACTGCAGATGCTGGAGTCAGAGAAAACACAGTGTGGAGCTGGGAGGAACACAGCAGGCCAGGCAGCATCAGAGGAGCTTCCTTGTCAAGTTCTGATTCAGCACATCAACTATCTCAGTATTTCAGTAGGGGATTACTTTGGGAATAGTGATCACAATTCAGTAAGTTTTAGAATACTTGTGGACAAAGACGAGAGTGGTCCTAAAGGAAGAGTGCTCAACTGGGGGAAGGCCAACGATAGCAAAACTCGGCAGGAGCTGGGGAATGTGGATTGGAAGCAGTTGTTTGAGGGTAAATCCATATTTGAGATGTGGGAGGCTTTTAAAGAGAGGTTGATTAGAGTGCAGGACAGACGTGTCCCTGTGAAAATGAGGGATAGAAAGGGCAGCATTAGGGAACCATAGATGAGAGGTGAAATTGTGAGACTAGCAAAGAGGAAAAAGGAAGCATACATAAGGTCTAGGCGACTGAAAACAAATGAAGCTTTCGAAGAATATCAGGAAAGTAGGACCAATCTGAAATGAGGAATTAAGAGGGCTAAAAGGGGTCATGAAATATCTTTAGCAAACAGGGTTAAGGAAAATCCCAAAGCCTTTTATTCGTACATAAGGAGCAAGAGGGTAACTAGAGAAAGGGTTGGCCTACTCAAGGACAAAGGAGGGAAGTTATGCGAGGAGTCAGAGAAAATGAGTGAGATTCTTAATGAGTACTTTGTGTCGGTATTCACCAAGGAGAGGGACATGACAGATGTTGAGGTTAGGGATAGATGTTTGATTACTTTAGGTCAAGTCAGCATAAGGAGGGGGGATGTGTTGGGTATTCTAAAAGGCAGTAGGGTGGACAAGTCCCCAGCTCAGAATGGAATCTATCCCAGGTTACTGAGGGAAGCAAGAGAGGAAATAGCTGGGGCCTTAACAGATATCTTTGCAGCATCCTTGAGCACGGGCGAGGTCCCGGAGGACTGGAGAATTGCTAATGTTGTCCCCTTGTTTAAGAAGGGTAGCAAGGATAATCCAGGTAATTATAGACTGGTGAGCCTGACGTCAGTGGTGGAGAAGCTGCTGAAGAAGATATTGAGGCATAGGATCTATTTACATTTGGAAGAAAATGGGCTTATTAGTGATAGGCAACATGGTTTTGTGCAGCGAAGGTCATGGCTTGCCAACTTGAGAGAATTCTTTGAGGAAGTGACAAAGTTGACAGATGAGAGAAGGGTTATAGATGTCATATACATGGACTTTAGTAAGGCGTTTGATAAGGTTCCCCATGGTAGGCTGATGGAGAAAGTGAAGTCGCACGGGGTCCAGGGTGTACTAGCTAGATGGATAGAGAACTGGCTGGGCAACAGGAGACAGAGAGTTGTAGTAGAAGGGAGTTTCTCAAAATGGAGAACTGTGATCAGTGGTGTTCCACAGGGATCCGTGTTGGGACCACTGTTGTTTGTGATATACATACATGATCTGGAGGAAGGTATAGATGGTCTGATTAGCAAGTTTGCAGATGACACTAAGATTGGTGGAGTAGCAGATAGTGAAGGGGACTGTCAGAGAATGCAGCAGAATATAGATAGATTGGAGAGTTGGGGTGGAGAAATGGCAGATGGAGTTCAATCCAGGCAAATGCGAGCTGATGCATTTTGGAAGATCCAATTCAAGAGTGAACTATACGGTAAATGGAAAAGCCCTGGGGAAAATTGACGCACAGGGAGATCTGGGTGTTCAGGTCCATTGTACCCTGAAGGTGGCAACGCAGGTCGATAGAGTGGTCAAGGCGGCATACGGCATGCTTTCATTCATCGGACAGGGTATTGAGTACAAGAGTTGGCAGGTCATTTTACAGTTGTAGAGGACTTTGGTTCGACCACATTTGGAATACTGCGTACAGTTCTGGTCGCCATATTACCAAAAGGATGTGGATGCTTTGGAGAGGGTGCAGAGGAGGATTACCAGGATGTTGCCTGGTATGGAGGGCGCTAGCTATGAAGAGAGGTTGAGTAGATTAGGATTATTTACATTAGAAAGACGGAGGTTGAGGGGGGACCTGATTTAGGTCTACAAAATCATGAGAGGTATAGACAGGGTGGATAGCAAGAAGCTTTTTCCCCAAAGTGGGGGACTCAATTACTAGGGGTCACGATTTCAAGGTGAGAGGGGAAAAGTTTAACGGAGATACGCATGGAGAGTTCTTTACACAGAGGGTGGTGGGTGCCTAGAACGCCTTGCCAGCGGTGGTAGTAGAGGCGGGCACGATAGCGTCATTTAAGATGTATCGAGACAGATACATAAATGGGCAGAGGGCAGCGGGATACAGATCCTTGGAAAATAGGCGACAGGTTTAGATAGAGGATCTGGATTGGCACAGGCTTGGAGGGCCGAAGAGCCTGTTCCTGTCCTGTAATTTTCCTTGTTCTTTGTATCTCACTTGCCATTTCTTTTAACATCCTAGGATGAAGTCCATCAGGATCAGGGCACTTGTCAGTTGACAGCTTCAACACCATCTGAGTACCATTTCACTGGTAATTGTGACTTTCTGGAGTTCCTCCTTCTCTTCCATTTCCTGATTTATTGTTTCTTTTAGAACGTCCTTTGTATCCTCAATATTGAAGACTAATGAAAAATACCTGTTAAATTCATCTGCCATTTCCTTATTTTCCATGATTAATTCTCTCTTCTCATTTTCTATAGGACCAACACTCGCAATTGCCTCCTCTTTTCTTTAAGTATTTCTAGAAACTTTTACTATTTGTTTTTACTCTTCTGGATAGCTTTCTCTGAGAGTACTCTAATTTTTCCCTCCATTACTTTCTGTCATTCTTTAATGTTACTTATAGTGTCCAAACCTCTTACTACCTGTCTTTGTACAATTATTTCATTTTTCTTTATGTTTGATACTATCTTTAACATTTTTATTTAACAACAGAACGTATCATTCTGAGATTTCTGAAATATCCTTTAAATGTCTGCTACTGCCTCTCTATTGACCTATCCCTTAACCTAGCCTAAACATTGCCAGTTCATTTTAGACAGTTCTGCTTTCATACCCTCATAACTGCCTTCATTTTAATTATAAAACGTTGTCTTAAACTCATGTTTCTTTTCCTCAAACTAAATGCAAAATTCAATAAATTTCTGGCTGGGTGGGTGTGTCCGACCATCTGTGTATGGCAGATTAGGTTGAACTACTGGTCAAGTGGGATTGGAGACTGAGAAGCTGCACTCTGAAGAAGTGAACTAATTGCTCTTTTAGAAATTTGCTTTGGCTCAGAATTTTCCTTTAAATCCGGTCTTCACTTACTGCCAGTTCTTTCATGGAATCCATTGGAGTGCATCCCAGGCACAACCCTTGCTGTGTTGAAAGCTTTCACTGTTGATGCTTCAAGCTGCAAATAGCTCTGTTCAGTTTCTCCCCAACACAGTGTGTGCACATGAGCACACTATGCATTTTACTGCATCCCAGTCTCCAAACAGACTGCAAAAAGACCACTTTTGCTTTCACCTCTTAGAGAAGAAAGAAAAAGCGACAACAGTTCTGCAGACTCTTTCATTTCTGCCCAGTGACAGCATCCAACACACCTAAATCAGACTGAATAGAAGGAGAATGATTGGAATATATCCTTGGAGCCAAAAAGTGCCTAATTTTTCTCCTTGCAGCAGTCTGCTGTATCCATTTAATTAATCTTTACCCATTATGTGAATGAAACTGCAGCTCTGATGCCAACTGAGTTGGAGGTCACTACAGCTGTTGACGTATGTTCCAAGTGAGAAAAGGAATGAGATGACCTGTGTGGTTTGAAGGTCGGGATAAACTAACTTACTGTCTGCATCTCGACTTCTCCGACTCCTGCGCTGTTTGGCCGGGAGCTCAGCAGCTGGGATTGCATGTTGAAAACCAGTCTAAGCACAGACAATTCACTTCTCACCCAATAAGGCTGAGGAAAACTGGAATTCACACTCAATGCAATTTTCAAACCAGGCTCTGTAGATGATGAAGAAACAGTCAAGCTCATGCTCTCATTTCAAGTGCACATGGCTGAGACTGGCCTCTGCCAATGAATCTTACACAGAAGTACATGGCTTGTTGTAGCTATTATTGTATTCCTCTCCATCCCCTCACAGATTTGTTCTCCTTACCTACGTGGTCAATCACCTGTCGAAATTTTCAAATAATACTTGATTTCAGCACTCATTCAGGTACCATCACCGTCATCTTGGTGAAGATATATCTCATTATCCCTCTAGTTCTTTTGCCTCTTAGTTTAATTCCAATTATTGACCTAGTTGTCAGAAAAAAATGTTTCTTCCTACTTGCTCTATCAAAATGTCTTATTAACGCTCCTTGACCTTCTCTGCTCCAACAACAATGCCAACCTCTTCAGCCTCTCCACATAACAGAAGTCCCTCATTCCTGACATCCTTCCAAAAGTATGGTATCCACTTTAATCCACAATCTCCAGGTAAGGCTGAAACTGTGATCTATAGGATCTAATAATGACATCCTTGTTTTTGTCTTCGAAGCTCAGTATCCTGCGCACTTTCTTAACTGTTTTCAAAACCTGCCCTGCCACCAGAGATTTCTGAACAAAAAAATGCACATTATGCTAAATAAAAGGAAAGAAAATGATTTAAAATTTATTTAGGGGGCTGTGCGATTAAAGTCTTTTGAAATCAATTTTATTATTATTTCAATTTGCATTTGTCAGTCATCGCTGGCATACAGCTGCAGAGGACATCAAGTTCAATTTGACTGTACAAACCCGCCTGAACTTGTGCATTCAACACCTCAGGGGAACATCTAACAGCATTTTACAACCCTTGAGGCTGAGATTTGAAGGCACTTGGCAGCCAAAACTTCACTTTTGACATGTATTCATTACTCTTTCAGAGACAAACGTGACAGCTAGTTTGTGCAAAGCAAGCTCCCACAAAGAACAATGAGGTGGAAAACCACTGCGTCTGTTTTGCTGGTGTAGATTGAGGGATAGGCGTAGGTTAGCACATCACTGCTTGGTACAGCCAACCAAACAAAGGCAGCAAGTGTCAAACATCTCATTTGAAAGACTGAGCATTAGCATACCACTAGACAGAAGTAATGAAATATGGGACGGGGCATGTGAAAAGTCCTTAGTGCTTTTCCAACTGCTGAAAACATTTGAGTTTATCACTTGCTCCAATTTGAGCTTTGCATTTCCACAATTCCTCTTGAAAGGAGAATGGGCCACTCAGCGGCATGAAGTCATACAGTCACAGAGCATGGAAACAGACCCTTTGGTCCAACGTAATACCATGCCCAACATAATCCCAAACTAAACTAGTCCCACCTGCCTGCTCCTGGCTCCTTGTAATTGTACACACATCCACCACTTCCTCAGGAATTTCACTCCACACGCAAACCACCCTTTGCATGAAAAATTTGCCCCATACGTCTTTTTAAAATCTCTCTCCTCTCACCTTAAAAATACACCCCCTAGTCTCGAAATCCCCCAACCTAGGGAAAAGGCAACTACCATTAACTTTATCGATAACCCTCATTATTTTATACGCTTGTATCAGGTCACCTGTCAACCTCCTACACCACAGTGAAGAAAGTCCCACCCTATCCAGCCTTTCTTTATAACCCAAACCTTCCATACCCGGCAACATCCTTGTACATCTCTTCTGAAGCCTCTCCAAGCTTAATAATATCTGACCTATAACTGGGCCACTCTAACTGGACACAGTATTCCAGATGAGGCCTCACCAATATCCTGTACAATCTCAACATGATGTCCCAACTCCTGTCCTCAAAGGACTGAGCAATGAAGCCAATCGTGCCAAATGACTTTTTAACCACCCAAACTTCAAAGAATTATGCACCTGAACCCTTAGGTCCCTCTGTTCTACAACATTACCCAAAGCTCTACCATTAATTGTATAAGTCCTACTCTTGTTTGTTGTACCAAAATGCAATACCTCGCATTCATCCAAACTGAACTCCATCTGCCATTTTTCAGCCCATTGACCCATTTGACCAAGATCCTTTTGTAATCTTAGAGAACCTTCTTCACTGTCTACTATGCCACCAATGTTGTCTGCAAACTTACTAACCATGCCTTCTGTATTCTCATCCATTTCATTTGTATAAAATGACAAACAAAAGAGGACACAGAACTGAATCCTGTGGAACACGGCTTTGAGCCTTGGCAGCCATTCAATTAGACCATGGCTCAAACGTATCTTGACTCCATTTTCTGCCTTGTTCCCATATTCTTTAATCCCTTAGGGCAATAAAAATCTTACTTTAGAAATTTGAATTGACTTAGTCTAAGCAGATTTTGTTCTGGGGGAGAGGGGAGGTATCCAAACTTCCAATACGCTTTGTGTAAAGACGTGGTCTCTGGTATCACATCCGAAATCCTAGCTCTAATTTTAATGCCCATTTGGTCTGAAGGTCAGTTCCATAGGACTCTTGTTCTCTCTAAGCAAGTGAACAATGTTAATCATCTTAAACACCAGAACTGGATCTGCCCTTCATCTGCTATACTCAAGGGAGTACAAGCCAACTCTAGGCAATTCATTCTCATAGATTTTTAAGTTCATTCGCAGGATGTAGGTGCCATTGGCTGGTCCAGCTTTTACTGCGAATTCCTCATTATCCTCGAGAAGGCAGTGTCGAGCCTTGTAAGTGATAGATGGGCTTTGGGGAGTCAGGTGGTGAATTATCCACTGCTGGATTCTTATACCTGCTCTTGTAGCCTCAGTATTTACTATATACGAGTCTAGTTCAGTTTTTGGTTACGGTAAACCCCAGTGGTGGCGGTGGAGGTGAATGTTATCAAGATTATAGTCGTAATTAAGATTCAAATTTTAATTATTTGATGCAGATCTTCCATGTATGGTTGAAATGTTATGTTCATGTTACTAAAAGCAGGTCAGGAAAAAAAGCTATGTCTATTAACTATGAGGAGTTTTGATGGAGAATACATATATCACTGACAGGAGAACTAGTAACCAGAGGGCACACAGAAATAGGAAAAATAAACTAATGGGAGGGGAGCATTTTTCTTACACAGTTTGTTATTTCAGTCTGATAATATGGCAGGAAAGTGTAATGGAAGTAGATTATTCATCCACATTCCAAAGAGTAAGCAGACAAATATTTCAAAGCATCTGCAAGGCTATGGAGAAAGAGCAGGGGGAAGGGGGACTATCTGACAGATCTTTCAAAGAGCCATCACAGACATTAAGGGTTGAATGGTGTCCTCTGTGCTGCAAAATTCCAAAATTCCCCTGTTTACATCACTTATCCAAAACACCAAACCGGCTGCTGGCGCTAAGAGTGACCTTTACCTTAAATTTATGCTCATAATTCTCAAAGGCTTCTAAAACCATACAGACAGCCTCCATGGAGCGCTCCAGCCTGCCGTCCAGTCCATTGAAGCGGTACATGCTCCCAGAGACATCCACCAGAAGCCGCAGACGCTTGGGTTTCAGTTGGGGACTGCCAAGCTGAAATGGCAAGCAAAATGTGGTCAGTCAGAACAGAATCCAAACAATTCACACAGCGAAAGAAGAGATAAACAAGCATATAAATGCATTTACAGAACAGACCACCAACCCCTGCTTCCGTAAGACCTCTCTACAATCTGTCTGCAGGTGACCTAAAGGTTTGGTTTATACTGACCCATCTGGAATGTTGCAGGACTCCAAAGGGTAGCTGCAGTTCCTCTTGTTGGGATAAAAGCGCTTAGAATTCACCAGCTCCACCCAAACATATTTCAAACAAAAACAAAATCAAATTACAACTGGGAAGTCTAAAGCATTTGGAAACAAAACCTGTATCATTCCCTTGAGGTAAAACATCAAAAGAACGACTCCATATTACAGGCTGCTATTTTATAGTGGGAGAAATCCTATTGAACCCTAATGAATTTCCTTTGCACCCTCTTGAAGGCAATCATATCCCTCCTATAGTGGGATAACCAGAGTGCACACAACACTCTAACTGTGGCCTAACTAACATAATATGCAGCTCCATCATAACCCTCTTGCTCTTGTATTCAATGCCTTGACTAATAAAGGCAAGTATCCCATATGGCTCCTTAACTACCTTATCTGTCTTGCAGCCTTAAAAGATTTATGGACATGCACATCCAGGCCCTCTGATTCTCTGTACTTCCCAGGGTCCTATTATTCAATGTGAACTGCCTTGCCTTCTTAGTCCTCTCAAAATGCATCATCTCATTCTCTTCAGGATTAAATTCTATTTACTACTCTTCAGTCCACCTATATCATCCTGTAGTCTAAGACTTTTCTACTCACTACTTACCACACCACGAAATTTTGTGTCATCTGTGCACTTACTCCTACATTCATGTCTGGATCATTAATGCACAATACAAACAGCAATGGACCCTGCACCAAACTTATAGTGCGCCACTGGACACAAGTTTCCAATTACAAAAACACCCTTTGACCACCACCCTTTCTCTCCTGCCGCTAAGGCAATTTTGGGTACAATTTGCTAAACAGTTCTGGATTCTGACGGCTCTTAGCCTCTTAACTAGTCTGCTTTGGGAGACCTTGTCACTTATCAAGTGAAAGAGTCAGTGTAAACGTGCATCTTCCAAATTCATGACCACTTCCTTCTGGAAGGACATCGGAAGACCACCATCTGCAAGATCCCCTCTTTACTCGGAGATATTCTACAGTTCCTTCATTGTCACTGGGTCCAAGTCATGGGATTCTCTCTCTACGGGCATTGTGGGTCTACCTGTACCAAATGGACCGCCACAGTTCCAGAAGAGAGCTCACCACACCTTCTCAAAGGCAAACAGACATGAACAATAATTGTTGCTAGACAGAGTGTGTGAGCTAGAGTGATGTGTGTAAGCCAGAGAAAGAGAGAAAGCCAGAGACAGTATGAGAACCAGAGACAGTATGTAAGCTAGAATGCTGTGTGAGCCAGAGCGTGTGAGACATAATGCAAATGTGAGAGCCAGTGTACGTGTGTAAGCCAGTGAGTCTGTCTCTAGCCTTATGTCACTATGACAGGTTTCTCGTGCTGCTAAGATTGGACCTACAAGCCGACAAGGGATTTATCATTACAAGCACTAGGGAGCTGCCTCACAGAATCCTGGTTCCTGAAATCGAACAGAAGATTGGTAGCATAGCACATTTACAGTTGTCTCTTTTATTATGGGATTATGTTTCGCACAGACTGGTTGGACCAAAGGGTCTGTTTCCGTGCTGTATGACTCTGTTACTCTATCACCTCCCAGAGTGAAGTCTTTAATCTCATTCTCATTTCTTCAGGTTTCAGAAGTTGGCTGAAGAAAAGCTTTCTGGTTTGACTTCCAGGTCCTCTGCACATTCCCTTCAATGTGCCGATTCACACAGTGCCCTGGCCAAGCTTGTCCACAGGCAGACAGCTGCAGATTTTTTTCTTCCTCCCTGTGGGAATGCCCTAGGTCTACCCTTACGGGCTGCTTCATAACAGAGGTCCCTACTGTTTAAAGTATGCTAATTTTATCTGACATGTCACGGGCAAAAGCATAAAATCCTTTGGTCACAGAACTTCAAAGTCAAAATCTTACAAAAGAAGTAAAACTGTTCTGTCAATTCAGTGTGACACCAGAGGGGTCAGCTTCACAAGGGTATGCAGCTAGGATCCTGAAAGGTCTCCATTAGAATGAGCACTGTTTCTGACAAACTAAAGACTCACAATAAATAGACTTTTAGGGGGAAGAAAACACTTTGTGCACTGCTCCACAGCCAATAAATGCAACTAATAATACAATGAAATCAAATTCAATGACTTTACATGAGTAATAACACCATAAAATATTATAGAATACAAGTTGTAACTTAAAAATGTTTAATAAAGAGGCAGTACCTTTTCCAATTATTGTCTGAGAATAATAATAGGAGACACTTTGTTCAATAAGCCAAATGTTTCACTCTTTCTTGAGCCTCTTTAACCTGAAGCAAATACCAATGCATTAAATGGCCTTGTTTGAGTTACTTGTCAAGTTTAGAGATTTCTTCAACAGGTCTCAGGACAACTTGAATTGAAGCTCTTCCAGATGCGGCATTCATAGTTGAACTGGCAAATCTTGATGAAGCCAGAATAACACTTTCTGTTTTTCAAACTGAAAGAACTGCAGATGCTGTAAATCAGGTACAAAAACAGAATTTGCTGAAAAAGCTCAGCTCACAAAAGTGTGAAGTGATTCATTTTGGAAGGTCAAATTTGAATGCAGAGTACAGGATTAATGGCAGGATTCTCGGCAGTGTGGAGGAACAGAGGGATCTTGGGGTCCACATCCATAGATCCCTAAAGTCGCTACCCAAGTTGATAGGGCTGTAAAGAAGGCGTATGGTGTGTTGGCTTTCATTGGCGGGGGAATTGAGTTTAAGAGCCGTGAGGTTATGCTGCAGCTCTATAAAACTCTGGTTAGACCACACTTGGGATATTGTGTTCAGTTCTGGTCACCTCAATATAGGAAAGATGTGGAAGCTTTAGAGAGTGTACAGAGGAGATTTACCAGGATGCTTTCTGGACTGGAGGGCAGGTCTTATGAGGAAAGATTGAGGGAGCTAGGGCTTTTTTCATTGGAGCGAAGAAGGATGAGATGTGACCTGATAGAGGTGTACAAGATGATGAGAGGCGTAGATAGAGTGGATAGCCAGAGACTTTTTCCCACGGTGAAAACGACTACTTCGAGGGGGCATAATTTTATGATGATTGGAGGAAGGTATAGGGGAGATGTCAGAGGCAGGTTCTTCACACAGAGAGTGGTGGGCCTGTGGAATACGCTGCTGGCAGTGGTAGTGGAGACAGATACTTTAAACACTTTTAAGCAACTCTTGGATAGGCACATGGAGGACAGTAAAATGTAGGGTATGCAAGGTAGATTGATCTTAGTAGGATAATAGGTCAGCACAACATCGTAGGCCGAAGGGCCTGTACTGTGCTGTACTGTTCTATGTTCTAGGTCTGGCAGCATCTGTGAAGAAAAAAATCAGAGTTAACGTTTCAGGAACTCTGAGGAAGGGTCACTGGACCCAAAATGTTAACTCTGATTTTTTCTTCACAGATGTTGCCAGACCTGCTGAGCTTTTCCAGTAATTTCTATTTTTGTATCTTCTGTTTGTCAGCAGGAATCGAACTGTTTCACTTTGGCTGCTTCGTGACTACTGCTTAATGGAGAATCACTGGCCCAAAGTCTTGCTGGAAATGGTAACCATGGGATGACTAGCTAATTAGACCCTTTTCCTGAACCATACAACTTGTAAACCATTTTCTTCTTCGTTAAGCAAGAAACAGAGAAACAATGGAGGAGGAGATCACGTGAATTAGAGTGAAGAATTAGTGAAAAAAGATGGAGAGAAAGAAAGATATTCTTCCTTCTAATAATCCAATTGCCCCTCGAGTGCCTCAACTGAATCTGCTTCCACCACATAACGGACGAGACCAGCAGACATATCGGAACACCTCATTGCAAATTAACTTCCAAGATTCTCACCATCCCAACTTGGAAATATATTATCATTTTTTCAGTGTCACTGGGTTAAAATCCTGGAATGCACTTTCTAACAGCATTGTGTGCGCATCCACCTCCCATGGACTGCAGTGGTTCAGGAAAGCAGCTCATCGCCACTTTCTCAAGGGCAATTAGGGCTCAGCCAGAGACACCCACATCCCATCAATGAATTAAAAAAGACACTCTTAGGCAGCATATTCCAGACTTTATCCTAATCATTGCTCGAAAAGATTTTTCCTCATGACTGCATGACATCTTTTGTCAAATTACCTTAAATACCTTAAACCTGGGAAGACAGTGGTGTAGTAGTAATATCACTGGACTAGTAATTCATATCACAGGCTAATGTTTTGGGGATATGGGTTTAAATCCTACTATGGCAGATAACGAAATCCGAATTCAATAAATACCTGGGAGAACTGGCGTAATGGCAACCATGTAATCGCTGTCAATTACGGTAAAACTCCATCTAGTTCACTAATGTCTTTTAGGGAATAAAATCTGCTGTCCTTTCCTGATCTGGCCTACATGTGACTCCAGGCCCACAGTAATGTGCTTAACTCCCAACTACCCTCTCAGCAACTGGGAATGGCCATAAATGTTGCCCTAACCAGCAACTCCCACATCCAGTGAACAAATCAGAAAAAAATAGTTACCAAAATGTTGTCTGAATTAGACGATATGAGCTGTAAGGAGAATCTAGAAAAAACTCTCCGACACCTCCTCCTACCGCCCCCTTGATCATGACCCCACTCCCGACCACCAAACCATCATCTCCCAAACCATCCACAACCTCATCACTTCAGGTGACCTCCCATCCACAGCCTCCAACCTCATCGTTCCCCAACCCCGCACTGCCCACTTCTATCTCCTTCCCAAAATCCACAACCCTGACTGCCCTGGTCGACCCATTGTCTCCACCTGCTCCTGCCCCACTGAACTTAGCTCCACTTATCTCGACTCCATTTTCTCCCCCTTGGTCCCGGAACTCCCTACCTACGTCTGTGACACCACCCACGCCCTCCACCTCCTCCAGAACTTCCAATTCCCTGGTCCCCAACACCTCATCTTTACCATGGACGTCCAGTCCCTCTACACCTGCATTCCCCATACAGATGGCCTAAAGGCCCTCTGCTTCTTCCTGTCCCGCAGCCTGACCAGTCCCCCTCCACTGACACCCTCATCCGCTTAGCCAAACTCGTCCTCACCCTCAACAACTTCTCTTCAATTCCTCCTACTTCCTACAGACAAACGGGGTGGCCATGGGTACCCGCATGGGCCCAAGCTATGCCTGCCTCTTTGTAGGTTACGTGGAACAATCCCTCTTCCGTACCTACACCGGCCCTAAACCCCACCTCTTCCTCCGTTACATTGATGACTGTATTGGCGCCGCCTCGTGCACCCACGAAGAGCTCGAACAGTTCATACACTTCACCAACACCTTCCACCCCAACCTTAAGTTCACCTGGACCATCTCTAATACCTCTTTCTCCTTCCTGGACACCTCTGTCTCCATCTCCGGCAACCAACTGGAAACCGATATCCATTTCAAGCCCACTGACTCCCACAGCTACCTAGAATACACCTCCGCCCACCCACCTTCCCAATTCCTTCGCCTCCGCTGCATCTGCTCCCAGGATGAGGCATTCCACTCCCGTACATCTCAGATGTCCTCGTTTTTCAAGGACCGCAACTTCCCCCACTCAGTGGTCGAGAACGCCCTCGACCATGTCTCCCGCATTTCCCGCAACTCATCCCTCACACCCCTCCCTGCAATAACAACCAAAACAGAATCCCCCTCATCCTGACGTACCACCCCACCAACCTCCGGACCCAACGCATCATCCTCCGACACTTCCGCCATCTGTAATCCAACCCCACCACCAAAGACATTTTTCCCTCCCCACCCTTATCTGCTTTCCGGAGGGACCACTCTCTCCGTGACTCCCTTGTCCGCTCCACACACCCCTCCAGCGCCACCTCACCTGGCACTTTTCCCTGCAACCGCAGGAAGTGCTACACCTGCCCCTACACCTCCCCCCTCACCCCCATCCCAGGCCCCAAGAAAACTTTCCACATCAAGCAGATGTTCACCTGCACATCTGCTAATGTGGTACACTGCATCCGCTGTTCCTGTTGTGGCCTCCTCTACATCGGGGAAACCAAGCCGAGGCTTGGGGACTGCTTTGCAGAACACCTACGCTCGGTTCGCACTAAACAACTGCACTTTCCAGTCGTGAACCATTTCAACTCCCCCTCCCATTCCGCTGACGACACATCCATCCTGGGCTTCCTGCAGTGCCACAACGATGCTACCCGAAGGTTGCAGAAACAGTAACTCACATTCCACTTGGGAACCCTGCAGCCCAATGGGATCAATGTGGACTTCACAAGCTTCAAAATCTCCCCTCCCCCTATCGCATCCCAAAACCAGCCCAGCTCATCCCCGCCTCCCTAACCTGTCCTTCCTCCCAACTATCCCCTCCTCCCACCTCAAGCCCCACCCCCATCTCCTACCTACTAACCTCATCTCGCCCCCTTGATCTGTCTGTCCTCCCTGGATTGACCTATCTCCTCCTCACCTCCCCACCTACATGCACCTTTACTGGCTCCATCCCCGCCTCTTTGTCTCCTCTCCACCTATCGTCTCCTCTTTCCATCTTCTATCCGCCTCCCCCTCTCTCCCTATTTATTTCGGATCCCCCTTCCCCTCCCCCACTTCTGAAGGAGGGTCTAGGCCCGAAATGTCAGCCTTCCTGCTCCTGATGCTGCTTGGCCTGCTGTGCCCATCCAGCTCTACACCTTGTTATCTCAGATTCTCCAGCATCTGCAGTTCCTACTATCTCTAGAAAAAACTAGGGTTGTTTTTTCTGGAGTGGCAGAGGCAGGGGGGAGACTTGATTGAAATCTATAAAATTATGAGATGCATAGTTCGGGTTGACTTTCAGAACCTTTTCCCCAGAGTTGCAATGTGTAATACTCAGGGTCAAGCATTTAAGGTAAGAGGGGGAAAGTTCAAAGGAGATGCGAGGGGCAAGTTTTTTTTAAGACAGAGAGTGTGGTAGGAGTCAGGACTGTGCTGCCAGGAGTGGTGGTGGAGGCCAATACAATCGGGGCATTTAAGAGGCTTTTAGCTAAGCACATGGGTATGCAAGGAGCGGAGGGATATTGACCAAGGGTAGGCAGAAGGGTTTAGTTTAATTTGGCATCATGTTCATTGTGGGCTGAAGTGCCCATTCCAATGCTGCACTGTTCTATAAAGTTCTTTTTAAATTTTATTTTTTTAAAATCTGAGACTGAACAATTTAGTTTCCTTTCTAGATCAGAGCAGTTGAATGGCCTTCAACACATCCTAACAATTCTGTGATTAGCACTGCAGCAGTAATCACTTTGTTATTTACGCTCTAACACTAATTAAAATAAGTTTAATGAAGAACTAATGTGCAAACCCAACCAGACCTTAAAAATAACAGGAATGCTAAAGGTGGGATGCTGGTTGTGTGGACTGTCACAAATCTATCAACAGGCTCTGAAGAATTGTAATTTATAAGGTATCTCTTCTTCCCCTCAACACACTTATCGATTTGCACATAATGGCATGCGTGGCTATTTTCCTGACAAGATTTGGCCTACGATGATTTGCAGGCCATTTACCAATTTGGCTAAACATTTGAAGATATGCAAAATATTGTGGAGGGGTCATATGACAATTGATGTAGTGACAGATTGTGGAGGGACAGGAACTAGAGGGGTGAATATTCCTCCATTCTGTTGCTTAATAAAATTAATAAGCAGGGTTTTCTGACATTATATTTCACACCCAGGGAGGAGTGTATTATTGAGTCGTGCGGTAGTTCAGTACCGCAGCATATGTAGGAAAGCTGCCATTATTCATTTCTCAGCAGCAGAGGGAGGGGCGACAGCGAGGACCAGGGGGCTGCCGGGAAGGTGAGTTTTCCCTCTTAAAGGGCTTACCTCGAGCGTCAGCAGCCTTCATTTTTCAGCAGCAGCGGGAGAGGCGACAGCGAGGACCAGAGGGCTGCCGGGAATATATTTGGGCAGCGGCTGAACCTGAGACACTAAACGTGTAGTGTCTCCCACCTGCCCTCCTCCTCTAACCAAAAAAAAAGGACTCTGTGGTGTGTTGGTAAGGTAAGGTTTTTATACTTTTTCTATTTCTTCTGTATCGTGTAATTGGTTAAAAATTTACTTTTTTTTTAAATTTATCTATTAATTGGTTATTTGAAAAGACCATAGCAGAGAAGTATTAGAAAGTATTTAACTCATAAATTGATATAAAGTAATAAAGTAATTAACTAAGTAGAGATGGCTGGGCAGGTGATGTGCTGTAGCTGTATGATGTGGGAGCTGCCTGATCCCATTGTGAATGGCAGTGACCACATCTGCAGCAAGTGTTGGTTGCTGGAAGAACTCCGGCTCAGAGTTGAAGATCTGGAATCTGAGCTTCAAACACTGCGGCACATCCGGGAGGGGGAGAGTTTCAGGAGGCAGTCAAACCTGGTAGATTAAGTAATTCAAATTCAGTTAGTGATCAGGGACAACAGGGTGTGACTGCAAGTGAGGCAGGTAGGGGGATCCTGAGTTCAGGAGTGGAGGAGCCTCAGCTTTTGACCTTATCCAACAGGTACGAGATACTTACTCCCTGTGTGGATGAGGAAAAGGGCTGCGGGGAGGATGAGCCAGCTCACCACGCACCATGGTGCAGAAGGCCATTCAAGAGGGGGGAGCAAAAAGACAAGTGGTAGTTATAAGGTATTCTATAGTTAGGGGGATAGATAGTATCCTTTGCAAGCTGGATCGGGAGTCCCGCATGGTGTGTTGCCTGTCCGGTGCCAGGGTGCAGGACATCTCTGACCGGCTTGAAAGGATATTGGAGCGGGAGGGGGAGGATCCAGTTGTTGTGGTCCACGTTGGGACTAACAACATAGGCAAGGCTAGGATGGAGGACCTGTCTGGGGATTATCAAGCACTAGGAACGAAATTAAGGAACAGGTCCTCGAGGGTCATAATCTCCGGATTACTGCCCGAGCCATGTGCAAATTGGCTTAGGGATAAGAAAATTAGGGAAGTAAACATGTGGCTAAGGGAGTGGTGTGGGAAAGAGGGGTTCCATTTCATGGGGCATTGGCATCAGTTTTGGATCCGGAGGGATCTGTACCGATGGGACGGTCTCCACCTGAACAGATCTGGAACCAGTGTTCTAGCGAAAAGGATAAATAAGGTGGTCACTAGGACTTTAAACTAGTAAGTTAGGGGGAAGGGAAAGGGAAAACGACAGGGAGTATGATGGTAAATAAAAAGGTAAGCAGCAGGTTAGCATGTATGCAGGAGGGTTTAAGTTCAAGGCAGACTATGAAAGAAGCAAAAAGGAAGGATAACTCAGGAGATATTATTAGAGTTGTTGGAAATCATGAGGGTAAGAAAGCTAGCATAAAGGCACTTTACCTGAATGCTCGTAACATTCGTAACAAGGTTGATGAGTTAACGGCACAAATCATCGCGAATGAATATGATTTGGTAGCCATTACGGAGACATGGTTACAGGATGGTCACGACAGGGAGTTAAATATCTTAGGGTACCAGACTATTCGGAAGGACAGACAGGAAGGTAAGGGAGGTGGTGTAGCTCTGATATTCAAGGACGACATCAGGGAGGTGCTGAGAGATGATATAGATTCTATGGAGAATGAGGTTGAATCCATTTGGGTGGAAATTAGAAATTCTAAGAGGAAAAAGTCACTGATAGGCGTAGTCTATAGGCCACCAAATAATTATGGGGGATTTTAATCTACATGTAGATTGGTTGAACCAGCTCGGTCAGGGTAGCCTTGAGGAGGAGTTCGTTGAGTGTATCCGTGATAGTTTTCTTGAACAGTATGTAATGGAACTGACGAGGGAGCAAGCTATCCTAGATCTGGTCTTGTGTAATGAGACAGGAATAATTAATGACCTTATAGTTAGGGATCCTCTTGGAAGGAGTGATCACAGTATGGTTGAATTTAGAATACAGATGGAGAGTGTGAAGATAAAATCCAATACCAGGGTCCTGTGCTTGAACAAGGGGAACTACAATAGAATGAGGGAGGACTTGGCTAAAGTAGACTGGAAACAAAGATTTTATGGTGGGACAGTTGATGAGCAGTGGAGGACTTTCACAGCAATTTTTCAAAGTGCTCAGCAAAAGTATATTCCAGTGAAAAGGAAGGACTGTAAGAAAAGGGGTAATCTGCCATGGGTGTCTAAAGAAATAAGGGAGGCTATCAAATTGAAAGAGAAGGCATACAAAGTGGCCAAAAACAGCATGAAACTAGAAGATTGGGAAAACTTTAAAGGTCAACAGAAAGCCACAAAAAGAGCTATAAAGAAAAGTAAGATAGAACATGAGAAAAAACTAGCACAGAATATAAAGACAGATAGCAAAAGTTTCTATAAATATATAAAACGAAAAAGAATGGCTAAAGTAAACATTGGCCCTTTAGAGGATGAGAAGGGGAATTTAGTTATGAGATATGATGAAATGGCCGAGGCATTGAACAGGTATTTTGTATCGGTCTTCACAGTGGAGGACACTAATAACATGCCAGTAATTGACAAAGAGACGAAGGTAGGTGAGGACCTGGAAACAATCATTATTATGGAAGAGGTAGTGTTGGGCAAGCTAATGGAGCTAAGGATTGATAAGTCTCCTGGCTCTGATGGAATGCATCCCAGGGTACTAAAAGAGATGGCGGGAGAAATAGCAGGTGCACTGGCGGTAATTTTCCAAAATTCGCTGGACTCTGGGGCAGTCCCAGCAGATTGGAAAACAGCAAATGTGACGCCACTGTTTAAAAAGGGAAGTAGACAAAAGGTGGGGAATTATAGACCGGTTAACTTAACCTCTGTAGTGGGGAAGATGCTTGCGTTTATTATCAAGGAAGAAATAGCAAGGCATCTTGATAGAAATTGTCCCGTTGGGCAGATGCAGCATGGGTTCATGAAGGGCAGGTCATGCTTGACAAATCTTTTGGAATTCTATGAAGACATTACGAGCAAGGTGGACAATGGGGACCCAGTGGATGTGGTGTACCTAGATTTCCAAAAGGCCTTCAACAAGGTGCCACACAAGAGGCTACTGCATAAGGATGCGTGGCGTTATGGGTAAAGTATTAGCATGGATAGAGGATTGGTTGACTAACAGGAAGCAAAGAGTGGGGATAAATGAGTGCTATTCTAGCTGGCAGTCAGTGACTAGTGGTGTGCCTCAGGGATCGGTGTTGGGACTGCAATTATTTACAATTTATATAGATAACTTGGAGTTGGGGACCACATGTAGGGTGTCAAAGTTTGCAGATGACACTAAGATGAGTGGCACAGCAAAGTGTGCAGAGGACTGTGAAACTTTGCGGAGGAACATAGATACATTAAGTGAGTGGGCAAAGGTCTGGCAGATGGAATACAATGTAAATAAATGTGAAGTCATATATTTTGGTAGGAGTAATAGTAAAAAGGATTATTACTTGAATGGTAAAAAGTTGCAGTGCATGAATCACAGAAGGTAGGTCTGCAGGTACAACAAGTAATTAGGAAGGCAAATGGAATTTTGTCCTTCATTGCTAAAGGGATTGAGATTAAAAGCAAGAGAGGTTATGTTGCAGCTGTACAAGGTGCTGGTGAGGCCACACCTGGAGTACTGTGTGCCGTTTTGGTCTCCTTACTTGAGAAAGGATGTACTGGCACTGGAGGGGGTGCAAAGGAGGTTCACTAGGTTGATTCCGGAGTTGAGGGGGTTGGCTTATGAGGAGAGACTGAGTAGATTGGGATTATATTCATTGCAATTCAGTAGATTGAGCGGGGATCTTATAGAAACATATAAAATTATGAAGGGAATAGATAAGATAGAAGTGGAGAGGATGTTTCCACTGGCAGGTGAAGCTAGGACAAGAGGGCATAGCCTCAAGATTAGAGGGAGCAGATTTAGGACTGAATTGAGAAGGAACTTCTTCACCCAGAGGGTTGTTAATCTATGGAATTCCTTGCCCAGTGAAGTAGTTGACGCTACTTCAGTAAACGTTTTTAAAGATAAGGTAGATTTTTTTTTGAACAATAAAGGAATTAAGGGATACGGTGAGAATGCGGGTAAGTGGATCTGAGTCCACGAAAAGATCAGCCATGATCTTATTGAATGGCGGAGCAGGCTCGAAGGGCTGGACGGCCTACTCCTGCTCCTAGTTCTTATTAATACAACTGCGGCAAGACTGTTTAGCTTCAGCCCTTCCCACAGGAAATGGCAGCTTATACTTAACCACATTAATCAAACTGCTTTCCTTCTCTCCTCAGACTCACCTCAGGCTCCAACTCCCCTCTACGTTTATAAATTGCCTTCTCTCCTGTCAAGCCGTCGATTATTTTGGTGTCGTCGAGTTCTCCAATAGACTGGTGTCGCAGCCATTGCCTCTCTTTGCCCTTGGCCTGTTAAAGACATGAGGAGTGAGGGGTATTTGGTGAAATTCTGTTCAGTTACACAGCCACACACTTCGTTTGCATTAGAAACATTTTACAAAGTGCTTTGTTTTTATTTATTGGATGATTATATGAATACACAAATGGAAGTTGTTTAAACAAGTCCCAAAATACATTTTCATGTGTTGAAATGTTTGTGGTATCCAAATACAGTCAGAACTGCTAATTGCATAGAATGGAGAACATGGAAATAGGCCACTCAGTCCATCAGATCCGTTCTGGTATTTATACTCTGAGCAAGACTTGATCCTTCAATCTTACTTCATCTTATCTTAGCACATCCTTCTACTCCTGTTTTCTGTCATGTACTCATCTAGCTTCACCTTAAATATATCTACACTATCTACTTTTCACATAGCATTAGCCAAACTGAGAATGGCCAGAGACGCAGCGAGTAAGGGTTATTGTTATATTTGTTTTTGGGAAGTGAGCTTGTCTGGCGAGGTCAGCACTTATTGCCCTTGAGACACCCACACCCTGTGAACAAAACATAAAAAAAAAATTCTAGCAGCTTCCTTCAGAACAGTCAGCATTCACTTCTGCATGAGATGACTACCTGTATTCAATGGAATAAAATTAACTTTAACACAGATTAAAGTAAAAGATCAAGGGCTGAATCTTACATTTTCGGCTAAGTGAGTCGTGCAGTTGTTTTTGGAGGGTTTCTTGCCATGAGGCCTAATGCGTTTTTTTCATCAAATCTTATCAAGCTCACCTTGTTAACTACCTATCATGCCCCATGACACCCCTCAAGTCCAATTATAGCCCCATCTTACCATGCGCCTTGCTACAACTTGCTGCTGCTGAGAAATCCTGGAATTGACCTGAATCCCATACACCAGCGAGATACTGAAAAGGCCATTGTGCACCCAGACAAGCACTATCAGTTCAGAGCTACATTTCAGGGTTCCCGGCATTTCCCCCAGAAATGGCAGACAGTGGTAAATTGCTGCTCCTCTTTGCAGGCAGGCACCCAATAGTCCTGCTGGATAGATTTCTTCAGAGGATTTCCAGGATCTGTTGTGGATAGTCTAACCCAGATCATGCCGGACTGGTCTGAGGTTGCCACCTGGCCATTGCAGTCTCATCGTCTGGAGGAATGCCCAGCATTATAAGAAGAAAGTTAAATGACTTTCTCCAATTCACCAGTGTAAGTGGCGTTGTGGTCAAGCTACAGCACATGGACTGCAGTGGTTCAAGGAGGCAGCTCACCACCACCTTCTTGAGAGCAACTATGGACAGGCATTGAATGCTGATCAGCAAGTGATGCCCACATCCCATGAGTGAATAAATAAAAAAAATGCCACCATATTAAGTCATAGTTTTTCTATCTCTGTTACTGTACCCAACTCCCACTAGGGCACATACTGTATCATTCTCGCCAATGCCTGCAACACCTTCCTCACTCACACCAGCCTCCAACACCACTAACCCTGCGTGCTTTCTGCACTGCCTACTCACTCACTTGGAACCTCCCCATCTGCAGCCACAGTAACAGCTGTCTCACCCACTTTCATCTCCTGTAATACCTGCCTCTCTCTCATTCCAGGAAGAACACAGCCCACAGTCAGACAGAAAGAGACATGGTGGGTAGCGGACTGTCTGTCATTTGGCTCTTCATCTCTAATGAGAAGGTCCTGACTCTGACTGCATCGAGCAGCTGACTGACTGTGTCGAAACCCCTGGACCTGTATCTGACGCTGCCCTGACTTAGTGTGCCAGGAGCCTGTGATTGAAACCTGATTGAGGCCTGCTGATAACCATGACTACCTTCTTGGTTTTGTGCCTGTGCTAAGCAGCAAGGCAAGACAGAAGTATCAGAAGTCTGGTATCTTTGGCTAAAGAGGCAAGGCAATGCAAAAGGAAGGGATGCTGTGACCATCCGGGTAATTTCAGAGGGAGTGAGCACTACGAGAACAGCGAACAGCCTACAGATGCTGCCTGGTCCAGTCCGTGAGCTGACTGTATGTCCCTGAGGGCTCAGTGTCCTTACTGCAGCATTACAATGAGTTGCTGGTGCAGCATTGAAGTGCCAAAGTGAACTGTAAATGGTTGGGAACACAGAGGCTCGCACATGTCGGTTGTCAATGTACATGGTCGTAGGGTACTTGTGACAGCTGCCCTGAGATGTTAGTGTCCAGCGTGCAACACAGACATCCTGCAGAGCAAACAGTGTGCTGAAGTCACTAGGTACCTGTCCCAACTTTCATGTCCAGAATTCTCGAGATACAGCTTGTTTAGTGCACTTAGTAAGATAGGAAGCTGAATATTAATGAGGAGAGTTGCGGTGTTAACCAGTCCTTGTTTAACAAGCTATAACCCCTTAATTGTCAACCCATCATTGCCTAATGCAAAACTCATTGCCATTTGGCAAAACCACAAATGATAGAGTGAGATAGACCTCACTTGACTTCTCATCCAATTCTGCCATAAAGCCTCCCATAACCCATGTCACTCAGACTCCAGTAGGATTACGCCTTAGACCTCCTTTGGCATTGTTAACTGTGAAGTGAAGCCCATGTGAGACAGTGGTTCAATAGGTAGTACTCACCTCCAAATCATCAAGATCTGGGTTCAAATCTCACAACCAAACCCAGGACACAAGGTCTACACTGAAACTCCCAGTACAGTACTGGAGGAGTGCCACACTGTTGGAGATGCGGTCTTAGTCTTCCAGAGGAGACTTCTGAATAAACGATCCAATGGCAATATTTCAAAGCAGAGCACAGAAGTCCTTTAAGTCTAACATTCAAAATAGTGCTTGAAAAGAAAGATTGGCTGGTCATTGCCACGTAATCTTAGACACAGCAAGCTGGCCATTATCACATTGCTGTTTGTGGGATTTTTCTGTGTAGAGGTTGGCAACCGAGTTTCATACTTCACAACAATGATCATGTTTCAAACACACTTCGTTGCTTGTAAAACACTTTGGGGCAGGGTGAAGTTGTGACAGATACTGTGTGGCAGGCAGGAGCAGGCTCAAAATGCTGAATTGCCTACTTCTGCGCCTAGTTCTTGTGTCCTTACATAACTGAAAATTCACATTTTCTTGTTAAGTACCCAAACTTGTCCCTTAAGGCTGAGTGTGCCAGATTTCTAAGGGCAAAATTCTGTTTCAGACTTGTAGCCATCGAATATTTATTTGTAATTCATGGCACAACAAGGTACAGGCTTCATGAGAAGAGATAAAGGAAGTTCACCAGCAGTGCTATTCTGGTGTAGGATGGGAGCTTGGAACTTGGTGAATTGGATTAGTATTTGAATAGTAAGAACAAAAAATGACATGAAGAAAGGTCGGGAAATGGAACTACACATCTCCAGCAAATGAGCTAGTATTGGCACAGGTTCAATGAACAGAGTGGTCTCTTTCTTTGCTGTAAATGGTACAGTGTGGGAAAGAGACTGATCATTTAGATGCTGACAGCCATTAAGCCAAGAGCAGATGTGGAGGGTTACTAGGGGCTATTGTGTTTCAGTTAAAGTGGATTAGCTGGACATATCAGTGTATAATCTGCTCATAACACTGGATAGAAAACGGAACTGAGTGCTGACATTTTACTCGTCTTTGCTCAGAATACAAAGAACACTTGTAACTTGTTGTCATTATCCAGAGATCTTCAATGCCATGGAAACAGTTTAAACTGAGGCGCAGTAACCACAGGCTTGTAACCCAGAGTAACCTCTTGTGTGCAACACTCTCAATGGAAATGGGGCTGCAGCTGACTGCACTCAAGATTACATCACGTGGAGGAGGGGATGCCAATGAAAAAGAATTGCAACTCCCAGGCTTCATAACAGCAGTCCCCTCACAAACTTTCAACAACCTGATTAGGTGCTTTACATTAAAATAATGACAGGTTATCTTGCTTCTGCCGTTAGAAGTTTGTAGTGCATTGTGATGTTTTAAGGCAGGTGGGGGCATGATGGCAAACATTTCAAGAGATGACAGATTCACCGTTAACTGAAGTCCCAGTTGGTGTTTATTTTCCAGCTGCACATGACTGGCTTTCAGTACTGAGCTGGTGGTCGCTCCAGCCTGAAGGCAGCTTCTGTTCGATAATGACTTCTCATCATTGGGGTGTATGAACATCAAGGTCTATCCTACTATTCAGCTCCCAGACTTCAAAACACTCACTTATTAATGGTTACCTCAGTGTAATTATCCAGTCTATGTGTTTAACTGTGTGTTAATAATATGCAGCCATTCAGTAGGCTGTTTTGATCTGATTACTTCTGTGCTTTTATTCATTGACGAGAACATAGGAGTAGGCCATTCAGCCCCTCAAGTTTGCTCTGCCACTCCAGTCCATTCCAATCACTTTGAAAACATGCCTTGCAATTTTGTTTTAAATCAAAGCACTGAAGTATCTTAATAAATATCTTGATCATAATGAGAAACACAAAACAAAATGCCTGACTCTTTTACTCCTTGCTCAGTCTAATGCCTGAATAACAACTGCTGAAAGAAGTAAAGGCTTAGAATATGGCAACTAAAATAAAGGAAACTCCCAAGTTCTTTTAGAAATAGATTAAGGATAAAAGAATAACAAGGGAAAAAGTAGGGTCCATTAAGGATCACAGTGGTAATTTGTGCATGGAGCCAGTGGATATAGATAGGGTTTGAAATGAATACTTTGTGTTGGTGCTCATTAGTGAAAGGGATGATGTGGATATAAATATCAGGGAGAAGGTCTGTGATATACTTAAAAGATGTTTGCATAGACAGACAGGAGGTTCTGAATGGGCTGCTGTGTGGATATTGATCACTTCAGCATCAGAGGAATTGCGGGTGGTGCTGATCACTGCGCGAACATCCCACTTCTGACCTTAAGATAGAAGGAAGGTCATTGATGAAGCAGCTGGAGATGGTTGGGCCTAGGACACTACCCTGAGGAACTCCTGCAGAGATGTCCTGGAGCTGAGATGACTCACTTCCAACAACCACAACCATTGTCCTGTGTTTCAGGCATGACTTGATATGAGAGCAGTGCTGCTGTTAATGACTTTTCTGATGATCAACAGTGGACTGTTGGGTGGTTATTAGCTGGGTTGGATTTGCCCTGCTTTTTGTGTACAGGACATACCTGGGCAATTTTCCACGCTGTTGGGTAGATACTAGTGCTGGAGCTATACTGAACCAGTCTGGCTAGGGATGAGGCAAGTTTTGGAACATGCCTTCAGTACTATTGCTTGAATATTATCAGGACCCACTGCCTTTGCAGTATCCAGTGGTTCCAACTGTTTCTTGATAATCACGTGGGATAAATCAAATTAGCTGAAGGCTGGCACCTGTGATGCTGGCCACCACTGGAGGAGGCTGAGACAAATCATCCACTTTGCATTTCTGGCTGCAGATTGTTATAAATGTTTCAGTCTCGTCTCTTTCACTGATGTGCCGGGTTGTTTAATTGTCCACCACTATTCGTGATGGAATGTTGTAGGGCTAGAGAACGATCTGATCCACTGGTTGTGGGTTTGCACACCTCATGCAGCATACAGTGTTTGGCATGCAAGTAGTCCTGTTTTATAGCTTCACTTGGTTAACAGCTCATTTTTAGATATGCCAGCTGATGCTCCTGGCGTGCCCTCCTTCACTCTTCATTGAACCATGATTGATTATCTAGCTTCATGGTAATGGTCCAGTGGGGAGAGGGGTATGTCAGGTTAAGAGGTTACGGATTGTGATTGAATACAATTCTGATGTTGATGGTCTGTAGAGCCTCATCAAATTGCTAGATTTGTGCAAAATCTATGTCATTGAGCATGGTAGAGAGATAACAAGGTGTAGAGCTGGATGAACACAGCAGGCCAAGCAGCATCAGAGGAGCAGGAAGACTGACGTTTCGGGCCTAGAACACAGCAGGCAGAGGAGCAGGAAACCCTAACCCTAACCCTAACCCCCTTCATTTTTCTGAAGAAGGGTCTAGGTCCGAAACGTCAGCCTTCCTGCTCCTCTGATGCTGCTTGGCCTGCTGTGTTCATCCAGTTCTACACCTTGTTATCTCAGTATATCCAGCATCTGCAGTTCCTACTATCATTGAGCATGGTAACTGTGCCACATTACACAATTCAGGGTTTCATATATGTGTAGGTGGGACTTTGTTTCCACAAGGATGAGCTGGTCTCTCCGACAGCACTGTCACAGACAGATGCATCGGGAAGGCGATGGCCTAGTGGTATTATTGCTGGGCTGTTAATCCACAGACCCAGATAATGTTCTGGGGACCTGGTTCGAATCCTGCCATAGCAGATGGTGGAATTTGAATTCAATAAAATATCTGGAATTAAGAGTCTAATGATGACCGTGAATCCATTGTCAACTGTTGGAAAAACCCATCTGGTTCACTAATGCCCTTTAGGGAAAGAAACTGCCATCTTGCCCTGGTCTGGTCTGGTCTACATGTGACTCCAGATCCACAGCAATGTGGTTGACTCTTAACTGCCCTCTGGGCAATTAGGGATGGGCAATAAATGCCGCCTCGCCAGTGACGCCTACAATCCGTGAATGAATAAAGAAAAAAAATCTGCTACAGGGAGCTTGGTGAGGATGAGGTCAAATGTGTTTTTCCCTCACCAGCTGGTGCAGGCCCAGTCAAGCAATTCCATGCAGATGGGATTCCTACACTTCTCTTTCACTAACGAAGGGAGCTCTGCATTTCTGACAGGAGATTCTACTCAGGTCTTGCTCAGCAATATGGAGTTTTTTTTCATTCTGACAGGTCTTGCATAGCACAGAACAGTCAGAAGAAGGCAAATCACATCCCCTTTTCACAGCAATCAGTTGCCATATTCTGAAATGTAAAGGTTCAGACAGTCATTTTGACAACTGCTGACAAATGGCATTTGGTAAGTCTGAGGTGAGGGTAATAGCATGGTAGGGTGCCAGCTGGGGGTGTAGGGGTTAGGAGTAGGATGCCAGATGAGTAAGGGAAAGAACTCCAGGGCACAGGGTGGCAAGGAAAGTAGGTGATGGTAGGTCAGGATGGGACAGAGAAATTGGGATTGATGGGGTCTGGTCCGAGCGCTCAGCGTTTGGCATCAAGGGTGGCGTCAGGCCCAGTGGTCAGGGTTTCAGGTTGAGTCCTGGGGGAAGTGGTGGGTCAGGGTCTGGAGGGAGTAAAGGGTCTGGGGTGGTTACTTGGCCTGTGTGAGGTAAATATGGGGTCAGTTAAATAATTGGTCAAGCACTAACTAGACAATGCATTTACTTTTTCAACTTTTCCTAGGTAACTGTTGTACTTAATTTAATCAAAACTCATTGAATTCTCTAAGCTAAACAAAGACTTTTGGAGGGTTCCAGTGGAAGATTCAAATTACCAGGCAATTCCATCCCTATTGCTCAACTTCCATCAACACTAGAACAATGACTCTCTGGTCAGTGAAAAATCTGGGTCTTTTTTATTAATTCACTCATGGGACATGGGTGTCACTTTCTCGCCAGCATTTATTGCCCATCCCTAGTTACCCTTGAAAAGGTGGTGCAGACCTGCCTTCTTAAACCGCTGCAGTCCATCAGTACAATTTCCTATCAGCAGTATACCACTGTATCATCACCTCTGCTGGATCTATCCTGCTGCTGTCCCTGAGTTTATCGTTGTCATTTCCATTGCTGAGATTGATACCGGGTGGTCCATTCGGTATCATTTCTTTATCAGAGTTTGTAGCGGTTTGACATAACTGAGCGGCTTCTTCGGCCATTTCAGAAAGCAAAGAGGAGTCAATCACGTTGCTTGAAATGATATCACTGTTCCTGGATCACAATTCTGGAATTCTTTCCATGACAGCAGTGGGGGTCTACCTATAGCACATCGACTGCTGCACTTCAAGAATGCAGCTCATCACCACCTTCTCCAGGGCAATTAAAGTTGGGAAATAAATGCTATCTCAGCCAGTAGTGCCTGCATCCTGTGAAATTATAAAATATTCTTTTTATTATTTCTGAAGTCTAATATTGGATCCTTATTTTACCTTTACTCCAGTGGCGACATCCCTGTTTTCCAACTATCTCATCATCTTTGAAATTGTTCATTGTCACCCTGGACTTGATGGGGCCACTAACATCCTCTTACTTCTTCCCTGGCTTTCTTTCAGCCTTCCTCAGTCCATTTCTCAATGTTATCCACTATCTGTTTTTCCTCTTTCATTTTTCCCTCAATTTCTCCATCAATTGTTGGCGGGTTCAAGACAGACTAGTCTTTGCTTCCAATATCCATACATGGTTACTTTTCACTCTATAATCCCACTTCTTCATCTCTCTCTGTATCTAAGGAAATTGCAGCACATTACAGGTGACATCAGCAGCATAATTCAACACCTTTCTGAAGAAGGGTCTAGGCCCGAAACGTCAGCCTTCCAGCTCCTCTGATGCTGCTTGGCCTGCTGTGTTCATCCAGCTCTACACCTTGTTATCTCAACACCTTGACAGCAGGTTACATTGTTTATGCTCCTGATGGTTGTGTGTGAACATTTAGAAGATTCAAAACTAATTTAGTTAAAAGTTTGCGGGTGATGGGGCTGGATTTGTAGGAGGACCTTGGGTGGGATAACTGCAAACATACAACATAGGAGCAGAGTAGGCCAATAGACCCCTCAAGCCTATTCTGGCATTCAATACGATCATGGCTCATCTGGTTGTGTTCTGAATTCCACATTCCCATCTATCCCCGAAAACCCTTGATTGCCCACCTAACAAGAATCTATCTGACTCTGCTTTAAAAATATTCTATGGCCCTGCCTCCACTGCCTTCTGAGGCAAAGATTTCCAAAATCCTACAACTCTGAGACAGAGAAAAAAAAAATCCCCTCACGTCTGCTATTTAGTGTTATGTTCATGTTAATGTGACCAACTAATTTTAAAACAGTGCCCCCTAGGTCTGGACTGATACACAGATGTCATAGCAGCAAATGTCAAGTGTGACAGCACTGTGCCTTTAAGAGGGATTTGCACTATGCTGTTTTTTTTTGCAGAGGGGTGTTGCCACTGTGGTGACAGAATGTCTGTTTAGAAGCAGTGGGTAAACAGCTTTGAGCTCCCCGAGTGTTTTTTTCAAATTTAACAAAAGAAGTGTGAGTGGGTGGAGTCAGGCTCACACAGACCCAGGGGTTAGTTGTGCTTTTAGCTGGGGTTTGGAGTTGGCTATTGAAGCTGATAGATACAGCTCTCTGTCTCCTGTAGCAACAAGCTTAAATTCTCTCTCTGCTGCTAGATTGTTTCTTTCAGTGTTCCTTTCTCCTGGACTGTACGGGAGATAGCACATGAGGGAAATCTGTTTTGTCGAAGGTAGCAGGCCAGGCAGCATCAGAGGAGCAGGAAAGCTGACGTTTCGGTTCTGGACCCTTCCTCAGAAAATTGAATTTCTGAAGAAGGGTCCAGACCCGAAATGTCAGCTTTCCTGCTCCTCTGATGCTGCCTGGCCCACTGTGTTCATCCATCTCTACACCTTGTTATCTCTGATTCTCCAGCATTGGCAGTTCCTACTATCTCTGTTTTGCTGAATCTGCCTTTGCCAAGGGTGTGTTTATGGGATGCTGCTATATTGTAACAGTTGGTGATTAGTAGCTAAATAATATTTTATTTTATTAAGTATTTCAATTAAGTTATGTCAATTCTCTTTTTTGTTTGTTTTTTAACTGTGTTGTAAGAATAAATCTGTTTTGCTTGAAGCCTAGTAATGGATTAATCAAATCACATCTGGAACACAGCACCTTTTTCCTTCAAATAGAATAAAAAGTTAGGCTGCAGACTATCCCCTTGATACCTTTCAAGGGGGTTTGGTCTGGTCCATAACACAAGAAGCTGTATTGTTTTGGAGGAGACAGGCACCACCTGTCAGTTCAGGTGGGTTTTCAAGTTCTCAAGGCACAAACTGAAGAAATACAGTGAAGGAAAGCTCTCTTGATCAATATTTATCCTTAAGCCAAAACAGATAAATGGGATAACAAGGTGTAGAGATGGATGAACACAGTAGGCCAAGCAGCATCAGAGGAGCAGGAAAGCTGACGTTTCGGGTCTAGATCCTTCTTCAGATAAATGGGCATGTGTTTCATTTCCTGTTTGTGCAGCGATTGCAGACACTAAGTGGCTGGCATGCTTATCAACAAAACAGTAGTTCAAAATTTGGCATGACAAGCACTTTGAGGACACAAATGTCATATACATGCAAGTAATTCCAATCTTGCTGATCATTCATCATTTATGTCAAAGCAGACTTTGAGGTTTGTTCTAAATTGATATATCATACAATGTATCTAAGCTTCAGCTTACCTGCAGGCTGTCGAGAACGACTCGTATTGATTGAACTTGTCGTCGTATGGCCCCTGAAAACCTCTCATATGTTGCAGCATCATATTCACTCATGTGAATTTCCTTTAACCTATAATAGAAACAAAGTGAAGTGTTGGCTGTAGGCTCCTCAAGTACAAATTTGTCTGAAGCAGCATTTCACCTGTTCCTCCTCTAATCTTGTGTATTATATTCACTGCACCCAATGTGGCCTACTCTATGTTGGAGAAATCAAATGCAGACTGGGGGACCGCTTTTCAGAACACCTCCGGTCATTGTGCAAGCATGACTCCAACCTTCCTGTAGCCAGTCATTTTAACACAGTGGGCTTGCAGGCCCATTTATCTGTCCTTGGCGTGCTGCAGTGCTCCAGTGAATTTCAACAAAAACTGCAGGAGCAACATCTCATCCTCAGACTAGGCATTTTACAACCTTCAACACCTTCAGATTGCAAAGCCACTCCCATTCCTTCCCTGTCTTTTAGCTTTACTTATTACATTCTCTGTCACCATGTCTTCTCTCCCCTCCTCCCACTCCAGTGGGACTGTCTGTTCTTTCCTGTCTGGCAGTTAGACACAGACCATTGTTCTACATTAGCTTGCTTTCTCTCCATGGATGCTGCCTGATCTACTGTGATCTCCGGCATTTTTTGTTTCAGGACAAAGGAAATATCAAGCCTGGATTAAAATGCAACTCATTACTGTATTAAAACTCTGATTTAGCTAGCTTACTCAACAGATATTTGATGCCGCCCTAAATAAATAATTATGGCTGGTAAAACTGCCATCTAATCATTGGGGGTAAAACACATCTAATTCTGAGCTGGGGTCGATACACACTGTATCGAATCTGACTTTCAGCATCTGCAGTTCTTGCTATCTTCTAATTCCGAGCCAGTCCTGATTCTTTGCTCAATTCTGTTTAACTGAGTTGCTGGCCAAGTTTTGTTATAGAGAAACAAGAGGAATGCATTCAGCCTCCTCGGCCTGTTACACTTTTCCTTCTATCATTGATTAATCCATTTAGCTGCCTTTGTTCCATATCCAATACTCCCCTTGCCTAATGAAAACCTACCTCTCACAATGATGTTGGAGGTTGGACTTTGAACTGAGGTTCGTAGATGCTGCTGGGAGCTGCTAAAGAATGAGTAGGTAGTCTCTGAGGTCACAGTTCCATGCTCAAGTCTTACACTAGGACATGTTAGCTATTGACATGGTCAGGATTAACAGGTGCTAATCTTCTCAAAACTTCCCCACTCATTCCCATATCGATATTCGCCTTTATGTGATGGTACAAACTAAAGGAACTCATTCATTTCAGATAGACATTCAGAATAGGAAGAACGTTGGAAATGATGGTAGCCTCATGTGAGTTTGGAGTAACATGATTCTTGATTGCCTTCTGATTTGGTGCTGCATGTCTAAGGTAGAAATGCTGGCCTTGCTAGCAACATTCACATCGCGTGAAAGAAAGGTGGCATGTGGTTCAGTGGTTTGTGCTGCTGCCTCAAAGTGTCAGGGACCCAGGTTCAATTCACCCCCGGGCAACTGTCTGTGTGGAGTTTGCACGTTCTTCCCATGTCTGCATGGGTTTCCTCCCAGAGTCCAAAGATGTGCAGGTTAGGTGGATTGGCCATGCTAAATTGTCTCATAGTGTCCAGGGATATGCAGGTTAGGTGGGCCAACAATGGAAATTGTGGGGTTACAGAGACATGGTAGTGGTCTGGGTAGGATGCTCTTTGGAGGGTCAATGCAGACTCGATGAGCCGAATGGTATCTTTTGGCACAGTAGGGATTCTATGATTCTATCTAGCTGATTAACAGGAGCAGTTAAGAGTGGAAGGTATAGGTACAATATTCTACAGATCTTCCACTAAGGATATTTGCAGTTCTATCGTGAAGCTGTTAAGGCTTTTGAAGAAGTTTCTCAATATCCAAATCCTTGGGGAATAATCCACTGGGCCTCACCATTTACTGAAACAAACGCATTGCTGAGGCCAGTGAATGCAATACAGCACTGCTGGTTCTGTTCTTGATTTTTTTTGGATTTTCCTGGCAACAAACACAATCTCAGAGCTTCTTCTGCAATGTCTGAAGTCACACTTTGTCTCTGGCAACTATAGGAAGTTAGTGATTCAGAACAATGTGTGCCAAGACTTTCCCTGCTGTGTAAATGGGCACACTTCGATAGTTTCCACAATGTGATTTATCTTCCTTCAAGAAGAAAATTATAATTAAAAATTTAAAGGGATATAATGCACGCACTTGAGTAGGAAAGGATGCATCGTATGCTTGAGTAAGAAATGGATTTGTGGCACACATAATCAATGATACAAGGAAAAGTGAAACAGCTTAAGAGGCTGAATGGCTTACTCTTGTTTATCTATTACAGTTTACTGCATTTGAATATTCAATGGATATTAAAGCACTTCATGTTTGAGTACAAAAGGAGTTTACTGTGTTTGAATTTTAAAGGGGTTGTGTATTAAATGGGTGCTCTAAATGTTTTTGAGTATTTAATGGGTTTACTGTGTTTCAGTATTAAAGGGCACATGGAAGGTGGTTTGAATATTAGAGCAATTTAATTGTGTTTCTGTATTAAAAGATGCACTGAACGAGTTTGTGTATTAAAGAGGTTTACTGGGGTTGAGTATTAAAAGGATACACAATGCTACAATGGTGCTAGCTTTCTGGAACGAGGTAATAATGTACAAGATGACACCAAGTCAAGTCGACAACTAGCATGTCATCCTCAGTTGTTATAAAGAATTTCCAGGATTAAGTGAGAATCATCCTACAGGTGACAGAGTTTACATGACAAGAATCGTGAATAGTTACAGAATATGAAACACAGCTTCTTTGATTTCGACACAATGAACAAACTCTGAATGGCCTTTTTAAAACTCTCTCTCAGAATAGACTGTGCTTATATTTTCCAGTGTCTTCAATGTTCATTGGTTTTGTCTACAGTTTGTTAATGTTCGATATTAAGCAGTAGCTTTTTCAGTGGTTTAAAAAGGAGACGTGCCTAGTTCACAATTCAGTGCAGACTTCGTAAATAGTGCCCTTCATGCAACAGGACAATTCACAGAAAATCCTAAAAGAAGTGAAGTGTTGACACGGACATGAAATTGGATGGATTTCATGGGAGGACAAACAATGTTCTGTTCACACTTTTGGAATGGGCCATTCCCAATGAAAATGATTAGTGGAAAAAAGCTTTCGGAAATCCTGTACTCAAAGGTTGTTTACACCAGAAAGAAGCTTACACAAGGCCCTCCAAACCACAAGACATTCTGATTTGGAAATATATCGCTGTTCCATCACTGTTGCTAGGTCAAAGTCCTGGAACTCCCTCCCTAACAGCAATGTGGGTGTCACTATATGTTATAGATTGCAGCAGCTCAAGAAGGCAGCTCACTACCATCTTCTCCAGGATAACTGGGAATGAGTAATAACTGCTGGCCTAGAAAGTATATTAAAACTTGTCTGTCTATTTGCTCTTTCTTTCTTCTTAGCTCTGACTAGTTCTAATGAAAGCTCATCAACCTGAAACAATTAGACTGTTTCTCTCTCCACAGATGCTCTCTAACCTACTAAGTGTTTTCAACATTTTCCGTTTTAATTTCAGACTTCTGCTTCCTGCAGCATTTTCCTTTTATCCCAGTAACTATTTATCTCGTTTACTAAAGGAGATTACAAAGGAGGCTCCATACTCTGTGGTGCGGTGAAGCTGCTGGTTAGAGTCAGCATGGAACAGTGATGATCTTGTGCCCATGTCTGGAGACAGGGATTGATAGTGAGTGAGTCTGGAAGTTGTTGAAGGGGCTGCACTTCAGTAACATGAAGGAATGAAAACCTTAGAGGCAGGAAGAATAAAGCATGATGAAATGGGCGGCAGGGTGAGAGTTGAGAATGAAAATGGACATCATTGTTTCTTTAGGATTATGCCAAAAGATACCTTTGAGTTGCCCCCATGTTGTGAATGATAGTAGACAGTTTTTTATTTGGCAGTATGAGTCCTGGTTAGCTGGCAGGGATCTCAACTAAGTTGGTGGTTCTGGATTCAAGTTCCACTCCAGAGAATTGAGCTCAAACCTAGTGTGACTATACAGCGTGGTAGCGAGGACCTAACGAACAGTCTTTCAAAAGTAACACAAAAATGAAGCTCCATCTCTTTCTCAGGTGGACCTAAAAGATCCAGAATGGTATTTTGGAGAAAGGCAAGGGAGTTTTCCTCAGCTGTGTATTCATCCATGTCTATCACTCAACTGACATCATCATAAAGCGGCCTGGCCATTATCACATTGCAAGATCTTGCAGTGTGTAAACTACATTTCTTACAAGAACAGCTGGTGATTAGTTATGGCCACTGCCATAGCTTTAATCTGTGTACCGGCCGTGGTAATTTATGCAGAACTACCTCCTCACGTTGTAGGAGCTGCAGAGTGGTGCCCCTCAAATTACATAGAATCAATAGCTTCACTCTAATGGAAAGAGATGCCTATGGCTCTTTGTAGACTATGGCTGATTAGCTTTCACTGTAAAAGTAATATTCTTATTTGGTTTTTTTATGGGATGCGGTAAGATGAGCATTTTCTGCCTAACCCTAATTGACTTGAACTGAGGTGCTCACTCGGCCATTTCAGACAGCAGCTAAGAGCCTACTACAGAAATTATTGGAGAAACTCAGCTGGCCTGGCAGCTTCTGTGGAGAGAAAGCAGTTTCGTGTCCAGTGACTCTTCTTCAGAATTGATAATAGATAGGAAAAGACGAAGACAGAATGTGAAGAAGGAAGGGAGGCCAGAGAGAGAGAATGACAGTTAGGCAGACAAAGTGATGGATGATAATGAGGGAGAAAGAAAAGTTGCTAATAGGGACCATACATATGTAAACATGGTTGCTTGGGCAGAAAGCAGCCTGGGTGATAACAGGGCCTAGAATGTAGGGGTGAGGGTGTTCAGGATCTAAAACGATTGAGTCCTGAAGGCTGCAGGAAAATGTTCTTCCAGCTTGCACTGAGCTTCACTGCAGTACTGCAGCAAACCTGAGACAGAGATGTTGGGAACACAGCAGAGTGCTGAAGTGGCAGGCATCTGGAAGCTCAGGGTAATTTTTGCAGACAATATGTCTTCTGCAAAGCAGTAGCCCAGTCTACACTTTGTTTCCCCAATGTAGAGGACATCATATTGTGATTAGTGAATACTGTAGACCAGATAGAGTGAAGTGCAGGTAAATTGCTGCTTCAGCTGGAAGGTGGGTCTGGGGCTTTGGATAGTGAGGAGGGAGAATATACACGGGCAGGTATTACACAGTTTGCAATTGCATGGGAAGGTACTGTAGGGGTCTGGGGAGGTATTGGGAGTAGAGGAGTGGACTAAGGTATCCCAGAGGGAACGGTCTCTGCGGAAGGTTGACAAGGGAAGGGAGGAGAATATGTGTCTGGTGGTTGCATTCCACTGGAGGTGGTGGAAGTGGTAGCTTTTGGTCCTTCGGATGTGGATGCTGTTGGGGTTAAAGTGAGGACCGGGGGATCCTATCAGTGTTGTGGGAGGGAAGAGAAGGTGTGAGAGCTGCAGCTTTCATGACTCAAAACTGAGGTTGATAATTTCAGGGTCTTTTTGATGTCCTTTACCCACTCCCACAGCATCACGTGAGCTGCTTTCAGCACAGCCGACCCATTTTCACCTAAGTATGGTCCCTATTCAGCAAGTCATCCTTCTCCCTATTTATTATCATCAATCACTTTGTTGGCCTGTCATTCCTTCTCCCTTGGCTCCATCACAGTATAACTGCTCAGTAACCCGTCACCCACCCCCATCTTCAGTATATAGTTCCACCTTTCCTGAGCCACGATCAGATCTGAAGAAGGGTCAATGGACTTGAAACTTTGTTTTTTTCTCTGTAAATGCTGCCAGATCTGCTGAGTTTCTCTGGCAATTTCTGATTTTGTTTTGGATTTCCAGCATCATTGTTTTACACAAGAGTCAACTATGCTGCCTGGGCCTGGAGTCACATATAGGTTAGACTGAGAATGGGTGGGAGACATCCTTCTCCACAGGAATAAAGATGGATTTTTAAGATAATTAATCATAGTTGGCACGGTCTCTGTTACTGAGACTAGCGTTTGCTTCTAGGTTTTGTTCATTGTTTTTATATTCTACCAACTGATGTGGTGGGATTTGAATCCAGAGCATTAGCCTAGGCATTTGAAGTAGTAGTCCAATAATATTAGAGTCCCCCATCACATCATCAACTGTAAAGGACTTTGGAACACCCTGAGACTGGGAATTATGCTACATAATTACTAATTCTTTCTCTCATGTAGGATTGTAGTGTAATGAGGTCCTGCATAGGACAAAGTTAGATGACATGAAAATCTTTTCTAGGGCTCGCCACTTGGAAACATCCTAGTCTTGGTCCTACCATCACAGGGTGGATGGGTATTGGTGAGATCTGAAGCTGGTGGTGGAATCAGACAGAGTCACACCAGACTGGGCTTCCAACAAGTCAATTCAAATGATGGAAGTTCGGGAGCTCCATGCCATCTTTTATTTTTTATCTAGCTTTATGTTTAAAGAGTTGCTCAACAATGTGGAGGGACTGAACTAAATTTTAAATAAGGGGGTGTTTATGAAAGTAGACCATTATTACATATTCCATCAACTTGACAACACAGAAACAGGCCATCAACTGAATAGTCAATGCTAGAGTTTATGCTCCACATGAACCTCCTCCTTAGCCTCGCCTTAAATGTATAAATGTGATGATTTCTGTGGCAGCGAGTCACACATCATCATCACTCTCAGGGTAGAGAGGTTTTTTTCCTGAATTGCCTGTTGGATTTATTAGTGGCTATCATATATACTTGAGCCCTGTTTTTGTATTCCCTGCATTTTCTCTGAATTTCATTAAGAGGTGACATGGAACGCTGTTGTGACAAATTCATCCATTCTTCATAAATTTTCTCTTTTTCCCTCCCTTATCTGTCACCTTCTCTGCACCCTGTCTCATTTCCTTTCCTTTGTTCACCATCTCTTTGTCGCCCTTCTATCTGTTCACTCCCAATGGTCCCACAAATGGCTCAAAAAGGGGAAGAGAAACAATACACTCTCTACTCAACATGTCATCTTTCCTTGAAATTGCAGCTATTGCCAGGCTGAAGACATGTCACTCGCTCCTTTGATCATCAGCATGGATGAAAGGAGAAAGACATGCTGTGCTGTTATAACAACAGGTTCAGCGCACACACCTTTCCTTGAAAGCTTTCTCAGCCATCGCTCTTGCAGCTCTTTTCACTTCCTCTGGCACTGCATCCTTTTCAGCCTGCGACACCTGGTAAACTTTGTGCCCTGCATCCAAACGATACGGACCACCTTTCCCACCTAGTCCAGCAGTATCTCTTCCACCTGGAATGAAAAACAAGCATTGGTAGTATCCGAAAAGGGGGCACGTGCAGAGAACGAGGTGGTGGAATGATAATAGGTTATATGCATCTTTGGAGAACCAGCACAGACATGATGGGCCAAATTGTATTATCTGAGAACTACATGCAGTTGCTTACAGTTCAGCTCAACAAGCAAAGCTCCTGACTTTATGCTGCTTTGGTCACTCATGGAGATGCCTTGCTTGGGTGGACTTTGGGTTAGGATGGGATTGGATATACCTTTGTAATCAAATTGCCTCGGCTACAAGCTTGAAGGGTTGAATGGTCTCTTCCTATTCCAGTTACACTGCTTGTCTATGGTGCTCCACAATATACAAATAACAGCAGTTGGTTCACCGAGCCTCCTGTTCGATTTTTTAATTAATTCATGGGATGTGGGTGTCACAGGGTGAGCCAGCATTTATTGATCATCCCTAGTGGTGGCAATGATGAGCTGCGTTCTTGAACCACTGCAGTCTACTTGGTATAAGGACATACACACAATGCTGTTGTGGAGGAAATTCCAAGATTTTGACCCAGAGACAGTGAAGGAATGGTGATCTATTTCCAAGTCAGGACGGTAAGTGGTTTGGAGGGGAACTTGCAGCTGGTCATGTTCCTTTGTATCTGCTGCCCTTGTCCATCTAGGTGGAGGTATTTGTGGATTTGGAAGGTGCTGTCTAAGGAGCCTTGGTGAATCTCCACAGTATACCTTGTAGATAGTACACACTACTGTTACTGAGCATTAGTGATGGAGGGATTGGATGTTTGCTGCCATGGTGCCAATCAAGCGGGTTGCTTAGTCCTGGATGGTGTCAAGCTTCTTGAGTGTTGTTGGAGGTGCACCCATTCAGACACGTGGGGAGTATTCTATTACACTCCTGACGTGCCTTGTGGATGGTGGACAGGCTTTGGGGGGTCAGGCGATGAGTTACTTGCTGCAGGATTCCGAGCTTCTGAATTGATCTTATAGCCACTGTATTTATATGTAGCCCAGTTGAACATCGGGTCAATGGTAATCCCCAGGATGTTGGTATGGAGGAAGAGGAAGCAGAAGGGAAGGAGGAGGGAGGGAAAGAGGAGGGAAAAGAAAGAGATGGAGGAAGGGGAGGCAAAAGAGAAAGTAGGCAGAGAAGAGGAGGGAAAGTGGAAGGGGGAATGGAGGGAAAAGGAATGTGGAGAAACAGAAGAAGGCAAGTTGAGAGAGGGAAGGATGAGGGAAAGAAGGTGGTTGAGGAAAGGAGGATGGGGCAGGTGGCAGGAGGGTTTGGGAGGGAGGGTGGGTCAGTGAGGTGAGAAGAAGGTTAAAGAATGGAAGGACGGAGGCTATGGGGTGGAGGGAATGGAGGTGGGTAGGGAGCAGCAAGAGGTGAATGGGAGGTGAGGGAGGTGGCAAGAGGAGGGCAGAGGCAGAGGAGGTGAAGGCCAGAGGAAGTGAAAGGAAGAGACAGGGCAGTGAAACAAGGAGGAGGAATAGTATTAGAGTAGGAAGCGAAATCGGTAGGTGCAGCCAAGCCATGGTGAAGGGGTAGAAGGTAGACAGAAAGGTGTAGGTGTGTTTGGGGGAGGAAGGAGATCCAGAAGTCTAAACAGTTAGGAAGAAAATTGGTGAGAAAAATTGTGAGACGTCAAAGCCATCAACCTATTTGCTATTGTCTTCCAGTTTAGCATAAGGAGCAGGAGTAAGCCATCCGGCCCCTCAAGCCCACTCCGCCATTCAATAAGATCATGGCTGATCTTTTCGTGGTACCAGGGGCCCTATTTCGATTCCATCCTCGGGTGACTTGTCTTTGTGGAATTTGTCCATTCTCCCCGTGTGCGTGAGTTTCCTCCAGGTGTCCTGGTTTCCTTTGACAGTCCAAACATGCGGTTAGGTGGACTGGCCATGCTAAATTGCCCATAGTGTCCAGGGATGTGGAGGATGGGTGGATTAGCCATGGGATTGCAGAGTTACAGGGACAGGATTGGTGTGGTGGCAGTGGCAGTGGAGGGGGAGGGGAGAGTGGTGGGTTGAAGACGAGGTGGATCTGGGTGGGATATTCTTCGGAGGGTTGGTGTGGACTTGATGGGCCGAATACAGTTGCTTCTGCACTGCAAGGATTCTATGATTCAGTGTGGTCATTATAAAAGATAAGTGACAACCAACCTCTCCGGGCTGAATATGTCCAATTGTGAATGTGGGGCTTCAAGGAGATGTTAAAATGCCAACTTTGTTTTCTTACAGCATTAAAAGAAAGGATAAGTCTTTATCCATTTCTCTCTTCCTAACTGATTGGAGATTAAATTCACACATTCCTGTTCAGATTTCCTCTTTAATCCTTGTCCTGTTTCTTTCACATTTCTCCAAACTGTCTGGTTAAGGAGATATCCTGGTGCTCACCCTGTGCCCTCACTTGTCCTGCTATCCGCTCACACTAGCAGCTAGAAATTATCCAAGCTGAAGGGTGCAGCAGCAAATTTAACAAATAGCAGATGCTATCAGATACTCTGTTACAGAAAAACCTGGCCCGATAGCAACTTGCCTATGAAAAAAATGCCATCACCAGTGGCATAGAGTGGTTAAGACCAAATAAATTATCAGAATTTCTGCAGTGTTTATTATAATCTGTGTCATTTCATGTCTCCTGCACCATTATTAGTAACACATCTGTGAAAAATGATTGCTTGTAACAAGCATTATAAAGGCACTTTTTGAGTGGCCTCGCTCTAATTGTAATTTTCACTCTTTCACACTGACAGATTTTGAATGAGCTCCTCCTGCAGCTCAGGTAAGTGTCTGGCCCCAAAGCACAGCAGTTCCTCCCATAAAAAGTAAGGAAATCGACAACAGTGCACAGCGCAGGAACAAAACAAATTCACCAACTGGCTGGGAAGAAAAGTGTGGAAAATGAGCTGCTGCAAGAATACTTCACCATAATAATTCAAACATTGCTGTATCAGTTATTACTGAAGACTGCTACCAGGAACCAGTAGATGTAAAATGGGAGGGAGCGTTCTGTTTCACATGAGAATCTTGTTCCAACCAAGGTTCAACCACATGGCCACTCTCTTTCTCACCCTCTTCAGAAACAGTCAAAAACTAAAAAACATTCTGTTAGTGAGATTCATCTCATAGGGTTGGAAAATTTACTTGCTTTTCAAAATTAATTTTCCAGCCCCACCACATTGCTACCATGAGATCAAAATTTGCAGGGCCTGGCTTGTGGCTTGGAGACAGACCATGTTGAGAAAGGGCTAGAAAAAACATATTTCAAATACAGGACAAAGATTTACACAGTTAACAATCACCACAGAGGTTACTCATTGAACGACATTGAAGTATGATACTGTATACAATTGCTTCTGTTTTGTGACAACACTCTGTGTAAAGTGCAAGAAGACAGAGGGAAGTGCAAGCCAGCACCCATTGTTGGAAGATGCTCACATTACTTAAGGAAGTCACCATAGCTGCTCAATCTGAGACAGATTCTAGGGCAGACCCAAACCTGTTAGGCTTCAAAAGGCCTTAAAAGTCCTATTGTCTCCTTCAATAGAAATGATCCCATTATCTCAAACATCTCCTCACAACAATCTGCTCTGGGCAACCAGTGCAGCCATACTGAGTGGCATGCAAACTATGGCCAAGCTTGATTGTGTAATAATCCACTGGTTTGATGTTTTTTTCAGTTTATCTGGATGACAGTGAGGACTGCAGGGTGGATAAACTAACTGACCGTGGCACTACTATAGGAAGCCATTCAAGCAGTAGGGGACAATATAATGAGGGAAAGTGACAATGTGCTCTGCAGCCAAAAGTGAGAACCCAGAGTGCTGTCCGCCCGGTGCCAGGGTTTTGGATACTTGCTCAGGAGTGGAGAACAACTTGTAGTGGGAGGGACAAGCTCCAGTAGTCATGGTTAATGTTGGTTCTAATGATATACATAGAACATAGAAAAGAGATTCTGCTGAGGGAGATTGATAGGTTAGACGCCAAATTAAAATGCAGACCCTCAAAGATAATAATCTTTAGCTTACTCACTGAGCTATGTGCAATTGTCCTGAGACAAATGTCATCCACAATCTCAAGGTACATTGGAAAAGTAGCATTAAAGTTTGAAGCCATGATCAGAGCTTACCATCAAGAATGATTTGAGATAAAGGAATTCCTTTGTCATTATTTACTACAAAGAATGCTCTTAATGAATGCACAGGATTTAGTTCTTTTGAAGTAGTATGTGATCATCAGGTCAGACGACTACATAAATTAATTAAAGAGAAACTGATAAAGCAAAGCTCTGAAACTGCACTTCTAAGCTTTGTTTCAAGTTTCAAAGAGAAATTGACCAAAGCATATTAGCTGATTAAAAAACCATTTGAACAGTGCTCAACAAACAATGAAAAATAATGCCGATATATAGGCCAAAATTTGAAATTTTGTTACTGGAGACACATTATTACCTGTCTCTGTGGAACTATTAAAAGCAAAGGTCACTGGACCTTATTAAATAAAAACAAAACTCAATGATATTAATTATGTAGTAAGTACTCCAAACAGGAGAAACCATCAACTAGTGCGTCATGTTAACATGTTAAAAATTATATTATGACAGGGATAATAGTCAGGAGGAAAGCGTAGTTATGGCAATGAAAGTAGAGAGTGACCTAGAAATATCAGAAGAATTGGAGTATGAATCAGAAATTGAAACTTCAAAAGTTGACATTGCAGCAATTAGTTTGGAAAACAGATGTACTTATAGGGTTAGGTCAAATCATGTTTTATCTTCCAAAAATGTAATGACGTGAGTTATGAAGGTTGTTATAGAATTATAAATCAATTTGTGGGAATAGGCCAGGAAAAACTGTTTTGGTTGTTCATGATGTTAACTTGAGAAATGCATTAATTATAAAACAACACCCTTACAGACTCAATCCATAGAGATTAGCTCAGGTGAAGGAAGAAATTAAGTTCATGATGGGCAATGACATTATTGAGTCATTGTAGCTGGACCTCATCTATCAAGATGCTGCTGAAATTCTGCCTGGATAGGTTATAAAGTTTCTGTGTCGATTATTACAAAGTCAACCTAGTAACAAATATGCAGACTTGCATCCTATCCCAAGACTGGAGGACTGCATTTAATGATGATGAGACGAGTGATTCATCAGAAGAGCTGACTTGCTGAAAGTATAATTGCAAGTCCTGTTTGCTGATACAGCAGAGGAAATATTGGCTTTTATAACACCCAATGTACTTTATCAGCGCAAAGTCATTCTGAATGAAAAATGCACCAGTCACATTCTAACAATTAACCAATAAAGTAATTAAAGGACTATATAACTAACATTTACATCAGCAATTTGGTTGTTTTAGCAAAATCTGGGAAGAACATTTACATCACTTGAGGAAAATGTTTGATCAGTTACATTAAGTCAATTTGGTTATAAATCTGGTCAAGAAAGAATTTATCAAAGTAAAGGTATTTTATTTAGGCCACACTATGGGACAAGGCCAAGTACCACCGAGAAAAGGGCTATTCTGGATGTTCTTAGGTTTAAGACAAAACATGAAATATTATATTAAGTTGGCATAGAGATTTTATTGCAAATTTGTCCTAACATCAGCATAGTTATAAGGATGTATAAATATATTTGAAAACTTGAAAGCTGTGCTGACAACCGCACCCGCTTTAGCCATATCAGGTTATGAGAAGTCATTCAATACAGCCGTAGAAAAATAATAATAAAGTGCTTCACTGGAAGGAGCGTCAATAACTAGAAGACTGAGGTTTATAATAATAAGGAGAAAAGCCAATGGAGTTGTAGTGGGTTGGGGTTGTAAGGAAGAGAAACCTTTTTACGCGGCAAATTATAAGAAAATGGAATCGGTGAAAACAGATGCAATAATTTTTAAAACAAAACTGGACATACACCTGGAAAGGAATGGAAATTGCCAACAAGATTAGGGACTGACTATAATAGGATAGCTCCTTCAAAGAGGCAGCACTGGAACAATGGGCTAAATGGCCTCCTCCTGCTGTGCAGGACTGTGACTGCTGTCTCTTCAGGCGGATTCTGATCTCAGGATTGGGTTTTGAGCCAGATGCAGGACAGTTATAACTGCAGATATGGCAATGGGTAAGCAGCATGTCCTAGGTGAGTGTGGAAACCATGAACTCTGACCAAATCTGAGCAAAGGGCATGTTTCTGAGAATGGCATCTTGGCTAATCTCAGTGTGACCACTTTTGTGTTGTGCACATGAAGGAGACCCTTCAATCATCAAGTTGTAAAGAAATAAAAGGATAATTAAGCAACAAATGTCTGAACATTCTGACATTCAAATTCCTGAAATGCAGTTAGCTTATCTTCTGACTAATCTTTAATGAAATCCTCAGAGCATTAAGATGTACCATTATCATGTATCAGTAAAAATGGTCTGTCTGGAAAGCAGAGTAGATGGGCAATATCATCGTTACAGAGTGACACCAATTCTTATCACTGCTTGTCATCAGGTTTTGCACACACACACAATTATTTCAATTTACTTTAGGACTTCTCTGAGTTGGAGACACCATACATGTAAAATCTGAGGTTTTATTAAAAATACAAATAAACCTAAAATACTTGGCCATCTTTTGGTTTTGTGCATCTTATCAATCAGTACCAGAAAGCAAGACGCGCTGGGCACGAGCAGCCGAGAAGTTACTGGGTTGTGTGGAAACTTTGTCTCCACAAACCCCTTTCACTAATTGTCACTCTTTTAAGGGGTATTAACTGCACAGGTTTGCAGGGAAACATAAGGATACTTAATTAAACAAGTCCATTGCAGCTTCAGTGTGCAGTGCGATTGAAAAGACCGATTCCAACATATTCAGCAAGTCAGAATGTTAACCTGAAATAGATGCCATCCAGTATAAAAGCAAAATTTTTATAGGCCTGTCCCACTGTTTGCATAATTTTAAACACGTCAAGGCTAAATCTTTGAGATATCTGGTGGTCCTGCAGTTCCAGGTCAACTCACGTCCACCTCAGCATATCTAATGTTAATTGTAAGACTTGTGCAGGAAGACAGACACAGTGGGGCGAACACCATGTGGTGGCAGATGTGATGGTGGATGGAGGCTATTTTGAAAAACGGTGCAGTCTAATACTGAGATTAGCTTTTAATTCTAGATATGTTAATTCAATTTAAATTCCACAAGCGCTATGGTGGGATTTGAACACAAGTCCCCAGAGCATTAACCTGGGCCTCTGGATTACTAGCCCAGTGCCATTATCACTATGCTTCCATCTCCCCAGTTTATAGTAAATACAACCCTTGCTAAGTATACCAACGGGGATAATAACACAACACGAACATCAGCCTTCAAAGCAAAGGAAGTGTACAAAGGACAGCCTGAGGGTAACAATTCCAGGGCACCAAATTTTAACCACGAAGGCAAGACTGAGCCATTTACTCACCTGCATCCTGCAAGCCACCGAAAGCCCATAAAAGGAGCTGCATCAGGACATTATTGAAATGAGTCACAACATATTGCAGCAACCCGGAATTGCGCAAAGCAGAACAGGAGCATTTATACAGAGTTTTTAAAAGGAATGGATACCCAAAAAGCACAATCTGCTGTTACCTCCGCGACAGACTACAACAAGGAGGCACAACACAGCCAGACACACTAGTCACCCTACTATCCACAAGAGACATATTGGAGAAGACCACAAGATTGCTCAGACCCCTAGACATCAGGGTAGCCCACAAACCAACAACACCCTAAGACAGTGTGGAGCTGGAGGTACACAGCAGGCCAGGCAGCATCAGAGCAGTAGGAAAACTTTCCTGCTCCTCTAATGCTGTCTGACCTGCTGTGTTCCTCCAGCTCCACACTGTGTTATCTCTGACTCCGGCATCGGCAGTTCTTACTATCTCTGAGTGAGTTAACACCCTCTGACAGCTACTGATGAACGTAAAGGATCCCATACGCACAACCAACAAAACCAACGTAATATACAAAATACCCTGCAAGGACTGTGAGAAACATTACATAGGCCACACTGGAAGAAAACTGACAATAAGGATACACGAACACCAACTAGCCACCAAGAGACATGACCAATTCTCACTGGTCTCAGAACACACGGGCAAAGAACGACACGAATTCGACTGGGATAACACATCCATAATAGCACAAGCCAAACAGAGACATACTAGGGAATTCCTGGAAGCGTGGCATTCCAACAGGAACTCCATCAACAAACACATTGAACTAGACTTGATATATAAACTACTGAAAAACAAAATCGACGTGATGCCAACCACCCCAGCAAACCATGGCATACAAATAGCCAGTGGGACAGAACACCGACACTTCACCGGAGGCGCATTGACGATGTTACCTAGCAGGGTGACGAAACGTCTGCAAACAAACCCACCGGATCGGCAAGCAAGTCTACAACCTCATCCTATAATTTTTTTTTTGGTCCCAGAGTTAGGAACATTGTATGGATGAACTTTCCTGCAAGCAAGGTTTCCCAGGGGAAGAACTAACTTTGGAAGATGAACATTTGTGCATCCCACACCAGAGGGTATGAAGTGACCACAAGCACCTTGCACACAATGTGATTTAATTATTGTCTGTCTAGTGAGCATGTAGAGGTGTTGGGATGGGATGAGCATTTTCAGAATGGCAATCTGCAGCTAGTGCAATGTCACAAGGATCAGTGCTGGCACCACAATTACTTACAATATATAGAAATGACTTGGATGAGGAAAGTGGATGTACTATAGCAAAGTCGGCGGATGACAAAAGAGAGTGGGAAGTCAAGCAGTGAGCACAAAGATTCTGCAAAGGGATCTGGACAGGTTAGATGTGTGGACAATAGTTGGCAGATGGAATACAATGGGGAAAAGTGAGGTTATACAGTTTGGCAGGACGAATAGAAAAGCTGAATGTTTTTTTTTTAAATGGAGAAGGTCTGAAGACAGCAATGGAACAGAGAGATTCGGGAGTTCTCATCCTTGAATCATAAAAATCTAGCATCCAATTTCAGCAGGTAATAGGGAAGGCAAATGGAAGTTTGGCCTTTATTTCAAAGGGAATAGAATATAACAGTAGGGAGGTCTTGCTTAAAATTACACAAGGCACTAGTGAGACCACAACCAGAATACTGTGAACAGTTTTGCTCCACTTATCGAAGCAAAGATACACGGCTATTGGAGGTAGTCCCAAGAAAGTTCACTAGGTTGGTCACAGATATGGGATTGGATTATGAGGAGAACACAGAAATATAGAAGATAGCAGCAGGAGGGGGCCATTCAGCCCTTCGAGCCTGTTCCGTGATTCTTCACGATCATGGCTGATTGTCCAACTCAAAAGCTTAATCCTGTTTTCCCCCCATAACCTTTGATCCCATTCGCCCTAAGTGCTATATCTAGTCGCCTCTTGAATACATTCAATGTTTTGGTATCAACTACTTCCTGTGGTAATGAATTCCAAAGGCTCACCACTCTCCTCACCTCCGTCCTAAATTGTCTACCCCAAATCCTCACACTGTGACCCCTGGTTCTGGACACACACACACCATCGGGGACATCCTCCTTGCATCTACTCTGTCCAGTCCTGTTAGAATTTTATAAGTCTCTATGAGATCCCCCCTCATTTGTCTGACCTCTAGCGAAAACAATCTCAACCTCTATGTCTCCCCTCCATGCATCAGACCCACCATTCCCGGAATCAGCCTGGTAAATCTTCGCTGCACTCACTCAAGAGCAAGAGCATCCTTCCTCAGAAAAGGAGGCCTAAACTGCACACAATATTTTAGGTGTGGCCTCACCAAGGCCCTGTACAACTGCAAAAACACTTCCCTGCTCCTGTACTCAAAACCTCTCGCAATGAAGGCCAACATACCATTTGCCTTCTTTACCGCCTGCTGCACCTGCATGCTTACCTTCAGCAACTGGTGCACAAGGACACCCAGGTCCCATTGCACACTCCCCTCTCCCAATTTACAGGCATTCAGGTAGTAATCTGCCTCGGGTAGAGTTGGGCAGACTGGGTCTGTACTCGTTGGAATTTCGAAGGATGAGATGACCCTTATTGAAGCTTATAAGATTCTTAGATGTCTTGTCAGGGTAGATGTGGAAATGCTATTTTCCGTTGTGGGAGAATCTAGGACCAGAGGGCATAATCTCAGAATAAGGGGTCACATATTTGAGTTGGATTGAGGAGGAATTTCTTCTCACAAAGGGTAGTGAATCTTTGGAATTTTTTTCTTTGAAGGGCTTTAGAGTCATTAAGTATATTCAAGGCTGAGGTAGATTTTTAATCAATAAGGGAATCCAAGAGTTATGGGGAAAAGGCAGGAAAGTGGAGTTGAGGATTAGCAGTTCAGCCATGATCTCATTGAATGGTGGAGTAGACTCGATGGGCTGAATGGCCTAATTCAGTTTCTATGTCTTATAGTTTTAAGGAGCTAAGATTCAGATCAATTGTGATCTAATTGATTGGAGGAACTGGCATGAGTCGCTGAATGGTTTCCTGCTTCTACGAGGCAGGCAGGAATGCATTGGGAACAATGTATTCCTCAGGATGCCCATGCATCACTTTAAAGGAGTCTGCTTTATCCAACAAATATTGCCATGGTGGATGACCTCGCTCCAACAAAGAATACTCATAAATGGTGGTCTGATCAGGAGCTGAAGCTCCTAGGTTGTCCCTGTTTTAATTTGTATTTTGAGTACATTGCAAGCCATTAATTTTTTGTGTTGTTTAGAAATCAAATCCCTTACTCCTTACTTACCAGTTCCTCCTGCCCATGTGTTGCCCCCAACATGCGGGGCGTTGTCCACATCAATTCTTCCATGTTTAGGGGCAGTCACATCCAATCCACTATCCCTCTCTATCGTAATCTGAAAGGAGAAAATATTCCAATTATTTTTCCCTCCTCTTTGAGTGGAAATCATTAAGTTGAACAAACCTTTTGGAGGTGACCAACTTTACTGTGCGCTATCAGACTGTTTAATCCCTCAGGAGATAGTAGTCTTGCTTCAGAGTCAAAAACATGAGGGTTTCAGAGAACGTTCCGGACGCTAGGCTGACAATCCAATGCAGTACTAAGGGAGTACTGCACCATTAAACTTTTTTTTTTTTAAGTGTTCTCCTAGGTGGCTATAAGTGACCTGTGGTATTATTTAGAAGAGGAGGAAGGGGGCTAACCCTGGTGCCCTGGCTAATATTCATCTCCCTATGGCTTGTAATTGTCACATTGCACTTTGAGGGACCTTGCTCTTGGTGAGTTAACTTCTATGCTTTTTACATGACAATTGCAATAACACAACAAAAAATAATTAACCTGCTGGAAAATGCTTTGGAATGTCCTGAGATTATAAAAAGTGCTTTTATAAATGTAAGTCTCTATTTCTTCATCTTTTAGGGTAGACCAGACTCAGAGAAGTGATTGGTCAAGGATTGGGAATTTTGAAAATCAAGACATAGGGCAAGTTGCAAAGGGGAAGGGCTTCCTTTATCACTAGCTGTGGGTGATCCAATGAGGATGTGACTTCAGCCACATAAAATAAAATAGTAACAGCAGCATTGCACAGTATTCAGTGTAGTGCAGTATACATTACAGAGAAAAGGCATTCAGTTCATTATGTTTGTGTTGGCATTTAAAGGCCTCAGTACTGCCAAACGATCATACTCCCCGGCAATAGGAAAAAGTTTCCATAGAATCCCTACAGTGTGGAAACAGGCCATTTGGTCCAATGTGTCCACACCGACCATTCGAACAGCATCTCACCCAGACCCATAGCCCTGATCCTATCCCTGCAAACCTACATTTTCATGGCTAATGCATCTAACCTCCACATACCTCAACACTATGGCTACTTTAGCATGACTAATCCATCTAACTTGCTCACCTTTGGACTGTGGGAGGAAACCGGAACACCCGGCGGAAACCTATGCAGTCACAGGGAGAGCATGCAAACTCCACAGAGTCGCCTGAGGTTGGAATCGAACCTGGGACCCTAGCACTGTGAGGCAGCAGTAATAACCACTGAGCCACCATTCAGTCTACGTACTTTATCAAATGCCTTCATAATTTTGATTATTGCGCTTAGTAAATCTCCTCTCAACCTCTGCTTAAAACGTCAACCAGAAAACTATTCAAATTCATCCTCCAGTTTATATTCAAATCAATCACAAAAACACAGTGGCCACAATCTGACATTTCCACTGAGAAGCAGCATGGACCAATGCCCCTCTCACAAACACACTCGTTTTCATTCAAGCACTCAAATATAAACTCTTCCTGAAACGGTGGGCTGGGTTGTCATCCCCGAGGCGGGTAGGAGGAGTTGGGAAAATTCCCAATTTCAGGAAGGTCTGGCTCTGGATGCTGGATCTTCATTGCTGGCAGAAGCCAGGCCAGCTGACTTTTTCTGAAGAAGGGTCTAGGCCCAAAACATCAGCTTTCCTGCTCCTCTGATGCTGCTTGGCCTGCTGTGTTCATCCAGCTCTACACCTTGTTATCTCTGACTGTGGAGAAAGTTTGGATGCAGCCACAGGGGACATAAGCTGCTGATGCGGCTGTTTAAAAGGCCTCACTATTGTGGGACATGGTTCTGGCTATAAAACTGAATAGAAAAAGTCCTATGGTCCAACCCTTCCCCCACATTCCCTATGCCCCACTTAGACCACTTCATGACCCCAAACATTTCCCATAGTCCATCACTGCCCTCATGCCAAATTTTGGCCATGTGAACAAGTAATTTTGAAAAATTGTTAATTCTAACTGCTTAGTCCTGTTTCATGCATGAAAATTCAATTTGTAGAATAAAGTTCATTTAAGAGAACTACATTTGCTGTGAATGCATTGGAATGTACTGGGGACAGCCTGATAATTAACACCAATCTGAGATGAGATAACAAGGTGTAGAGCTGGATAAACACAGTAGGCCAAGCAGCATCAGAGGAGCAGGAAAGCTGACGTTTCGGGTCTGGACCCTTCTTCAGAAATGGGCCTTACTGTACTGAAGATTCCCTTTGGTCATCCAGTCTTCACCTCCAAAGCTACTTTAAATCCACACTCGTCCCATCTTACAGCACTGGGCCCACAGCTTTGAATGTGATTACATTTCTAGTACTCATCCAAGTCCGTTTTAAAGGATTACCCGCCTCAATTACCCTCCCAGGCAGTGCATTCTAAATGCCCATGACCCTTTAGATGAACATATTTTTCTTCTAACCTCCTCCAAATCTTCTGCCTTTCACCTTAAAATTATGCCCCCTTGTTATTGACCTTTCAATTAAGGGGAACAGCTGCTTTCTATTTACCCTGTCCATGCCCCTTATAATTTTAATCCACCTCTATCAGGTTCCCCTCCTCAACCATCAACTCCCTTCTTCATGGATCCCATCCTGACAGACTTCATACTTTTCTGTTGATGATTAGACTGGTTGATGTATGGTTCCTGCTCCATTTTGGGCTGCTCATGACTCACTCTAATCTGACCGCAACATGCTCTTCCCATTGAGTGGTTAAAATGCCAAATCAATGGGAACAGGTTACTATTGTAAGGCTGGATATGATCTAAGATATTCTTGGGTATACGTGCAGCCACCAATCTTTCTTGCTGGAATTTGTTTAGCTATTGGCACCACGTTGGGAAGGATGTCCTCATGTGGTCTTTGGCAGAAGATAGGCTGGGACCTCATGAATCAAGGTATGTTCATGACTGACATAAAGCTATAGGCATTAAGTTAGATACACATTAGAATCATGTTCAACTGAAGAGTCTCCATCCATAACAGTTTAGCTACATATCATTCAGCACAACAGCAAGAATTCAGAAAACAGTTAGTTCTTCCCAGATTATTCTTTTATATACTGATGGGCAGAGCTTGTCTCGTGATGGCAATTAACCCGGTCAGGTCCTAACTTTCCAACACAACAGTTACATAGTGAAGGGTTTTGTTCCTTGAGCGCAGAAGGAGGATCCAATTAAGGCATTTATAATGATTCCAGGAGTTGGTAATACACAGAGAAACTAATTTCCTCTTGAGGAAATTGAGATCAGGGATATATAGCCTTAAAAATAAAGCAAGGCATTAGATGGGCAATGTCTGAAAACACTTCTTCACACAAATGGCAGTGGAAATCTAGAACTTCCTCCCCCAAAAAGGTCTTGAGGCTGGGTCAGTTAAAAATTGCCAAACCTAGATTAATAGAATTTTGTGAGGTAAAGGTACTCATAGGTACAGAACCAAGGTGGGTAAATGAGATTTTCACACTCATCAGTCAGGACCTAAGTGAATGACGGAATGGGTTTGAGGGACTAAATGGCTACTCCAGCTGATGATATGGCTTATTCAACAAAGAATCCGGTCAACCCCTTGCCCATAAAGCACTAATCCTCTCTCCTGTAATCAAGCTAATCTTAAACATTGGGGTGGCATGGTGGCACAGTGGTTGGCACTGCTGCCTCATAGCACCAGGGATCTGGGTTCAATTCCAGCCTTGGGCGATTTGCACATTCTCCCCATGTCTGCATGGGTTTCCACCTGGAGCTCCGGTTTCTTCCCACAGTCTAAAGATGTGCACATTAGGTGGATTGGCCATGCTAAAATGCCCTGTAGTGCCCAGAGATGCGCAGGCTATGTGGATTAGCCATGGTAAACGTGGGGTTGTGGCGATAGGGTAGCGGGGTGGGCTTGGGTGTGGTGCTCCTTGAAGGGTCAGTGCAGACTCAATGGGTTAAATGACCTCTTTCCACATTGTAGGGGTTCTAGGATTGATGTGACCAATGTTTCAATCGCAAAATCTGCATTCCATGCCCTCGGTATGAAGCAGCTTTTCATGCTCTCTGACCTAAATCGCTTGAATTTAATCTCATTCCAGATACATCAACACTTGGACATAGTTTATTTCTGCCTGGGGTGTCCTAGGCAGTACATCATACTTTTACACATCTCTACGCAGCAGCCTGCAATTTCATCAGTTCCAACAGCAGTAGCTCAGTTTTTCTCAATGTTGTGTTTCACAGTAGATCAATCATGTTTAAAAACTCCACTCCCCAGAAAAACAAACGAGCTGAAATTCTTTTATCTATTTAATCTAACTGCAATCCAAAGGGTGATGGTGAGAGTGTGCTGCATGGAGTAACAGGGATGTTACATCTGACAACATAAGGGAGCTCAGTCAATAGTCTTCAATGGTGATGTTTTGACTTGGAAAAAGATTAGTAAGTTTTCACACATTCTTAAATAGCAGAGTCTGGTTAGAAAAACAATAATTATATTCCCATACCATACTGCCAACTGATTTAAACTTTGCTTATATTTCCTGCATCACTCAAAGCTGGAGTTAAATGGCTACATGAAAAGGAAATGGTTTCCTAACTACTGATCAGAGGTGGGGCCCTGTCTTCAGAACACCATGGTCCTGAGCTCATAACTGGAACACAGGCTGCATATGCAGTTCCCAACATGTGTTACCAGCAGCTGAAACTGCACGTGAGGGATGCATAATTGGAACATTTACCCTCAAATGTTCAAAAGGATTAAACTCTGCATTTTAGATGAGAAAAGAAACATTGCCTTTAAAAGAAAACAGAGAAATCCACTTCTCTTTAGTTACTGCCTTCTGCTTGCTTCCAGTTTTTTTAAACATCTTTTAGAAATGGAGACATATCGCTTTGTGGAAATACAAATAAACATCTGGTCTAATGGAAATCTGGAGAGAAGCCAGTGAACTGCATGAAACACGTCATTATGCATCAATGTGCACACAACTTACATTTCTAAAACATCTAATGTAGTACATATATACCAGAGTGCTGAATAAACTCTGACAAAACTTAACACCGAGTCACATAAGGAGATATCAGGACAAGTGACCAAAGCTTGGTCAAAAAAGCAAGTCTTTTAGGATAGCTGAAAAAGGAGAGAGAGAGGTAGAGAAGAGGAGAGGGTTAGGGAGGATATTCCAGTTTAGTGCTTTAAGACATGGATGTTATTGGTGAAGTGATGAATGTAACAAGTGTTATTCACTACATGCAAATTTACAGCTTCACAATCAGGCCTACACACCGACTACAAAATTCAAGAATGTGTACATGTTACAATCAGCAGCTCCTATGAATATTGTTTGTCAATAAAGTGGGTGAGAGTACTGCCAAAATGATACAACAGCACCATTCAGCATGGACTTAGCAATAAGCTGTTCACTGTTGTCTAGTTTGTTACAGCTTGGAGTTTACTGAAACCATTTAGTATCTGAGAACTTATTAGTTTATCTCGCTCATATTCTCATTTTGGTGACAAACAAGGGCAGGACTTACACAATTAAAAGTAGGGCCTTGGGTAGTGTTGTAGAACAGAAAGACTTAGGGGTTCAGGTATGCAATTCTTTGAAGTTTGGATCACACATAGACAGGGTGGTCACTAAGGCATTTATTGCTCAGGCCCTTTGAGTAATGGAATTTGGACATTACGTTGAGGTTATATAAGATGTTGGTGAGGCTCTTCTGGATTACTGTATCCAGTTCTGGTCACCCTGTTATAGAAAAGATATCATTAAGCTGGAGAGGATTCAGAAGTGATTTACCAAGATGTCGCTGGGAACAGAGGGTTTGAGTTACATGGAGAGGTTGGATAGGCTGGGGCTTTTTCTCACTGGAACGTAACAGGTTGAGGGGTGATGTTATAGAAGTTATAAAATCATGAGGGGTATAGATAAAGTAAATGACAGATGTCTTTCCCGTAGGTGGGGAATTTCAAGACTTGGGATATATTTTAAGGTGAGAGGAGAAAGATTTTAAAAAGACATGGGGCAACCTTTTCACACAAAGAGTGGTTTGTGTGTGGAATGAACTTCCAGAGGAACTGGTGGATGCAGGTAAAGTTACAATGCTTTAAAAACATTTGGATAAGTATTTGAGTAGGAAAGGTTTGGATGAAATGGGCCACACACAGGCAGGTGGGACTAGTTTAGTGGGACAATGGTTGGCATGGGCCGGTAGGACCAATGGCTTTGTTTTCGTGGTGTTTGACTTTATGACTCTATATAAGAAACTGTTTGGTAAAGGGCACAAGTTGTTTGAAAGGATAAAGGAAAATGATGAAGATTTTCTTTTACTTCTTTTTGGTTTAACTTCCTAATAAATTCCTGATTGTGATCTGCAGTATACCATCTTTCAGAGGGCTATTTGCTCATGAGCTGAAAACATGAGTCGAGATAACAATATTAATCTTATTGGAAAACGAAAAGGGCTTGCATTTATATGGAGCCTTTCATGTCCTTACGTCATGCACCCTTTCTCAATTTACTTTACATCCAATGAAGTAATTCTGACGTATATTCACTGTTATAATGTAGGGCATGACGCAGTCTATTTGTAAATAGTGAGGTCCTACTGACAGTAACTTGACAATGACCTGATGTAAACTTCTAGTGAGTTTAGCAGAGGCGTAAAAGAGGATGACAGTAAAATGACAGAAACTTTTGAAAATACTTTACTACAAAGAATTATATTGGAACTGCCATATTTATTTGGTAAGAAAATCAATCAGAAGCTGCAGTGAAGGTTTTCGCTTCATATTATCTTAAAGCTAGCTCTCACTGACAGGTGGGGCCTTGTAGGGGTCCCACACTTCTGCAAATGAGTTGCAGGCAGAGTCAGATTCTCTTCGTTAAAAATATTCTTAGTTTATGTTTGGAATTAACCACCCATGCTCAAGGCATCAGGGCACCAGCATTCACTTAGCAAGTGAAAGGCTTTTTGTGTGGAATCAGTGACAATTCACCCACCCTTGGCTGTTTATTGCTGAGGGCTGGCCTTGATGTGTGGTCTGAAGTTTGCGCCAGAAACAGAATACCAGGGACCTTTGCTGGCTTACAAATCTACCTTGCTCAGCTGGAAAAGTTCAGAGTCACAAGCTGCTCTGCAGGACATGGGAACAGCCATGGACAGCAACAGCTACGTGCTGTGTCCAAAAGTTTTTTTTTAAATTATTGAAGAAACAGGGGAGGTATGAGTATTACAGCACATGCAGAACATTCTGAAAAATGTAAGATCCATTGACAACCAGATCCGTAGCTAAGCCTTTTCTCAACCATTTGTCTTACAGATGATCATTGGCCAAAGAGAAGGCCTGTAAGTGTCTTTGCCTTTGCAAAGCCATCGCTTTTTCTGTCCAAGCTTTAAGAATCATAGACTATTGGGAGCAGATGGGACAGTGGAATTTGGACAACAAACAGCCCTGGTCTTACTAAATGGCTCAGCAGGTTCTGTCGTACGTCATATGTTTGAATGTTCCTTAAGCAGCACTCCTCACCTTGCCCCACACTTGATCCTGCGTGCTTCCTCTCAAGCTATGGAACTACTTGTCTCTCCCTAATAGACAGAGATACTACAGTCCCTCATGCATATGGCTTATTAACTAAATATTGACCAGGACACCAGAGAAGACTCCCCTTACTGCTCCTTTGTAAAATCATCCTGGCATTTTTTTCCTTTAGCTAACAGGGTAGATGATATAATGTCTTGGCAAGATCGTATCCTGCACAGTGCATCACCTTTTTCTTAGGCCAAAAAGTGCATTTCATTGGAAATGCTGACACAGGCACAGGGAGTAGATTAACATATCCATCCTGTTCTTTAATTTCTTACTTGCCCTCCTCTATCTGGCAGCAAGCTTCGTCTAATTCAACATGAAAATGTCTCAGGAGTTTCCAAACACAACTGCAATTGTACTTAAATTACTTGTAACTGAGATATTCATTTACTGAATTCCAAAACAAACATAAGTGAAGTCAAGGTTGCTATACAGGGATCTGTAATTAGTTGGAATGGTGTTAGGTTACAATTACAATGGAAAATGAGTATTTCTGTACCGCATCATATCAGAGTCTGAAAAAGACATCTTATGCCATCTGCTGGAGACTTTCAGCCTTCGCATCACAAACATGAGTTATTTTTTGTTTATTCATTAACGGGATGAGGACATCGCTGGCCAGGCAGCATTTATTGTCCGACCCCAATTGCGCAGAGGGCAGTTCAGAGTCAACCACGTTGCTGGGGTCTAGAGTAGGCCAGACCGGGGTAAGGATGGTAGTTTCCTTCCCTAAAGGACATTAGCGAATGAGATAGGTTTTTCCAACAATCGACAATGGATTCATGGTCATCATTAGACTCTTAATTCCAGATATTTTATTGAATTCAAATTTTACCATCTGCTATGGCAGGATTCGAATCCAGGTCCCCAGAATGTTATCTGGGTCTCTGGATCAACAGTCCAGGGACACCACGAGGCCATCATCTCCCCAACAAATGAAATAAAATTACACAGAGGATGGTGGGTGCCTGGAACTCGTTGCCAGGGGAGGTAGTGGAAGCAGATACTATAGTAACTTTTAAAGGGCATCTTGACAAATAAGTGAATAGGATGGGAATAGAGGGATATGGTCCCCGGAAGGGTAGGGGATTTTAGTTGTGACGGGCAACATGTCTATGCAGGCTTGGAGGGATGAAGGGCCTGTTACTGTGCTGTAATTTTCTTTGTTCTTTGTACTAGAGAATCTCAGCAGGTCTGACAGCATTTGGGAAGAGAAAATACTGGTAAAGTTTTGAGTTCAGTGGCCCTTCTTCTTAGCTGAAGAAGTGTCACTGGACTTGAAACAGCGACTCTGCTTTCTGTCCACAGATTCTGCCAGACCTGCTGAGATTCTCCAGTAATTTCTGTTTCATATGTTTCATGGTAGTAAATTAGCACACAGCAAGGTCCCACAAAAAAAGACAATGTGATAATGACCAGGTAATTTTCTTAAGCAATATTTCTTTAAGGGATCAATATTGGCTTGGATAGCTGGGCAAACACTCTTGTTCCTTTTCAAAATTATGCTATGGGATCTCTTAGGTTCACTTGAGGGGCTGACAGGGCCTCAGTTTAACCTCCCATCTGAAAGATTGCACCTCCGACAACATAGCGCTCTCCTAGTACTGCACTGGGGAAGGTAGCAACAGCTCAGAAAGTTTAACAGGAATGACTAGCCCAAGCATACAGAGTAGGTAAATAACAGAAAAAAGAACTGCGAATGCTGAGAATCCAAAACAAAATCGTAGGAGGAACCCAGCAGGTATGGCAGCATTTGTGGAGAGAAAGTAAAGTCAACATTTCAGGTCCAGTTACCCTTCTTCAGAATACAGCAGAACTGTCCTGAAGAAGGGTAACAGGACTCGAAACGTTGACTTTGCCTTCTCTCCATAGATGCTGTCAGGTCTTTCAAGCTTCTCCAGTAATTTCTAGATGGATAACAGGCTAGGGTTCCCAGTTTGTGACAGGTTCCAAGATTCAGCTTGCACAGGGATAGTTGTCCCCCATCAGAGTTGGGGAGTGGAGAATCAACAATGTCTCCTTTTCTGATTAATGTCCAGTCGGGTCACAACATTTGGATTTCATGCTCAGATCTGATGCCCAACGTAGCCGAAAAGGTGACATCATGCAGTTGTAACAATAATTGCAAACATACTGATGGAACCCGTAACCTCACCTGGGTATCAGCTCAATTCAGAATAAGAAAGAACAGAGAAAGACAGTGGGGAAACAGGATTGCCACAGAGTCGCTTTCAGAAAGCCAGAGTTATAAGCAAAGAGCAGGAATGTGGGACCAACTGTCTTTTCAAGGAGCCAGCCTAGCCTGATGTTGCAGGTAACTGCGTTTTCATCATTATAAACAATAATCTGGTTATTGTTGCATTGCTGTTTGTAAGATTTTGCTGTACTCTCAACTGGCTGCTGTGTTTTCATCAGTGCATTATTGAGTATCAGCAAAAGGATTTAAATGCTGCCATATAGATGACCCGAGGTTGGAAATGTGCTGTAAAAGTGCAAATTCTTGTTTCTCCTTTCAGCAGCAACACAAGGCTGGTCTCCTAACTGTCAATCCTTAAAGTTATTGTAAATGGTTCTCTACCTGTAGGGGTCGTCCATCCTCCTGTCCAATCATGGTCCTCCACTCCAGCAAGGAGCGCTGTAAATGATCAAATCCAGTTTCCCACAGACGCACATGCCCTCCCATGTCCACTGTCACCACTCCTCCAGCTCCAATAGGTGCAATCAGGACATCTGTGTTGGAGATTTTAGATAACCACTGAGTGTATGGAGAGATGATAAGTGCACTGCAAGAGAGAAAAGCACAACACTAGTGCCAGTCCAGTGTTAACCTATGAGAGATCAATTGGTCAGTACTGACAAGACAGTTACAAAGAACAATGTTCTTTGTTCTTTGAAGACAGTTGCGAGTTCAAACCCTACACTTGCTAATACTGAAGGGAGGAAGTGCCCAACTGGTGGGTCCAGGTATCAAGCTTCCTCCACTAGCATACTTCTGTTCCAAATGAGTTAACTCCTCTACTTTTAACTCTGTTTGAAAAAATCTACTCTTTTCTTCCCCACGTACTTATCTACTTAGCTACTCATTGCACCAAATACATTCACTTTAATAACACCATGTGGTGTTCCACAATTCCTATCACTGTCTGGCTATAAAGATTTCGCTGTGAATTTCCAATTGAGTTTGTTGGTGACTGTCTCTTATTAATGACGCCTAGCTCCACAAGTGAAAGCTCTGTGGGTATGACACAGATCCGTACCTCCACATCACAGAATCCCTACAGTATGGAAACAGGCCATTCAGCCCATCAAGTCCAGACTGCCCCTCTTCCTACCCCTGTAACCCTGTATTTTCCATGGCTAATGCACATTCCTGGACAATTTAACATTGCCAATCCACCTAACCTGTACATCTTTGGGCTGTGGGAGGAAACAGGAGCATCCGGAGGAAACCCGCAAAGACATGGGGAGAATGTGAAGTTCCACACAGAGAGGCGCCCAAAGCTGGAATTGAACCACGGTCCCTGGCACTGTGAGGCAGCAGTGCTGAGCCACCATACCTGAAATAAACGGTTGATATTCCTTAAAAGTACAGCCAAACCATTCAGGACTAATGCAAGGAACCACATCTTCACACAAAGGGTAATGGAAAACTGGAACTCTCTCTACCCACAAAAAGTTACTAAGGATCAATGTCAATAAAATCTCAAAGTCAAGATTAACCGATTTTTGTGAGACAAAGGTACTAAGTCTTACTGAACTGAGTAACCGGGTAAATGGAGTTAAGATAAAGGTTGGTCAAGAGTTAAATAAATAGTGGAAACAATCAAGTGGCTGTTGATACCCTCCTGCTTTGTGCTTTCTCCTAGAACTACTCCATTCAGTATTTTCTCACCTTGGAATGGGAATATATTTGATCTTTTTGGAGTTCAGATCTGTTACTTCCAAGAATCCAGCTGTGTTTGGAGGCTTCACATCTACAAGATAAGAAAATAAAAGCGCTGATGATCCGGGCTGGGCATTTACCACCTCGGTCCCTTTACTGAAGGTGAGCGAATAGGAACATGACTGGACTTAACTGCAATACAAAGACTACATTATTTACTGCATGCTGTATAATTTGTCTGTTGAAATAATTTAGTGAGCGTGTACCTTGAAAGTTACCAAATGCAATCCTCACCTTTTTTCTGTCAAATAGAGACCAAATGTCCTCAGGTACATCTTCACGCGGGTTGGATAGAATTCAGACTGATCATTTACCCATTTTTTAAGCTTGACCGAGTCCCTGACATCTCTCAAAACCTGCCTATTTCTGACATGTCAGTCTCTGCTCTGAGTCAGAAGCTCCTAATTTCGAGTTTCACTTTTGAGTCTGAATCCAGGCTGATACTGGCAGGCCAACAAGCCACTGCATTGTCAGATGTGCCATCCTTCAGGTAAGAAATTATACTGAGGCCCTATCCATCCAGGTGGATACTAGAGATCTGATGGCACTCGCGGAAGAGAAGTCCTGGTTAACAACTAGCAACAACTTGCATTCATTCTGCAACCAATGTTGCTGAAACAGATGGTCTGGTAATTGTCTGGGTGCTTAATAGTGACTTCACTTCAAAGCTACTTCATTGGCTGTTAAGCCTTGTGGCACATTCTGACTATGCATAAGGCACTACATAAATGAAATTGCATTCTTTCACATGTTCAGCAGTAGGATTTATGTTTGCATCATACTTTTGTTTTAACAATGAATCTGGGGGAAGCTGAACTCTGTATTAATGCCTTACTAACAGCTAAAAGGGCTCTTGTGGCATAGTAGTAGTGTGGTTGTTGACTTGCTCGCCGAACTGGCTTATTTTTGTTCAGATGTTTTGTAACCATGCTAGGTGACATCATCAGTAGGGTCTTCGATGAAGCAACGTTATTCTACTCCGCTTGGAATTTATACTGTCCGGTCCGTTATGGCGAGTAGTGTTGTTTCTGGTTTTTTGATCTCTATGAGTTTGTATATGGGTTTTCAAAGCCATACAGATCAAAACCGGAAATGACAGTACTCACCATAACAGACTGGACAGATAAATTCCAAGCACAGTAGAATAACATTGCTTCATCGGAGGCCTCTCTGATGACGTCACCCAGCATGGTGACGAAATGGCTAAACGAGAACAAGCCAGCTTGGCGAGCAAATCCACAACCCGAGCTACAGATCTTTGCCAAAACTTTAAACAGTGGTAGTGCCCCTATCTCTGAAACAGAAGGTCCAGGTTCAAGTCCCAACTGCTCCAGAGGTGTTTAATAACATCTCTGACTAGCTTGACTAGAAAATATCTACTCTCAGTTAAACATTTCAGGAGCACCTTAATGATAAGAGTTTGGATGCTGCTGCTGGGATCAAGGACACTAACTTCCAATTGAAGGAAATGCAGCCTCCGCCTAATGTTGCACTGGAGCCAGTGTAAGGAAAGACAACCGAGGTGCAGAACTGGATATCATCAGTGTACTGCTCATGGAGGCGTTGATCCCATGATGATATTACTTGTGAACAGCATGTGGCCAAAGTGCTAGACAGGGTGGAGAACAGATGCTTGGGGAGCTCTGTAACGGGAGCGGAATAAAAAAAACACTGCTGCTGATACTGTGCTCTATGACTGGTAGGCAGGCATTGGAGAATAGTACGAGCATCCGTGGAAACTACAAAGAGATCAAGAAGTGATAATGCATTACACTCAGAGTCTGAAAAAGTTGTCACTGATTTATGTTGGCATTGGTCCAGTGTTGTGGGAAGATGTGGAGGTGCTGGTATTGGACTGGGGTGGACAAGGTCAGATGTCAGATGACACCAGGTTACAGTCCAACAGGTTTATTTGAAATCACAAGCTTTCGAAGTGTTGCCCCTTTATCAGGTGAAGTGAGAGAGAAGGTCATCTTTAAATAGACCATCGTTCACAGCAAACTGCTGAGCCTTCAGGACAACATCAACCACAACACCTCACAACCCTGCCATGGGAACTTCTGCAAGACATGTCAGATCATGTGGGAACGCCACCCACTACATACACAGCAGATACTCATGTGACTTGGTCAATGTTGTCTATCACTTATGCTGCAGGCAAGGATGCCCTAAAGCATGGTATATCAGCAAGACCATGCAGATGTTATGGCAGCGGATGAATGGACACCAAGCAACAATCGTCAAACAGGAATTTTCCCTCCCAACTGGGGAACATTTCAGCAGTCAAGGATATTTACCTCTAACCTTTGGGTAAACGTCCTCTAAGGCAGCCTTCGAGATACACGACAATGTAGAATCGCCGAGCAGAAACTGATAGCCAAGTTCCGTATCCATGAAGCCGGCCTCAACCGTGAAGTTGGGTTCATGTCGCGCAACATGGGACCCCACTACACTGTTCTATATATGTAAAATCTTCCTTACTATCTTGTTTTGAGACCATCACCTCGATAAATTCTTATGATCTCTCTGCCTTAATTAGGTTGTACAGTTTTGAATTACTTATTACTCTGGTTAGACCCTTGGCATGTGACTCTTATATCTATCATGGAATGCTCTTCGGAGGTTCGGTGTGGTCTCAATGGACCAAATGGCCTGCTTCCACACTGTAGGCAATCTGTGATTTTGTTTTGATTCTAGGTATGGGATGTTGTAGATAGAACAGTTGTTTGCAAAGGCAGATGACAGTTGTTGGGCATGAATTTGAACAGTCAACAATGAGTGAGAATGAACTACAGAGAGTAAAAAGCAGATATCATTACAACTTGCTGCAAGTTATAGATGTGTTGTGTTGTGACCCGAGTTCATAACTAGATCGACATTCTTCTGACAGCACCTACTAAACTCATTACTCCTAACGCCTGGAGGGTCAGGGCAACAGAGGCATGGGAACACCACCACCATCCAAGCCGCCCACCACCCTGACTTGGGAATATATTGCCATTCCATCACCGTCACTGGGTCAACATCCTGGAATTCCCTCCCTAACAGCACTGTGGCCGTCCCCACACCAAATGGACTGGAGAAGTTTAAGAAGGCAGCTCACCACAATCTTCTTCAGTGCAATTAGGGAGGGGCACAGCCAGCAATGCTCCTATCCCACAAATTAACTGGAAATAAATGGTGATGCTAAATTGAAAAAGAGTGCCTGCAGAATCCCAGGACCACTCACTAACCTTTTGGGTAGATTTCATTTATAGGTACATCTTCAACAGCAACAGCTCGAATCACCTGGTTGGCTCCGGTCAGGGTGATGCAGTTGGATTGCTTCACACTCCCAGACTCGTAGCTCCCTCTGAAGAACCTATTCTTTGGGGAGCCAGCACCATCATTGTCCAATGAAGCCTTTCTTTTCCATGTGTACACCTCACTGGGAGACTGCAGAGATACAGATCAGTATTATATAAACAAGCATTTAAACAACTTTAAAAAAAATGAAAATGCTAGCAGGAGATCACGCTGTCTGCACAGCTGTCAATGTGTATACTGGCCGATGAGAAATAACAAAGTTTGAAAGTTGCGACACAGGTAGGCTAGGGTGGTAAAGGCAGCATTTGGCACACTTGCCTTCATTGCTGAGACCACAGAGTAGAGGAGTAGGGACGTCATGTTGCAGTTGGACAGGATAGTATTGAGCCACTTTTGGAGTACTGCATACAGTTCTGGTTGTCCTGCTATAGGAAGGATGTAATTAAATTGGAGAGGGTGTAGAAAAGATTTACATGGATGTTACCAGGATTGGAGGTTTTGAATTAGAAGGACAGGTTGGATAGACCGGGACTTTCTTCCACTGGAGTGTATGAGATCGAGGGGTGACCTTATAAAGGTTTATAAAATCGAGAGGCATAGACGAGGTAAATAGCACAGTCTTTACCTAGGGTAGGGGAGTTCAAAACTAGAGAGCATAATTTTAAGGTGAGAGGAAAAAGATTTAAAAGGGCCCTGAGGAGCAACTTTTTCACACAGAGCGTGCTTCAATGTGGAATGAACTGCCAGAGGAAGCGGTAGCTGCTTCCAAGAACCCTTCAAGGCAATACTGCAATGGGTCTTGATTCTTTTGTGTGGTGTTGATTGTGCAATCTGACCGATTAAACTCCTTCACTGTCCCTGTCCATACAGCATTGTGCTGTAATGCATCAAAGTCTACCTGTCTGAATTTGTCAATTGCCAAGTTTAAGAGACCCTGAAACATGGTGGTCAGTTTCCACAGAGTGATTTTAGGGTGAGGACTGACATACAAGCACATCAATTAGAAACAGAAGTAGTTCACTCAGCCTTGTTTCACCATTAAGGTTCTGCCTTACCTGATAACTCTGCACTCCCACCTACCCACAGTAACATTTCACCCCTTTGCTCACCAAGAATCTATTCACTACCTGTGTATCTTGTTATAATATTCAAACTCTCTCTTCCTGAAGGCAGTGAAAGCAGAGCCTAAATACCCCACGAGAAAAATATTTTTCCGTGTCTCCTAAATGACTTTCTGTTTATTGAACCTTCTGTTACATGATTCTTGGAACGCTGTCCCAGCTTCTTTTTGCTTCTCCATGCTGTCTCTTGATTGTGATTTAGTATGGTGTCACTCTATGATTATAGCTCACAGTCAGTCAAGGCCATGGAGTGCGTGAGTCATTGCTCCTGCCAGAACACAACCCAGAATCCAGTCCAACCAACTGATATTTCCATGTGTTTGTCCATACAGGAGGGACAGACTTGTCTAGTATGTTACTCCACACAACACCACCACTCCTTGCATCCATAACTCAAGGGCAGGTATCAAGTGGAAAACCTTATTGGTGACGAGTTACTGAAAGGTGCTAATTTAAGGGAAACACCAGCCGCCTAATGGAACGTCATTCCAGGTTCTGTCTGGTTTCTTCCATAGACATTAATTGTGTAGGACCCAGATTGCCACAGATAGATCTGTCCTCCAGGTTAGTAAGTTTGCAGATGAGACCAAAATAGGTGGTGTAGTGGACAATGAGAAAGATTATCTCAGAGTGTAATGCAATCTTGATATAGGTGAATGGGCAGAGAAGTGGCAGATGGGTTTAATTTAGATAAATGTGAGTTGTTGCACTTGGATAAGGAAAACCAGGGCAGGACTTACACAGTTAATGGCAGGGCCCTGGGGAGAGTTGCCAAACAAAGACCTAGGGGTTCAGGTGCATAGTTCCTTGAAAGTGGAGTCGCACATAGACAGGGTGAAGATTGCGGCTGTTCAGGACATTGATGAGGCCACTTTTAGAATACCTAATTTCCTGCACTTGTCCCATACCCTCGGATGTTACGATATTTCAAGTGCTCATCTAAATTTATTTTTAAGAGATTGTAAGGTTTGTGGCCTCCACTACCTTCCCAAGCAGTGCATCCCAGATTCCCACCATCCTCTGAGTGAAAAAGCATTTTTCTCAAATTTCCTCTGAATTTCTTGCCTCTTAGCCTAAAACTATGCCCCTCGTGATTGACTCCTCAGCCATGGGGAACAGCTGCTCCTTAATCACCTGCCCAAACCTCTCATAACGTTAAACACCTCAATCAGCCTTCTCTGCTCTAAAGAAACAATCCAAACCTATCTAGTCTTTCCTTACAGCTCAATTGCTCCATGCCACTCCTGGTGAACCTCCTCTGTACCCCTGCTAGCGCTATCACATCCTTCCCGGAGTGAGGTGACCAGTTCTACACACAATACTCCAGCTGCAGCCTAACTAATGCTCTGTAATAACTCTAACATTACTTCCTTGCTGTTATACTCTATGCCATGACTGACAAAAGCAAGTGCCCCCATGCCTTCTTCTAACTATCCTATTCACGTGGTCTGCCAATTTCGGGGATCTGTGAATAATTATCCCAAGATCCCTTTGTTCCTCTAAGTTACCCAGTGTCCTGCCATTCATTAAATATTCCTTAATCTTGTTTCTTCCTCCTAAGCGCATCCCCTTACACTTATAAGGGTTAAATACCATCTGCCACTGCTCTGCCCATCTGATCTACTCATCCATATCTTCCTGTAACCACTTTCTTTACCATTAACCACTCTACCAATCTTGGTGCCATCTGCAAACTTGCTTAACACTCCGCCAGCATTTTCAGCTATATCATTTATGTACAAAGCAAACAATAAGGGTCCCTGTACTGATCCTTATGGTACACTGCTGGACACTGGCCTCCAGTCACTCAAATAGCCTTCTACCACGACCTTTGTGTCCTATTATTAAGCCAGTTTCTGATCCATCTCGCCAAGTTGCCATGAATTCCATGTACTTTAATCTTCTCAATCAGTGTTCCATGTGGTAACTTGTCAAAAGCTGTGTTAAAATCCAACTGAACTTCCCTCATATACGTACTTGCTCACACTTGATAGAATTTTTTGAAAATTTCTTAGGCATACCTCCCTCTGAAAAAGCCCTGTTGACTATCCCTAATTAACCCATGCTTTTCCAAGTGGACATTAATTCTGTTCTTCAGAATTTTCTCCAAGAGTTTCTTTACCACTGACAAGAGATTCACTAGTCTGTGATTTCCTGGTTCATCTCTACCAACTTTACTGAAAAGTGGAACTACATTCAGCATCCTCCAGTCCCCTGGACCAAACGCCATGGCCAGAGAAGAATCAAAAATTTGTGTCAGAGCCCCTGCAACTTTTGCCTCACCTCCTACAGCAATCTGGGGTGCAATTCATCTAGACCAGGGGATGTCTCTGTTTTTTAAGCCTGTCAGAGCCTCCAATACCTCCCCATGTCCTATGCCAAACTGTGCAAGTTCCTCACAGTCCTTTTTCCTGAATTCTGTACCTATGTTCTCCACTTCCAGGGTGAGGACAAACAGAAGTACTCATTTAACACTGTTCTAATATACTGCAGGTTCACACACAGGTTGCCTCCTTGGTCCCTAACGGGCCATACTCTTTCCCTGGTTGATATCTTCCCTTAAATATATTTATAAAATACTTTAGGATTCTCCCTAATCCTATTTGCAAGTGCTTTTCCATGCTCCCTTTTTGCTCTTCTAATCGCTTTCTTAAGTTCCCTGCTGCACTTCCTATATTTATTCAGGGCTACAGCTGACTTGTTAAAAGTCTTTCTCTTCTTCCTCATCCAGTCCTGAATTGTCCTGAGTTGGACAACCAAGTGTCAACGTTTGCATCCTCTCTTACTGATTTTCTGGTGAAGTTTATAAAACAGGTTATTAAACTGCTCCTTTCCTCCCATTTACAAATCCATTGACTTTTCTTCCCTAGAGTCAGAGTCATACAGCACAGAAACAGACCCTTCAGTCCAACTCGTCCATGCTGACCAAGTTTCCCAAACTCAACTAGTCCCACTTGCCTGTATTTGGCCCATATCCTTCTAAACCTTTCCTATTCATGTACCTGTCCAAATGTTTTTTAAATTTTGTATCTGTACCTGCATCCACCACTTCCACTGGCAGTTCCTCCACACACGAACTACTCTGTGTAAAAAAGTTGCCCCTCAGGTTCCTTTTAATTCTTTCTCCACTCAGCTTAAAAAAATTGCCCTCTAGTTTTCAACTCCCCTACCCTATGGAATACCTTGGGTATTCACCTTATCTATGCCCCTTATGATTTTATAAATCCACATAAGGTCACCCCTCAAACGCCAGTGAAAAAGTCCCGGCCTATCCAGGAACAAAAACAAAGTTGCTGGAAAAGCCCAGCAGGTCTGGCAGCATCTGTGAATGAAAAAACAGAGTTAACGTTTCGGGTCCGGTGACCCTTCCTCAGAACTTAAGCCTATTCAGCCTTGCCTCATGACTCAAATCCTTACAAATCTTTTCTGAACCCTCTCCATTTTAATAATTTCCTTCCAGAACTGTACACAGTATTCCAAACCTGGCCTCACCAACATCCTGTACAACCTCAACATGACGTCCCAACTCTTATACACGATAGTCTGAGCGATGAAGGCAAGTACGCTAAATGCCTTCTTAACCACCCTGTCCACAGGTGATGCAACTTTCAAAGAACTATATGCCTGAGCCCCTAGGTCTCTTGTTTAACAGCACTACCCAGGGCCTACCATTAACTGTATCAGTCCTACTGTTGTTCATTTCACCAAAATCCAATATCTTGCATTTATCCAAATTAAACTCCATCCACCACTCATCAGCCCACTGGCCTAATTGATCAAGATTCCTTTGTAAACTTAGCTAACTTTCTTCAATGTCACCAATTTTGGTGTCATCCGCAAAGTTACTAACCATGCATCCTAAATTCTCATCCAAATCGTTTACATAAACGATGAACACCAGCGGGCCCAGCACCAGTCTCCAGTCCGAAAAACAACTCTCCTCCACCCCGTCTCCTACCATCAAGCCAATTTTGTATCCAACTAGCAAGCTCTCCCTGAATCCCATGTGATCTAACTTAACTAACCAGTTTACCTTGTACAACAATGACAAAAGTAAATTTTTCTCTTCTCAACTGGTCTATAATCTTTAACACAGTTGACCATGCCATCCTCCTCCAAGGCCTCTCCACTGTTGTCCAGGTGTGTGGGATCACTCTCACATGATTTAATTCATACCTGTCTAATCGTAGCCAGAGAATCCAGAGAAAGACAACACATTGGGGAGATCTAGCTAACAGGGCTGGGAGGGGGGAGCTAATCTTTTTTTCATGCATGTACTCTGCCCCTCATATTTCCTTTCCCAATTCGCTGTTACCTTTCTGTATTCAGCATGATCTTCTAATGCATTATGAGGTGAATACTTATCAGATGCCTCTTTAATCTTGTTTCAATCTTTACTTGTTTAGTCGGCCAGGGAGCTCAAGCTGTGGATGCCCCACCTCTCTTCCCAGCTCCAGTAATGTGAGGAAACACCAAACCATGTGCTTGTAAGTAGGAATTAAACATCAAGGTTGAAACTATGAAGGAGAATTTCATTGGTGTTGAGGTTGGAGGTAGTGCACTAACCCTGTTGTTCTGAAGGGACACAATGCACTGTTCACAGTAAAAACACTGTCCCACAGATTCAAAAGCCTCTTTGCAAGAATCACAGAACTGTTTCAGTGCAGAAGGAGGCCATTTAGCCCATTATGCCTGCACTGGTTCTACTATCTAATGCTGATCTCCGCCTTATCCTCATATCCCTGCACACCACCGCAATCCAAATAATCATCCAATGCCTCCTTGAATACCTCAATCAAACCTACTTGCACCACATTTCCAGGTACTGCATTTCTGCACTTTGAGAACTTACAGTGAAATCTCAGTGAGAATCTGTGTGTATTTAGTTTTTTTAATTTGATCATGGGGTATAGGTGTCACTGGCTAGGTCAGCATTTATTGCCCATCCCTAGTTGTCCAGAGGGCAGCTAAGAGTTAAGCACATTGCTATGGGTCAGACCTGATAAGGATGATAAAGAACCAGATGGGCTTTTACACAGTCACCATTAGGTTAGCTTTTTATACCAGATTTTTATTGAATTCAAATTTCACCATCTGCCAAGGAGGGGATTTGAATCTATGTCCCCTGGACATTAACCTGGAGTTCTAGGTTACTGGTCCAGTGACATTACTACCACCTATCCCATTGCTTTGTTTTAATGGACGATTCTACTAAGAAAATCCTTTGGCAGCATTATTTCTCCTGATAGTAGGTTTCCACAAAACAGACACTGCCCACATCAGAGGACAGACCATAGATGGTGGTTATTATGAGTGCAATCACCACTTGACCCTGCGTCTGCTTTGGTAGCAGAATTATGAAGAGCATATTAGTAGCACTCAATCTGGTATAGCATGTACAACAAAGAGTAACAACTACTGAAAGTTCACAGTGATATTTTTGCTGTGGGTGTGATTGTAAAAAAAAACATATGTCAGGAGGGTATCAGCTGAATGCGTAACCTCTGGGCAAACAGCATTACTGCAACAATTCAGTGAATCGGAGACAGCAAACTTCCAATTACTTAAAAAGAGATACTAGAATAGATTTTCAACCTGGCTAATTGGTTGTCCATTATGTAATGTTCCTCTCCAAAAAAACATAAAGCAGGCATTTTCTACAAGGTGCAATGATCAAAACACATTACGGGTTTTAAATTCAGCAAGTTAAGAATCAACCCCTTTCACTTGTCAGGTATCATTCATCAGCAAATTGAAAACTTCGGTACTTCCTACTGGACTAAAATCCATCCGGTCAAAGTCTGCCTTACCATTAGGTCTGGAAACCCAACAACAATTGTTGCATAGCTATTTTCGTCAGACAGAATCCGATTTGGAGACACAATCTTCTGCCCAAGGGCTACGCTCAGGTTTTCTGAGGGTAATTCTTCCTTTGACACTATATTAGGGCTTGAAAGCTCCAGGGCTAAAATGAATGGAAGGAAAATCTATCAGAGGTGATTCAGGAATAACCAATGCAGAATCAATGAAATGTCATTTTAACTCAGTTGGCACTGCCCTAACACCTCGAGTCAGACTGTGGGTTCAAACTCCATCACAGACGAGGTCTAAACTTGGGCCCAGTCCTGAGAGAATGCTCCATTTTGTCCCCTTATGAAGTGAATTCAAGACCTCATTTACCTGCGAAATTGGATGTATGAAAACTCCAGAGGATGACTGGAGAAGGGTTGGGCACTCTCTCAGCATTTTGTCCATCATTTCTTTTCCAACAATTTAAAAGCAGGTTATCTCTTGCGTCTAGTGAGAACTTGCAGTTTGCAAATTGGTTGCTGCATTTACACATTTACACAAAAACAGAAAACTTCAATGGTGGAATTCTAAACCTAAGAGGAAAACTAAAATGCTGTATGATGCTACGATTCTGACCTTTCTGTCCTTGACCTCCTGTAGTGTTCCAATAAAACATAACACAGGCTTGAGTAACAGCATATCATCTTTTGACTCAACTACGGCCAATTTCAGCCTTCCAGACTCAATATTTACAATTTTAGATAACAACCAATTTTATGTTTTGCTTTTATAAAATTACTTAATGGCTTTTCTTTGTACTTGGATGGCTATTATCATTACATTCACCTCTAGTCACATCTTTCGTTTAATTTCTACATCCATTAATGTTCTCTTTGCTTTTGTTCCATGAAACGTTTTCTTATTTAATATCTCCAGCCCTCATTCATATCATAGACCTTCTCTATTTTTCTTCCTTCCAGGCACTGGCCTTTTCACATACTCAAAACCTATTTCATTTCCAATTTTCCTCAGTTCTGATGAAAGGGCCTAGAAATGTAGCTTTAACTCTGTGGCCTGGCTGTAGAAAAGTTGAATATTACTGAAAAGAGAGATGTGATGCATTAGTTTTATCTGTCTTGCACTAATCAGGACAAACTCAAGAATGCCAAACTTCAAGTAATTGCAATAAATTATACTACTAGAGGAAAGAGGATATGGATTGTTGGCAAATCAAATCTAATGGCCCAAAGTGCTGCTGAGGAGACAGCAACAATGATACATAGTCTTCCCAAGCTCTGAGGTAATTCAGAAATCAGTAAGGATTTTGCATGCAGAGAATGGACTTGTGAAAGTATGTCACTTCTAGGAAGTGTAAATTAGTTACGAATCATAAGCTGAAACTGGTTGTTCATGTAGCTATTGGCCCCCATCAGGGTAGTTCAGCTAGTGCTGCCAAATCATGGATGGGAAATAAATGTGCTGATATTCCATTAGAGAATAAAACAAAATCAGGTTTTGAAGCCTGAATGCGTTGTTAGTTAACGATTAAAACTTTTGTCGTATAGTCAGTAACAAGCAAAGCACATGGGAAACCACAGATGTACAGAGAAATGAAAAGCAAACAAAGTATTCAGACTGTCAAGGCTAATAGCATAGAAGTCATACTATCAGAGATGTTGGGTGGATGAACAGACAACACCTATGGAAGACTAGGAAACAAACAGACATGTAAATATTGAAGTACGAGAACTGTAATATGCATGTTGTAACCTGTAAAAAGCTCAAAGATGTTTTGTAACACCGTGAACTTTAACCTTCAGTGTTAAGGCTGCCTTTCCATAACTGCATATAAAATAAACGGCCGTTACCTGTTCTCCTGAAGTCCTCTATGAATTTGTCAAATACACCAAGAAGAAAGCCTCGATGATGCCATGATTATATATCTTTCCCAGTTAATTCTCTATTGTTACTGGCTATTTAGGCTCAGTGTTATTGAGAGAGATTGCAACTAATTTCTTGCTCTCCTTTTGCACAGATCATTATTCTGGCTAATTCACTTCACCTAACCTACTGGTGAAATACTAGACTATCATTCCAAAACAATCAACAGTGCCAGAAAGTCTAATCATCCATCTGATCCCATGCGTGAAAACTGAGAGATAAGCGATGTGACAAAAATGCATGAACACCATCATTGCATATTTCACTTTGACATTGGTACAATTCAATGGCTGATCTTTATCTTAAGTCAAATCCCCTCTTTTAAGAGTTTTAATCAGCGACAAAGTAAACATACACTCAAAATTTTTAATTCCTGGCCACATTCCAACACTGCACAACATTTTCTCATCTGGTTGTTGAAATTTTTATTCTTCGAGTGGTGAGAGACAGCAAACTTTTATTAAGTAGTTAATTGGATCCAATATGCAGCTGGTGGCTTCCAACTCTGTCTGCACCTAGTCCTGGAAGATTTATTTCTTGGCCTCCTCCATTCAGGCATCCCCTAACGTCTGCCCCCACTTCGATCGTCCATCTTCCACCCTCCCAACCATCTGAAACATGAACTGATACTTCATTGTCTGATACTCTACTTTCAGTCATATGACCTTCTTATTCGCGTCTCTGATATTTTTACAGTTAATAAACAAAATCGTTGATGTAATTTTACTTGTTATTGTGACTATAAACTTTTCTCCTAGGTCAATCACAGTAGTGCTCTCGAGATGCATCTAAATTGTTGGAGATATGCAGATAGTGAAGCTAACGCAGAGAAGCTGAAACAGAAAAGGTCAATGCAAAAAACAATTTGGGTCATCTGGGCATTCAACCAATGATGTATATGATCTTCTCTTGTTATTCTGAAACAAATGAAGCCCCAGAATTCCTCAGCTTTGTTGCAGAGGGATATCGCTGAGCCATGATCTATCTGTTGCAACTCCTTCTTCCATTCTGATCCATGGTTTCTGTTGGCATCAAGAGTTTGCATTCTCCCACCCTCCCCTCAAAGACTTAGCAAAAGGATTACTCTGATTAGCAGACACTAAATTTAAGTTAATACACAGAGCACCTCAAAGCTACAAACAGAAAGTGAAGGTATCTATTTTCAATCCTGAGCAAAACACATACCCACAGTGTTTCCGAATCCCGTGCTGACCGACTCCTCATTTATCACATGCAGCTGACAAGTTCCAGACAAGTCAGATTCAATACTCATCGGCTTTGTCAGAAGGAACTTCCTGAAAGATTATTCAACAGTTGCTTGTTAATGAATGGGGAGTAGAGATCCCAGAGAGCTCAGAAGGTGATTAGACTGGACAATTGGACATGGAATCAGGGCATTGACACTTTAATGGTGATCAAAATGACTTCACAGGGAATAAACCTTCTTAAATTTATATCAACACGCAGAAATACAGTAATGTTCTGTTAGACATATTGTTAACAACACAGATTTATGATTTTTCACTCCTTCCTATCCTAGCTATCCTGCCTGGTATACATCTCATCTTCATGTCTCTAAACCCTATGAGCACAGACATTGGGCAAAAATGAATGCTCTGTCCATTAACAGGCCTAGCTAGGCCTTGTTGGGCATAGTGCACACTGAGTCGCTCTGCTTAGTCTCCTCTGAACAAATCTGAGAGGGCATGAGCAGAAATACCAAGAAGTGCAGAATGAAGTTTATGTAAGATATTTGGACAAGGTTCAGTTCAGTGGGCTTATCTGTCTGATATGTTTCTCTGCTGGAGTGTGCAAAGGTATGAAGTACCAAAGCCCAGGTTGAAACAATTACCATGGGCCAAGATCTTTTCTTGAAAGTAATGCATTGAAAACAAGAAAGGTTAAGCAGAAGAACAAACCATTTAAACAAGAGAAATCATGCATGAGTGCATAAAGTTTATGCAATTTAACCAGAGGGCACAGATATGGAAAGTACAGGAAATAAATATCACACTAACAAAAGGATGCTGAGAGAACAACTGCGCAAAAACATCAAGAACCATGTAAAGGTCACAAAGGAACAGAATACAGCCTCAAACTGCACTTGGGCAATTGGTTCTCAAACAAATAGGCAACATGATTCCAAGTAAACATTGCAACTGATTTATCAGGATCCCTGAGGCTTCTGAAGGAAAACACAGAATTACATCTATATAGCACTTGTCACAACCACTTGACATCTCAAAGCACTTTACATTCAAACGAACAGTTTGTGAACAGCAGTCACTGTTTTTGTGTAGGAAACAGAGCAGTCAATTTGCATAACTCAAACAGCAATGTAATAATGACCAGATAATCTTTTTTTGTTATGCTGGTCCTGAAGCAACCTCCCTGCTCTTACTTGAAACAGTACTGTCAGATCTATTATACGCACCTGAGGAAGGGCCACAGTTTAAAAGCTCACCCCAAAAAATGGCATCCCCACACTCCATTAGTACTGTATAGAAATGTCAGCCTTGATTTGTGTCGTGGCCTGCAGTAGGACATGAATCCATAATTTTTTGTGTCATCTGCAAACTTATTGATCATGCCTCCTCATTTATATCTAGATCATTAACGTACACTACAAACGGCACAAGGCTCAGCACTGAACCCTGTGGTATGCCACTGAACACAGGCTTCCAGTCACAAAAACACCCTTTGACCATCATCCTCTGTGACTTGCCACTAAGTCAATTTTGGATCCAACTTGCCAAATTTCCTGAATCCAAAGCCCTCTTACATTCTTCAACAAATTGACAAGGATAGCATCAAGGAACATTCACTGAATATATTAGAGATTGTTTCTGGAGGCCGTAGGTTGGGGAACCAACTAGGCAGCAGGATATTCTGGATTTGGCATTGTGCAATGAGGTGGGATTAATTAATGATCTAATTGAAACTAGAGACCCACACTAGTGTTCTGGAGTTAAACAGAGGTTATTAAATTAGCATGAAGACAGACTGGGCAGGGAGACTATAAGGTAGGACAGATGAAGAACAATGGCTGAACTTTAAGGAGATACTCAATTGCTCCCAGCTAAAATATATTCCAGAAAGGAAGGAAGATTGTCAGAGGGGTAAAAAATATCCATGGCTAAGCAAGGAAGTTAAAGAGAATATAAAGACAAAAAATAAGCCATACCATATTGCAAAGGCATGTGGGAAAGTAGAACATTAGGCAACTTTTAAAGACCAACAAAGGTTTACTAAAAAAAAGTCATTTAAAGAACAAAAGTAAATTATGGAAGAAAACTAGTCTAAGATATAAGAAAGGATAGCAAAAGCTTCTGTAAGTATATAAGAAGGTAGACAGTAGCTCAAGTGAATGTTGGTCCATTGGAGGATGAGACTGGAGAGTTAATAGTGGGGAACACAGAAATTGTGGTCTCACTAAATTAATATTTTGCTTCAGTTTTCACTTATACCAGCCTAACAGTAACAGGTAATGCAGAGGTTATAGAAAGGGAAGAACTTGATTAGATCACATGGAATCCAGGGGAAGCTTATGAATTGAACAAAATTGGCTTAAAGGGAGGAGACAGAGGGTGGTGGTGAAGGGTTGTTTTTCAGACTGGAAAACTGTGACCAGTGGTGTGCCGCAAGGATCAGTGTTGGGTCCACTGCTTTTCATCATTTATGTAAATGGTTTCAATGCAAATTTGGAAGGTAGGGTAAATAAGTTTGCAGATGACACCAAAATTGGTGGCGTAGTGGACAGTGAAGGTCAGGTGGGCCAATGCGCCGGGAAATGGCAGATCAAGTTTAACTTAGATAAATGTGAGATGTTGCTTTTTGGTAAGACAAATCAGGGCAGGACTTATACAGTTAATGGCAGGGCATTGGGGAATGTTGCCAAACAAAAGGACCTAGAGGTACGGGTGCACAGTTCCTTGAAAGTGGAATCGCAGGTAGACAGGGTAGTGAAGAAGGCATTTTGCAAGCTTGACTTCATTGGTCAGTGCATTGAGTATATGTTATGTTTGGTTGTACAAAACATTAGTGAGACCAATTTCAGAACACTGAGTTCAACTCTGGTCTCCCTGATATATAAAAGGCGTTGTTAAACATGAAAGAGTTCAGAAAAGATTTATAACAATGTTGTTGGGATTGGAGGGTTTGACCTATAGGAAGAGGCTGAATAGGCTTGGGCTATTTTCCCTGGAATGTTGGATGCTGAGGGGTGACCTTATAGAGGTTTATAAAATCATGAGGGCCATAGATGAGGTGAATAGCCAAGGCCATTTTCCCAGGGTAGGACAGTCCAAAATTAGACGGCATAGGCTTAAGATAAGAGGGGAAAGATTTAAAAGGACCCTGAGGGGCAACTTATTCACACAGAGGGCAGTGTGTGCATGGAACCAGCAGCCAGAGAAAGTGGAGGAGGTGGGTACAATTACAACATTTAAAAGGCATCTGCAGGGGTATATGAATAGGAAGGATTTCCAGGGATATGGGCCAAATGCTGGCAAATGGGACTAGATCAGTTTACGATATCTGTTCAGCATGGTGGAGTTGGACTGAAAGGTCCATTTCAATGCTGTATGACTATGACTCTATTAAAATCACTAATTCCATCTTCCTCTCCATGTTAATTTGTTCCAGTATATCATAGCCCCCCTCCCTGATCTCTAAACCTGCAGTTTTCTTCTTGATAGTAAACAAATACAAAATTTCATTTAAAATCTCACCTACACCTTCTGTCTCCACACAAATATTGCCACTTTGGTCTCCAATAAGCTCTGCTCTTTCCCTGGTTATCTTCTTGTCTTTAAAATACATAAGAAATATTTTTGGATTTTCCTTTATTTACCCACCAGCGTTCTTTAATGCCCCTCTTTGCTTTCCCTTTTTCTTTTTTTAAGTAAACTCCTACACATTCTATAGTCCTCTGGGCAGCTGCTAAGATGAGCCCTCAGTATCTGCCATACAGTACCTTTTTTCCCTTCCCCAATCCTGTACATTATTTGCCATCTAAGGTTCTCTGGAACTGTTCATCTCAAATCTTCACTTCTACAGGAATATGTCAGGTTGCACTCTCACTATTTCCTTTTTAAATGATTCCTATTGCTCTGAAATAGATTTTTCTACAAGTGGCTGCTCCTAGTCCAGTTTGGCCAAATCATGTTTTAGAAATTTTTTCAATCAACCTCTGGAGCAGGTGGAACTTTAACCCAGGTCTCCTGGTTCAGAGGTACGGACACTACCACAAGAGCCTTCCACCAGCTGATCCTGTTTTATCTTGAAATCAGCCTTCCTCCAGTTGAGAACTTTTATTTCTGATCCAAATTAGTCCTTTCCCATAACTACTTTCAATCTTTCTGAATTATGGTCACTATCACCAAAATGCTCCCCTATGAACACTTCTACCACTTTCTTGGCTTTGCTTACCAAAATCAGGCCCATCAATTGTCTTGTAGGACTTTCCACGTGTTGGTTTAAAAACTCTCCTGTGTGCATTTCAAGAAGTCAGCCCCCTCTAAGCCTTTCACGTTGTCTGTCCCAGGTAACATTGGAGAAGTTGAAACCCCCTATTAGTCTTATCCTATTATTTTTACACTTCACTGAGATTTGTGCACATATCTGCCTTTGTATAACTCACTGATTGATTGTACACTCTCAGTAACGTGACTGCCCCTTCTGTTTCTAAGTTCAAGCCGTACGACCTGAACTAAGGAGGCTTCTAAGATTTCATGGCTCATTGCACTAATTCATTCCTTGATCAATATTGCAGCACCCCTCACCTGAAGATTCTACACATATTGAGTCCTGCCCTTCCCTGCTCCATATGTCTTGGTGATACAGTCATAGAGACGTACCAATATGGAATCGGATCCTTCAGTCCAACTTGTCCATGCAGACCAGATATCCCAAACTCATTTAGTCCCATTTGCCAGCATTTGGCCCATATCCCTCTAAATCCTTCCTATTCATGTACCCATCCAAATACCTTTTAAATGTTGTACCAGCCTCCACCACTTCCTCTGGCAGCTCATTCCATACACGCACCCCTCTGTGTTAAAAAAGTTGCTCCTTAGGTCCTTTTTAAATCTTTCCCCTCTCACCTTAACCTATGCCCTCTGGCTTTGAACTCTCCTACGCTGAGGAAAAGACCTTTGCCTATTCATACCATCCTCGTCCCTCATGATTTTAGAAGTCTCGAAAAGGTCACCCCTCAACCTCCGACGCTCCAGCGCAAACAGCCCCAGCCTATAAACTCAAACCCTCCAACCCCAGCAACATTCTTGTAAATCTTTTCTGAACCCTTTCATGTTTAACAACATCTTTCCTATAGCAAGGAAACCAGAATTGCACACAGTATCCCAAAACTAGCCAAACCAATGTCCTACACTGCCACAACATGACCTCCCAACTCCTATACTCAATGCATTGACCAATAAAGGCAAGCATACCAAACACCTTTTTCACTACCCTATCTACCTTCAACTCCACTTACAATGAACTATGAACCTGCATTCCAAGGTCTCTTTGTTCGGCAACACTCCCCAGGACCTTACCATTAAGTGTATAAGTGTATTAAGTCCTGCCCTGATTAGCCCTAACAAAATGTAGCACCTCACATTTATCTAGATTAAACTCCATCTGCCACGGCTTGGCCCATCGGCCCAACTGGGCAAGGTCCTACTGTATTCTGAGGTAGCCTTCTTTGCTGCCCACTACACCACCAATCATCTGCAAATTTACTAACTATTCCTCCTATATTCACATCTATATCATTAGGATAAATGACAAAAAGCAGTGGACCAATCACTAATCCCTGCAGTACACCCCTGGTCACAGGCTTCCAGTCCAAAAAGCAACTCTTCACCACCACCCTCTGTCTCCTACGTTCTAGCCAATTTTGTATCCAAATAGCCAGTTCATCCTGTATTCCATGTGATCTAACCTTGTTAACCAGTCTACCACGCAGAACCTTGTCGAGTTTTGAAGTCCACACTGACAACATCCATTGCTCTGCCTTTATCAATCCACTTCGTCACTTCTTCAAAAAACTCAATCAAGCCGGTGAAACACGATTTCCCACACACAAAGCCATGTTGACTATCAGTAATTAGTCTTTGCCTTTCCAAATACATGTAAATACCTGTCTCTCAGAATCCCCTCCAACAACTTGCCCACCACTGATGTCAGGCTCACTGGTCTATAGCTCCCTGGCTTTGGTGGCCACACTTTGGAAGAATTTGAGTGGGCGGAGGAGATCTACGAGAATTGTGATAGGGGTTTAGTTACAACATTAGGCTGGAGTGATTATTTTCCTTGGAGCAAAGGACATTTTAAGGGGAGATTTGAGGTGAAAGTTGATAGCAATGTATGAAACTATGACAGCTAAATGAGGGACACAAGGAGAAAGAAATGTGCTGCACTCACTTGTTTGTCTTATTTTCCACCAACAACCACCTGTCTTCAGCCACCAAATGAACATACTTAACTTCAATTGGCAGAGATATGGTGTGTGCACGGCCCTCGAGAACATCCAACACATCCAAGGAATTCCTATAAAACAGAATCATCCATTACTTAACATGGAACATCTTTTAACGACTAAATAAATTTTTCTATCCAGTTTCAAGTCTCAAAACCACTAATTTCCGCAACTGACAGACACACTGTTGGGAATCTGTTACATGTACTGTTGACATCCTGCAGTTCTCCATGTCTTCAACAGTCCATTACAATTTAACACGAGGGAGTTACATGAGGAAGTCTACATCTATATAAAGCAGCCTGTGGGATCAACGAAAGTGAACACACTGGCTCCACCTATAATGAAGTCACCCTCACATTGTCATCACCTTTATGTTGCCATTACAATGGAAAGAGTCTAAACTTACCATGTTGACATTATATTGTACTGCTGTTGGTAGGGCAAGGTTACACAGGCAATTTCACAATAAAATATGGCTGCAGGAATTGAAACTGAGATAGGCTATTCGGTCACGTGTTCAGCTAAAGCACTGTACGACATGCATGCCAAATTCTGTCATTTACCCACCATTTCGGTTCACTTAGGCAACAGAAAACTGCTCTAAGTAAATAATTCTGAGAAAGCAGACGTGGGTGAGAAGTGCAACATCAGAGGGAAATAAACTGCAGCATTTGAGAGAGGGGCCCAGCACACCGAGAACAGATCTATGTAAGAAAGGCAGTGGTGGTGGGAAATAAAAACAGGTGGGAGAGGGAGGCCCTTCAATCTATTTCTACCTGTCAGAGCCAAAGTGTGATACAGGATTTTTTTTATTCATTCAACAAGGGCTTTGCTGGATAAGCAGCATTTATTGCCCATCCCTAATTGCCCAGAGGGCTGTTAAGAGTCAACCACATTGCTGCGGGTCTGGAGTCACATGTAGGCCAGACCAGGTAAGGATGTCCTTCCCTAAAGGACATTAGTGAACCAGATGAGTTTTTCCAACAATGAACAATGGATTCACGGTCATCATTAGACTCTGAATTCCAGATATTTTATTGAATTCAAATTCCACCATCTGATATGGCAGGATTCGAACCAGGTACCCAGAACGTTATATGGGTCTCTGGATTAACAGTCCAGTGATAACACCACTAGGCAATTGCCTCCACATGATGGGTAGATACATGATTGGTAGGTTTTCTTCTGTGCTTCTTTGAATGGTCAAGTGGTTTAATTCAGCACATCACAGCAAGTGCTAACTACTTGAGGAGCTTCAGCTCAGGGTTGATGTGTTAGAGCCTGAGCTGCTACACATCAGGCAGGCGGGAGAAATATACCTAGACACTGTGTTTTAGAAGACAGTCACACCCTTTAAATTAATTCTGTCAAATATGTAATACAATATATGTTAATGACTTGGAAGAAGGAAGGGAATGCACCGTAGTCAAATTTGCAGATGATACAAAAATAGACGGACAGGCAGGCTCTGAGAGGGATACAAGCAATTTATAGAGAAATATTGATAAGTTAGGTAAGTGGGCAATTAAGAAGGCAAATGGAGTATAATGTGGGAAAGTGTGAAGTTGTTAATTTTGGAAGGGAAGAAGAACACAATGTTATTTAAATGGAGATAAACTACAGAAAGCTGCAACACAAAGGGATTTAGGGGTACTTGTGCATGAAACACAGAAAGCTAGCACATAGGAGCAGCAGGGTAATCAGGGGCAAATCAAATGTTGGTCCTTATTTCAAGGCGGTTGGAGTATAAGAGTAGGAAAGTCTTACTCCACTGTTTTAGGTGCTGGTGAGACCACTTCTAGAAACTGTGAGCAGTTTTGATCCCCTTATTTATGGAAATATATTGTTTTATTTGAGGCAGTTCAGAGAAGGTTTACTAGGTGATCCCTGGTATTGTGGGATTGTCTTACGAGCAAAGATTAAACAGGTTGGGACGTTACTCACTGGAGTTTTGAGGAATGAGAGGTGATCTCATTGAAAAATATAGGATTCTTAAGGGACATAACAGGGTAAATGCTGACAGGATATTTCCCCTCATGGATGAGTCTAGGACCAGATGGCATAGTCTCAGAATAAAGAGATTCCAATTTAAGACCGAGATGAGGAGGAATTTCTTCTCAGAGGGTTGTGTGTCTTTGGAACTCCTTGTCACAGGGAGCTGTGGGGCAGATTCCTTGTGTATATTTAAGACTGAGATCGATAGATTCTTGATCAGTCAGGGCAATCAAACATTACGGGGAAAGGGCAGGAAAGGGGATACGAGGAATGTTGGATTAGCCATGATCCTATTGAACGGCAAAGCAGGCTCGAGGGGCCGAACAGCCTACTCCTGTTCCTATTTTTTTATGGTCTAAGAAGAAATAGTGGGTTATTCAGGAAAGCTTAACCCAATCAAATAAAGTGAACATGGTTTCCCGAAAGAGAAATCATGCTTGAAAAGTTTGCTAGAGTTCTTTGAGGATATTATAAGCAGATTTGATAAGTGGGAACTGATAGATACAGAGTATTTGGATTTTCAGCAGGCATTCAATAAGATACCACACAAAAGTTTGTTATACAAGATAGGAGCTCATAGTATTGGGGGAAATGTATTAGCATGGATTGAGGATTGGTTAACACATAGAAGACAGAGAGTTGAGATTAATGGTCTTTTTCAGGTTTGAAGATGTAACTTGTACAGTGTCACCGGAGTGGCCTAGGACCTCAATTGCTCACTATCAATATTAATGACTAGAAGGGGACGGAGTGCACTGTATCCAAATTTGCCGATGACACTACAAAACGTGAGAAGGCACATCATGATGAAGACATAAGGAATCTGCAATTGATTATAGATAGGTTAGTGGGCAAAACTTGGCAAATGGAGTTTAATGTAGGAAATAATAAGGTCATGCACTTTGGTAGGAGGAATCAAGAGTCAAGAATTAATTAAAATAAAGAGACACTCCAGAAAAATGCATTGCAGAGGAATATGGGTTTTCTTCTGCATGAAACATAAAAGGTTAACATGCAGGTGCAGCAAGTTATTAAGACAGCAAATGGAAGTTTGGCCTTTATTGCGAGGAGGTGGAGTTTAAAAAGAGGGAAATCTTGCCACAACTGTACAGGCTATTGGTGAAACCACACCAGAAGTTGTGTGTACAGATTTGGTCCCTGTATTTAAGAGAGGATATAATGACATAGTAGGCAGTTCAAAGAGAGTCAGTAGGCTGATTTCTTTAATGAATCGAATTGTCTTTTGGCTGAACAGGTTACACCATTATTCAGAGTTTAGATGAATGACAGTTGATCTTCTTCAAAGATATAAGATTCTGAAGGGGCTTAATAGGGTAGCTGATGAGAAGATGCATCCACTAGTGGCAGGACGGCGGCACAGCACCAGGGACCTGGGTTTCCTTCAGGTGCTCCGGTTTCCTCCCACAGATCAAAGATGTGCAGGTTAGGTAGATTGCCCATGCTAAAAATTGCCCCGTAGTGTTCGGGGTTTGCATGCTAGGTTGATCAGCCATGGTGAAAACGCCATGTGGGGTTACTGGGATGGGGTGTGGGTCTGGGTGGAATATTCTTCAGAGTCAGTGCACACTCAATGGGCCAAATGGCCTCTTTCTGCATGGTAGGGATTCAATGACTAGTGGGGGAAATCTTGAACAAGGGACATAGTTACAGAATCCAGGGACATCCATATAAAACTGAGATGTGAAGAATTTCTTCTCGCAGAGGGTACTGAATGTCTGTAATTCTGTGGATCATTGAAACTATTTAAAAGAAGGAGGTGGCTAGAGTATTTAAATATTGAGGAGTTGAGGGCTTTAAGAAGCTGACATGAAGGAGGAGTTGAAGCCTGGGAACAATTGGTCATGATCTTACAGAATGGCGGGGCAGTCTTGAGGGGACAAATGTCTTCCTCCTGCTCATATTTCACATTTTTTTTTAATGATTCTGTGGCTAGCTGAAGGAGCGATTTTTCATAATTCCATGCCTTTCTCTCTTGTTGCTCTCAGTTTTCTCTCCTTATATCTTGAAAGCACCAAACAATGAAGCAGTACCTTTCAGGCAACAGTACCTTGGCTGTTACTCTGGTATCTTATCTAAGTGGATAATCAGTGGCTCCTGCCTCTGAATCAAATGATTTTGGGTTCCTGTCCCATCCCAGAGCCTTGAACACAATTATTAGCCTGATATATCACAGCTAATACTGAGGGAGGGCCGCACTGTCAGGGGTACCACGTCTCAGATGAGATATTAAACTGAGAACCCCCCAACTCCCTGCTGTTCTGGACAATATTGATTTCTACAGACAAAGTTATTATCATGTTAAAGCAAAATACCGCAGATACCGGCAATCTGAAATAAAAATAGAAACTGCTGGAGAAGCTCTGCAAATATGCCAGCAACTGTGGACAGATAAAGAGCTAATGCTTCGAATCTTGCACAACTCAGCAACCTTCATCCAGAAGTGCCAAATCCATACTGGCCTCCTCCAGTGGTTCCCAGCATCACAGATACCAGTCTTCAACCAATTTAATTCGCCCTACATGATATCAAGAAACGGTTGGAAGCACTAGATACTGCAAAGGCTATGGGTCCCAACAACATTTTGGCAATATTACTGAAGATTTGTGCTCTAGAATGTGTTACTCTAGCCAAGCTGTTCCAGTATAGTTACAACAATGGCATCTACCCGACAATGTGGAAAATTACCCAGGTATACCCTGTACATAAAAAGCAGGACAAATCCAACCTGGCCTCATTAATCTACTCTCCATCATCAGTATAGTGATGGAAAGCAGCATCAACAGTGCTATCAAGCAGCTCCTGTTCAGCAAAGCCTAGATGGGTTTCGATAGGGCCACTCAGCCTTGGTGCAAACATGGACAAAGGCAGTTCACCACCACCTTCTCAAGGACAACAATGGATGAGCAATAAAAGTGCTGGCCAGCCAGCGACACCTGCACTTCACCAGTGAATAAAGCAAAGACTCTTCTTCAGAATCTTGACACTTTTCCATGGCTGGCTGATGCTCTAGAACTGCAAAGCTGAAAAAATACATCTTCTCATTTAGAGCTTCTATCACACTTGTCCACATTCAACGACCTGCTCTGAAAATTTTGATTACATTTTGACGATTGTGACAATCAATAATATTCTAAATTAACACATGACAAAAAAGTTAATTTACCCTATCTCCTAATGTTAGCAGATCTTTTATAAATTCCAAGAAGTGCATCCAAATCTTTATCTTTGTCATAAATTAACTAGTTCTTCTTGGCCATACCCTATTTGTGCCAAGTTTTGTTGAAATCTATCCTTTCTTGACATATATTGTTTATAGACAAACGGAATAGGAGAGGTGAAAACACCCACGTTCAGTAACAAAGATTGAAAAGGTTTTGGTTTATTTTGTCACGTCTTTTGGATATTTTACTGCAGGGACAATTGCAAACATTGCTGATTCCCATCTCCGGTCTAATATGAATAACCAGGTCCCAATGTCGTCATCTAGTTACATTTATTTATTCAATCACTTAGTAAGCCTGCACGGAGTGAACCCAGACCTCTCTCAATCTTGTTGTTCACGATCATACAAGATACTGCACTTACAACTCAAGGTGAGTTTCCAAGATAAGTACAGGTAGAGGTCGAGTACACAGACCTGATACACATGGCCATAGTTCTGAATAAAAATGCAAGCTTGCTAACAAAACAAGAAAACTTATTTTAAAGAAAAATTCAATCTGATTGAAGATAAATAAATTCTTACCCTTGTTTCTTGTAGAACACCAGCCAATTTTTGTGTGAAAATTCTCTGCACATTTTGTAACCATCCTGTAAAAGGAAAGTTAACAAATCATGTAACTGTCTTGGTTAAAAATATTACCACTATGGAGATACAATTCTTCACCTTTCGTCCATACAGCTGTATAAACCCTGAAAGGTTAATCCTGTTTCTACTGGTGAGTGAGTGATAATTAATCTAAACTTAAAATCAACACCAGAAGAGCAAGGGGAGATGTGAACAAGAATAGTTTTATCCAGACGTTGTTAGAGATGAAATTCAAGATTGATAGGCCCACGACACTATCCGGAAGAACTCCTGCAGATATATCCTGGAGCTGAGATGACTGACTTCCAACAAGCCCAACCATCTTCCTGTGTGCTAGGTATGACTCAAACCAGCAGATAGCATTCCCCCAATTCCCATTTACTACAGTTTTGCTAGGACTACCAAACAGGATTACTTATGCGCCAAAAAGCATAGAGCAACAAGTGAAAGACAGAGATAAGCGATCCCACAAACAACGGATCAGATCTAAGTTCTACAGTCTTGCCACACCCAGTCGTGAATGGTGACGGACAATTGAACAACTCACTGGAGGAAGAGGCTCCAAAAATATTCCCAACCTTAATGACGGAAGAGCACAACATATCAATGTAAAATATGAGGCTTAAGCATTCGCAGCAATCTTCTGACTATGAAACATTTCACTGTTCCTTCATTGTTGCTGGGTCACATTTCCTGGAATTCCCTCTTTAACAGCATTGAGTGTCAACCTATTCAAAATGGAATGCAGCAGTTGAAGAAGGCTGCTCACTCCTACCTTCTCAATGGCAACTTGGGGTGGGCAATAAATGCTGGCTCAGCCAGCAACACCCAAAACATATGAGTTAGCAAAAATAAAATCCCAATTAGAAGTACTTTTAAAGGGAATTGGACTGAAATTTAAGGAAGATGATTTTCTATTGTCTGAGAAATAGAACAGGAAAATTGCACCAATTAGGTCACTTTTTAAAGGATAATGGAAATAACATTTTTTGCTTCATGTAACAAGGCCTCCAAGGTTTAATCAATCATAAACTGTTCAATCTTTCTCTTTGTGAGTCCTTGACTTCCACATCCCCCTCTCTCCTGCCATCTGCTCTTCCTGACAACGTTCAGGCATGCTTTCACTGTTATTCTGAAATTTCTCCTTAAACGTCTCTCCTCCTTAAAGTAGTCCTTAAGAGCTTAGTTCTTTGACCATACTTGCAAGAATGGAAGGGTCAAGAATAGTGTTTTGATGACAGGAATGTTGGTGGATGGTTTGAAGGAGACAGAATCAGTGTCAAGAAACAGTACTATTAACCAGGGAAGGGAGGTTGGACAGTGGTTTTGTGGGAGCAAGATGATGGGAGCAGGAACAAAAACAGGAATTGCTGGAAAAACTCAGCAGGTCCGGCAGGATTTGCGGAGAGATGGCAGAGAGAATGTTTTGGATTCGGGGCCCTTCTTCAGAACTGGGTTAACTCTGCTTCCTCTCCATAGATGTTGCCAGACCTGTTGGGCTTTTCCAGCTATTTCTGTTTTTCTTTCTGATTTCCAGTACCCACAGTTCTTTCGGTTTTTTTGTTTGATGGGAGCAGGACGTCGGTCTCGTGCAAGATGAGTTCAAAGAAAAGGGTCAATAACAACTTTTAAAGTGAAAGGCAGGAGGTGTAGAGGGAATCTGAGGAGTTGCTTTCTCACCCAGAGGATGGTGGGGGATCTGGAATGACCTGCCTGGGAGGGTAGTTGAGGCAAGAAACTTCACAACCTTTGAACAGTACTTGGATGAGCACTTCAAGTATCATAACATTCAAGGCCTAGAGTGGGAAATTGGGACTAGCGTAGGTAGCAGTATATTTTCGGCAGTACAGACTCAATCGCCTGAAGAGGCTCTTCTATGTTGTATGAGTTTATGTTTTTAAGGGGATAGATGAAAAGAGATAGACCAGAGAAAGATATGAATTCAGGGTTGGGCAAGTAGGGAGTGTTCAAGGGACTTTCGACTAGTGAGCTGGGGGAAGAAGGGAGGGAGCTGATCAGATGGTCTCAATCTTAGTTACAAAGACCACCATGAGTGTCTCACACTTTTTGTTGGAAGTGAGGGTGGAGGAGATAGGGCAGAGGGTTTCAGATGTACTTTTGCAGGAAGAAGCAGAAAGCAGGAATTAACTTTGCATTCAGAATAACCCTGGATAGTGAGCAGTTTCGGCAGATGAGAAGTAAACCAGTAGTGCTTTGTGTGGTCCAGCCAGGTAGTGAATGGCTAAACCTGTCTACCCAGTGTTCCAGTAGCATGCGGCTATATTACTGGGCTAGTAATCCAAAGACTTAATGATCCAGACACAGGAGTTCAAATCCCACCACAGTAATGGGGAAACTTACATGTTGTTGTGAAAAGAAACCTCAGTACCTGCGATGGTGGAATCGGAACACATGTCCGCAAGATATTTGTCTGAGATTCAGGATTATAAATCCACGATATGACCACAGTGCCACCACCTCCCTATAGTAGTATAGTTCAGTTTTACAGATCCGGAAACAAGCAGCTTCGGGAGGAGAATGTGCTACAAAGTAATGATCAGAGATGACCTGGTCTGTCATTGCCATTGAGGAGGGAAGCATTGCTGGCTTTACTTGTATTTCATTATCCTGGACAAAATCCATTCATGCCATAACATCATTAGAAGAACAATGTTCCTTAATTCATAGATCAAACAGTTTAAAAGACTACAAAAAGATTCAAAATCATGTATTTTGGATTAAACTGGATGCTTACCCTGCCATCTCTATTCGCCCACCAGTACGCTTTCTTGGGGGATTGCCGTTCTTCTCCAGAGATGATACGACTGACTGCACCATTGGTCAAATTCAATAGCAGGATCACATTACTCTGTGAAGGAGATAACCATGTATTAGTGAGGTGACCACATCACAGCAATAAACTCTGGAACATTCTCTGCTTTATTCTTTTGGTTTTCAAGAATAACTCATTGGCCAGCATTTCAGAAAGCCAATCATTGCAAAGAAATCTGTTTATTTTCTCTTTTCTGTGTGTGTGTGTGTGTGTGTGTGTGTGTGTGTGTGTGTGTGTGTGTGCGCGCGCGCAGGGGTGACCTGTACCTGGCTATTAAGGTGGCTTGTATGAACACACTAAGCTGCCCATACCTGCTTACAAGATGGCAGACAGAAGCTGAGCAAAACTAAGCAGCCTGCTCACACACTGAAATACAATGGTACCTTTGAACAGAACTGCTAGAAGGTCAGTAAAGGATGCTGTATGTTCCCATCCGACACAGTTCTGATGAAAGGATGCCTTAAGGACAGATAAATGACCAATTCCAGCTTTATTCATGAAAGGATGATTGTCCCAGTAAATGAATAATGTCAGGTGCTGGATTAGGTCCTCAAGCAGCTTCAAGGCTAACAGCTAAAGTTATTTTGTAGTAAATAATTGCCTCTTTGAAGCTACCAGCAACATTAAATAGTTTCTACCTAAAAATGCTCTAGTCACAGAAGTTGGCTTCAATACATAACCAGGATATAATATAAGCCTTAAAAAACATTTAAGCTTAGATGTAAAGATTAACTAGCCTTAGAAGACCCCTTCTTGTATGTCCTGAACAAGATAGATTGATCACAGCCTATAAATTACAAAATGCTGACTGTAAAAGTAGCTGTATGATGTTACACTTATCGTTAACTTTATAACAGAAGTTAACCTTATAGTAATTAGTTAAAACTAACTGACTTTACATAATGTAATTTTTACATAATGTAATTGGGACAGTGGGAAAATAAAAGGAGTAACTGAATGTGATAAAAAACAGCACCAAAACACAATGGTTAACAGAATTTGAGCTGTCCTTACAGATAGACAAGCTTGAGAAAGACCCGAGAAAGGAGTACAGCCATTAAACTTTTGGAATGCGAATGAATAGAATGCATAGGAAGATCCCAAGGCCTAGCGATTACAATGTCTATATAACACATAAGATTATGGGAACCTGGGGCTGTCTATGGAAGTGTCTGTCATTGATTTGGTGTCCCACAGGATTGGGTGTTTGAACTAAGGGCAAGGACAATGACTACGTTGTATTTGATTACTGTAACTCAAAATGTATAAAAATGCTGTACTTCTTTGTAAAAGCAGAGGGTGTGTCATTGACCTGTCTTTTGAAGCTAGATTCAGGGAAGATCCTTTGGTCCTCTCCCTGCATAAACCAGTTTCTGCTTGAATAAAAGTCTTCCACATGCCTGAATCCTGCCTGCCTCCTCAGTCCCTCCAGGTCGGGAAAAACGCTCCCACAGTGTGTTTAGGGGATATTTAGAGGGAGAAGTATTTATACTGCTATGTCACTGACTGGGTACGTTATGCAATTCCTGCATCTTCATTGAATAAGTTATCCTTTAATAATAATTGTATTTAATAAGAAGCCTGGTTGATAGATCTTGATATAGGTAAGGTATTTTGTTGGTAACTTGGTCATCTCAGAAAAAAAAACTACATTTTATGTTGCGACCTTTGTAGTAGTGGGACCAGAGTGACAGTGCACTCCTCCAGCCTCAGATATGAAAAGATCCATAATAACCTTCACAGGAAACTCTCATTCAGTGTTAAGATTGAATGTTTGGATAGCATTGGGTCCTGACAAGAGGTTTTAATTCATTCATGGATGTGGGTGCCACTAGCTGGACTACCATTTATTGCCGTCCTTAATGCCCAGAGGCATTTGAGAGTCAACCCCTTTGCTGTCACAGGCCATGTAAGGATGACAGAGTTCCTGCCCTAATGGCACGAATGGACATTAATGAACCAGATGGGTTTTTCCCTTACAATCGGCAATGGTTTCATGATCATCATTAGGCTCTTATTTCCAGACTATTATTGAATTCAAATCCCATCTGCCAACAGCAAAATTCAAACCACCCAGGCCCCAGATTAATACCACTAGGCCATCGCCTACCTGGATAGACGGAGCAGTGGAATACAGTGTTCAGCTACATCTGTTAAATGGCAGGACCAAGATTTAGAAAGACACAGCTAATTAAAGATATACTCAGCATGTCTGGGCCCTCTAGACGCAAACACTCTTGAGGGTGCCTGACCAAAACTCCAAGGCTAACACTGTAGGGTAGGTGTGACAAATGATTAGGAAAGTGGATATTCTTTATTGTAAGGGAATAGAATATAAGGGTGGGGAGATTTTGCTGTAGCTGTACCAGGCAATGTTGAGACTACATTTGGAGTACTGCATGCAATTTTTGTATCTGCAATAAATGATATAATTGCATCAGAAGCAGTTCAGAGAAAGTTCATTTTTTCTGGGATGAAGGACATAACTTTGAGGAAAGGATGAACATAAACGATTTTTTTTGGATGGGAGCAGTGAATTGGAAACATTGTCCTAATTGGGTTGAAAACAGAATTCAAAATGGAAAGTCAGGCTTCTAGGACTTTTAAGTACATTGGATTGGAAATCCGGCAGAAAGGGTCAAGCGTCACTTTGCATCTACAACCTTATTTGGAAAATTTTAGTCCCATTGCTACTAGTTAAAGTAGGGCCCTCAGGAAAAGATGCAACGGTTTCCAAAACTTAAATGGAAGACCTGCAAACTCTCATTGAACAGCTGAACTGGCTGTACACCCAAATAAGGCCAGACACTAGTTTCAACGTACTAGAGTTGAGTACAACAATGAAAAATCCCATGGTGGAAAATATTATTCAGATGAACAGTGATAACGTTATTAGCTAAAACACAGATACAAGGATTTAAAGGAACAAAGGAAAGCAGTTACATTTGTATTTATTGAATAATATATTTGTGCATTCTTCACAGAAAAAAAATGGGGCAGCACAGTGACTCAGTGGTTAGTACTGCTGCCTCACAGCATCAGGACCCAAGTTCAATTTCACCCCTGGGCGACTGTCTGTGTAGAGTTTGCCCATTCTCCCCATGTCTGTGTGGGTTTCCTCCGGCTGATCTGGTTTCCTCCCGCAGTCCAAAGATGCGCAGGTTAGGTGGATTGGCCATGCTTAATTGCCCGTAGCATCCGGGGTGTGTAAATTAGGTGGATTAGACATGGAAAATGCCAGGTTACAGGGAAAGGGTAGGGAAATGGGTCTCGATGGGATGCTCTTTGGAGGGGCAGTGTGGACCTGTTGCGCCGAATGGCCTGTTTCCACATTGTAGAGATTCTATGATTCTATGAAGATGAAAATTAGATATGTCTTTACTATCGTCACAATTCTGGCTTGCTTGACTATTCTCTTTTTGAAGTGAAGGTGTTGAAAACTTGAAGTCAGATTCAGGAGCTGTAATGGATTCTGTATTCAAGCAGTTAGAGGATGCTTCTGCAGTGATCGTAACAAGGTCAGCTAGGTGGACCTCACAGAATATGAGTTCCCTGACTGATACAAACAGCAGCAGCAACATCTTTACAGTGAAATGTGAGAATGAGACATTCATTTTGACAGTTAGTAGCTGAGGCAAAAATGGTGTCACCACTCAAGGTGAAGTAGGACAAGTGAATGAATAAATGGGTTTTAGTGATTAGGGATATTTGGTCAAGTGGAAATTATAGTGATGGCTTGGTCAGGTCAAGCAACTTGTTTCTGTGTTATAAATTTTCTATATTTCTGCAGTAATCTATTCATTTAATCACTGTATCAAGATAAATAGCTGGTAAAAGTCACCCAAGAACTTCAAATACCTGCTCCTCATGAAGCACAACCTGGTCATGGAGAGGTTGATCCAGTGGAGCCACCGTCACAAAAGGTTGCCAGACTCCACCAGAATTCCTGGGGAAGATGTCATATAGATCCATGCAGTATATGGTGTTGCCAGGCATGGTCATCGAGTACAGAGAGACCGGATTGCAAGTTGCTACATAAATGGAGTCTTTGGCTTCACCTGCATGAGATCAATAGTTGCGTCAATGGATATAATCTTCAAAGACCTAGACAAGCCAAACTCAAATTAGTCAAACCTGGGTGGCTGCAAAATTTACTTCTCGCTGTATGTACAAAGTTTCCTACTCCTACCTGCCTGTCACTGGAAATAAAGGATGGGATTTCAAACTCCAAATTGCTCTGCCTCATTCCACCCTGGCTCATCTCCAAATCACAAATAGGCTGTGTGAGCTTGTCTTGACCACAGATTGCACAGAAGGTTTAAATCCTCCTTCAGCTCAGTCAACTGTATGAAGGTGCCAGGTTGGAGAAGTCACAGTGCTCCTCCACATGAAGGGTACATACTGAGCTAGTTTTCTTACATTCAGTGGCAGAATCCCAGTGTTAGTGAATCAACTGTTCCCAAATTGAAGCTGAACAGTTAGAGATTAAATGCAACATGAGCTTGCTGCTAGCCACGGTTCAGCTGGTAGCACCCATATCTGGATAAGAAGGTGGTGGTTTCAAAGTTCTATTCCGAGATTTGAGCACAAAACTCAGGCTGGCATTCCAATGCAGCATGGAGAGAGAGCTGCACTGTCAGAATGGCTGAGTTCCAGATGAGATATTAATGCAAGGCTCCAAGTCTTCTCAGTGCATGTAAAATAATCATTTGTGTCATTCAAAGAAGAATTGGGAACGTGCCTAGGCTGATATTTGTTCTTCAACCAATATCACAAAAAACAGTTTATTTGGTCATTTATCATATTGCTGTTTGTCGGGGTTTGCTATATGCAAATTGGCTGCTGATTTTCCAACTTTAAAGCAGTGACTACACTTGAAAAAAAATCCAACAAATTGTAAAATACTTTGGGATGAGCTATATTAAAAGCAATATACCAGTGTGGAATATTTTTCCTTAATAATGGTCATTATTTTACTCTTGGGCTTGCTTTCCCTACTCAGTTCTCCTTGCGGAAGTAAATGGTGCAGGCTTTGTGCACACTTGATGCTCTCTAGAGCTTTGCCCACTATCCTTGGCCGTGTCCAAACTGTGGGCATCAGATGGTTAATTGACCATGAATTGATGCCACAGTTGACAGTAGAACCAGCCTGCCATGCACCTCATACCAATAGTGAGCTCAGTGTAGGACCCAAGAGCAGGAATCACTGAGGTGGTGTTTAGAGATTCCTGCTAGGAACCTGGTTTTTGCTATATTGACAACTTATGGAGGGCTGTAGGCAATATCTTCGCAGATTTTCCTCCACTGATGTTAACAGACCGAAAGATCGAATGACTGACCAGCTGTGTTCTGTACCAGAAATTTAACAAAAGCAGATGATAAAGACATGGTAAAAATCTCCTTTCTCTTCTGCAAACACTGTTGGTTTCTCAACTTTACTGAACGATAGAATCTCTACAGTGTGGAAACAGGCCATTTGGCCGAAGTCACACCGGCCCTCTAAACAGCATCCCACCCAGACCTATCCCCCTACCCTTTCCCTGTAACCCTGCATTTCCCATGGCTAATCCACCTAACTTACACATCCCTGGACACTGTGTGCAATTTAGCATGGCCAATTCTCTTAATCTGCACATCTTTGGACTGTGGGAGGAAAGTGGAGCACCTGGCGGAAGCTCATGCAGACACGGGGAGAATGTGCAAACTTCACACAGACAGTCGCCCAAGGGTGGAATCGAACGTGGGTCCTTGGTGCTGTGATGCAGCAGTGCGAACTGCTGAGCCACCATGCCGCTTTACTGAATCAATTCCACCTGGACACTTGTTGAGCTCTGTTCTGATGAGATCTGAGAAAAACTGGCCATTTAGAATGGGCAGAGAGGGGATTATTGCAAAATGTAAATAAATTGTTTGGTTCATTAGTATTCCGTGTAAAATGGTTGCTGGGATTCTAACATGGCAAAAGTACTTCATTGGCTGTAAGCACTTTGCAAAGTCATGAAAGTATGCAAGGTTCTATATAAACGCAATTCTTTGCTCTTAAACATCTTTTTTTAGAAACACTGCAACTGCATTTTGGACCAATTATTCCAAATATTGCTTTCTGTTAACAGATTCGACAAGTTTTAGACTCTCTGTAGTCTGCTTCTGCTTGTTCCTAACTTGTTCATTAAATTGTACTTTCTGGGGAGCAATCAGCTGCTTCACTTTGCTAATCCCTTCCAGCTTCAACTCTGATCGATTCTGCGTCAAAGATACAGCCCTCGTAGCCCTGTGGTTCAGAAAGAAATCTGAAAACAAATGACATGAATCACGTGGATCAACACTGACTCGAACAAGATGCTATTTCCCCCAGTAAGGAAATGTATGTCTCTGACAGGGTATTACCTTTGACTGTGACGACATCACAAACAATATTCACTTCATTTAGTGGAATTCTCCAATGGGCTTGTTGCTCAGTGAAGCTGAAGCCCCTTGACTCATGCCGTTCTAATGGATGGCCTTGAACTTTCAGGTACACTGGACCCTAAGAGTACAAGAAAGATGCATAAGTCCCATTCAAAGCCAAACACAATACTGAAGATTTGATTCAGCATCCATTCAAAATTGTCAAAATAATAAGCTACTTATATATCTGACAAAATTCAAGGTTTCAAAACACCATTGCCTAACCAAGTAGGGATGACTAATGGAGGGTGGTGTGCAGTGCTTTCTCCCTGTAGGTAAGGCCTAGATTTCCTTTTTACATTCCACCGAATTTGTTATTTTCTCAAATGACAGATATCTTGGATTGTGAAGCAAAATGGGAAAAGGATTGCTTTAAACCAAGGACTGTTGAAGGAGTTGCTGCACTTTTAAAATCAAGTTACTGAACCTCATTGTGAGTTTTGTTTACACTACTGCTTCATTCAAGCAGTGCGGGAGAACACGTACGATGCCACTGCATTGTGGATGTGTGCATAGCAAACTTTACTCAGAGGCAGATTGCTGATCGGTTCATGTGATTAGGACTAATTGTAGATGCCAGGAATCATAGGAATAACAACAAATCTCTGAATGGCTCCTGGATAAGTGGACAACCTGTGTGTGAACAATACAGGCACAACAACCTCCAGAATGCATGAGTCAAGTAAATTGATGTTGTTTAAGAAGATGTTGCAGTCTTAAAAGTGAGTTACAGAAACTCATTGCAAGTTACAGACATAAGACAGAGGAGCAGAAGTAGACCATTCAGCCCATCAAGTCTGCTCCCCCATTCAATGAGATCATGTCTGATCTGCTAATCGTCAACTCCAGTTTCTTGTCTTTTCCCATAACCTTTGATTCCATCACTGATGAAAAATGTCTATTGCAGTCTTAACATACTTAATTATCAAGCCTCTACAGGTAAAGAATTCCACAGATTTACTATTCTCTGACAGAAGTATTTCCACCTTATATCTGTCTTAAATGTGCAACTCCTTAATCTGGAAGTTGTATCTACAATGTTGCATTAAACATGCAATGGAGGACGAAGCTTCACACATCAACTCCATGTGCATGTGTGTTAAGGGCAATTTTGATCAGCATCAGTCCTTTGTTTGGTTATTCAATTGACAAGTTACTTTTGGCTGAGGACAGCTCAGCATTGTAACAATGACTGGACTGGTTCCTGGGCAAGTGGTTATAGACTTGTGTGAACAATACTGCAGAAACATCCAGGGAGAAAAAAAGGCTAAGTCTCTTTCTCTCCCTCCTGTGTGGAGAAGTAACAGAGAATCTCCTGATAGGTGTCCTCACTCAACATTTTTCTGGGAACAGCTGCAAATTCCCTTGTCAAATAGGAAAAGAGGACAAAAGGGGAATAGTTTTATGCCTAGTATGGGACCCTGCAGCATTGGTGAGGTGGACCCAAAGCAGACAAATGGCAGCAACAGACTTGAGTTTGGGCTGGTGCGGTACCCGGTGGCAGCTGTATTGGGGAGGTCCTGCAAGGACTCATAGAGGTGAGGCATCAATGGAGGCAAGATGGTGCCAAAGAGTGGTGACTGTTATTCCAGTGTGGCAGCTTGGCGAAGGTCCTGGCCACCAGGCCTGTAGCGAAGCACTTAACAGCTTAGCAATTCATGTTTCTTTCTTGCCAATGGATAAAGCCAGTTTGATTACAATGATTTTCTGCTTAATGAAAACTCCCATGTGATTATTTTTATAAGCTGAATTAGATACTGTGGTAAAATTGGGCAGTATTTAAAAATTTATTCGTAGGATGTGGGTATTGCTGACTGAGTTGGTCTTGACAAGTTGATAGTGGTTTCATTTGGTGGTTTCATTAAATTTTCACATTTTCATTGACTATGAGCATAGTGGGGCTGAAGTTCCAGCTTGCCACTCCACTGAGTTGTAAAGATACAAATATTTAGGAAAAAAAATAGCAATTCACTTCAATTTAGTAGCACCACCTTTCTGATTTTTCAAATTTGTATGTTATCAGAGAAATAAAGGAGCTCAAACCTTTACAGCTGTCTGCTGAGTCTTTATAGTAAGTTTCCACCGTGTGCTTTCCAGTTGGTTAAAAGTCCAGTGGCTGGCTAACTTACAGTCTGGCAAAGGCAACCTGTCAGACATTTACAAATTAGAGCATCATAACTTCACAGTAAACCAAAACATCCCTTCAAAGGTTCAGTACAGTGAAGAGTTCACTGATGAAACCACAAGCACAGCTATTGTTACTTTGTACACAACAGACACAAATTCTAATGGAGCAGGAGGGAAGGAAGGAAAGAGGTAAGCTGGTGTAGGCTGGAGGGAGGTGTAGAAGTAATCAACTTATACTAAAAGCACTCCGATAACTTGAGGGTGGCCCAATGTTTCACAGTAAGCGAACTAAGCAATGTAGAAAACATTGTGGTAAATGACCAGATGGTTGCTGCATTGGTTGAAATGACACTGGAGAAAGCTATCTTGCTCTCTTTCTGAATAGTACCACAGGATCATCTGCATCCAGCCAAGAGGACAGACAAGACCTCATTTAATGTCTCATCTGAAACATGACATCTGCCACAGTGCAGTGCTCAAGCAGTACAGCAACCGTAAGACCAATTGGTTTTGGACAGAAACAGAATTCACTACTTCAAGTGTGGAAATGTTCTACTTCTCTGCTCTACTGCTAACATCACTCATCCTAGATAACAGATGTAGAACACTCCAGATCTGAATTCCTCTAAAAGGAATTGCTTGGAAAAGAGAAATATTAAAGGAGAACAAGTGTTCCAGTGGGATTAAACTGGCTGCGATATTAACAAATTTAGAGGGAGAGAGCTGAAGACATATGAAATATTGATTATGGGCAGTTTTGAAACACAAAACATAAAAATGTAGGTACATATTACTGCAGTCCATGTTACTGAGCGAAAACACTCATACCAAACTTCTCCACCTGATACTAAGAGTTAGGTTAAAATCTCCAGCCATAACAGGAGAGAAGACACGTTAAGCATGATAATGATAAAGTCATAGGCTGCATTCCAAATTCCATTTAATAAATTTAAAGAAACAATTCATCTGCAACAAATGAAATAAATTCTAAACATCTGAAATGCAAGGTCATGACTGACAGTCCCAAGATTGTCAGTGTTTCACATCACAGTACGATAATCTTTGGGCTTGCACTCCATCGCTCTGTTAGACATTCAGGAGCACAGTTTTTGCAAGGGTTCAAATCCAGACCAAGACTAATGAGATTGATGTCATTTTTAATCAATCTCATCAACATGTTATCATACATCTTTAGGGCCAATGGGACTTGAAACTCAATTCCTCTGTCCCAGAGATAAGGAATATTATCACTGTGCTGCAAGGCCCCTCCAAAATTATTCTGGCTGAAATCAATTGGACAATTAACACGTTTGTCTCTGGGTGGGCTTGAACCAACAACCTTATGTTTAGCAGCAGAACACACTAGCTGACTGTACTAGTGTTTCCACTGCTGGATCCAACTACATTTGTCAATTGGCAATGAATTGATAACTTTTGTTAAAAAATGGAATATTCTTGGCAATTGTGTCAATTTGAGGAAGCAATCTTAGAAGTTGGGCATTTTGGAAGAACAGCATTTTTGTATTTGCAAATTTTTCACCTACATCTTTTTCAACTCTAGCTGGAAATCACAGGGATCAGTTATTTAGAATATCAATACCTTGGATGAGGGTGTCTCTGAGTGCAATAAATAGCTTGCTGACAAAACAGAACTAGGGAAGAAAGTAAAGGTGATGCAAAGACACTACAAGGGTATATAGATGGGTTAGATGAGTGGGTAAGGTGATGTTAGGTTTAGTGTAATGTGGGAAGTGAAAAATTATTCTTGCTTATAGGAAAATCGGAACTTTTTTATATATAAAAGTTAAGAGGTGGATTGATGTGGATTTTCAGACGAAATAGGTGTCCTTGTTTATAAATTTCAGAAAGATTACATGCAAACACAGGAAACAATTAGGAAAAAAAATGGTATGTTGGCCTTTACCACGATAGAACTAAAGTATAAAAGTAAGGAAGACCTATTGAAATAATGTTCTGTGTAGTTTCAAAGAATGACAGATGATCTCATAGAAATGCATAAAATTCTTACAAGCCTTGAGAGGAGAGAGAAAAACAATGCTATATTCAAAATATTATTAGGCCAGTTTCTGCTGGCTGGAGAATTTACACTTAAGATTCAGTTTTAGGATAATTGGTTGGCCATTTAGGACCGACATGAGGAGATATTTCTTCATTTAGAAGACTGTGAATCTTTGGAATTCAATATCCCAGAGGTGTGGATGCTCAGTTGTTGAGTATATTTAGACAGCGATGAGTAGATATGTGGGAATTAAGGGTCACAGGAATGGATGGATGGAGTGCAGTTGAGGTAGATAATCGGTAGGATCTTATTAATTGTCGGAACAAGCTTTAGGAGGTTAATGAGACTAACTGCTGCTCATAATCATATTATGAGGTCTTGAAGATTTGTCATTCTTTATTCTAAATATAACTCCATCACAATTTTTATTTTGCTATAAATCTAGAATGCTTCCCATCATGATACACATTTAACTTGTGATATCATTTTAAGAGGGAAAATGCTAATGAAACAAGTAGCAAGGATGTAAAACATGCAACTTTTTAAAAAATCATTCATGGGTTGAGAGTGTCACTGTCTAGGCCAGCATTTATTGCCCATTCCCAATTGCCCAGAGGACAGGTAAGAGACATGTGAGTCAAGTCACATGTAGGCCAGACCAGGTAAGGATAGAAGATTTCCTTACCTAAAGGCCATTAATGAATGAGATGCGTTTTTTTTTATTAAAACGACAATCATTATGTGGTTGCCATCAGGCTAGCTTTTTTAATCTAGATTTTTATTGAATAAATTTCACTATCTGCCATGACAGTGGATTAGCACTCTTCATCAGTCTAGCTTACAAAATGTAGAGTTATGTGTAGCCGTGTTTTCCTGTAACAGCAGTAATTTCTATAATAAATCTGCAAAATGGGCAATCTATATTAGATCTTCAAATAAATAGAACCTATGTCCACTTTCCAACTGAGTGGTAAGTTTATGTTAAGTAAACACAAGACAATAGGTTACTCTTAACGTCCCTCATAATTTTGTTCTTACATTGCTTTTCTGCAGCTCTTATTACTTTGTGTACACCTTTGCAGTTCGTATTATCTCTCCCAGTCTGCAAAATCTCTACTGTCCTTTGCACCATCTCTCATTCTTCTGTTGGCCAAGATTGTTCAATTGCACAATTTCTGCTGCTCGATCAAAATCCTGGAACTCCTTTCCATAGAGCATTGTAAGTGCAACGTACTCACATGGACTGAAGAGGTTCAAGAAGGCAGTTTACGATCACCTTCTCAAGGACAATGAGGGATGGACATTAAAGTGCAGGCCAGCCAGCAATGTCCATGGTCATGTCCAATCAGTGAATTAAAAAAAAATAAGGTCCAAGGCAGCAGCTTGCCACCACCTTCTCAAGGACAATTAGAGATCGACAATAAATGCTGGCCCAACCAGTGAGTCCATACCAATCAGAATAAGAAACAGTTTTAAAGGAGTGCTAGGTACCTTGTTACTTAAGATGGCACCATGTGTGGCAACGTTATACACTTTTCACTGTGCTCCTGTGCTTGAGTGCACATGACAATAAAATCTAAAAACAAACTTTGTAATTTGATTAAAAAAAAACACTTGTCCCTTTAGTCTTACATTAAAATTCCAAGTATTCTTCTCACACCATCAACCTCCTTCATCTGCATCAAACAGTGGAAGACCTCACCCATTGTGCTGGGCCTTCAGTGGATATTTTAACCCAACATCTGGGCCGCTGACCTGTATTCTTTTCTCCAGTCTGGCATGCAGCCTGACTATACCTATGCCTCTTTTTCTCTTTTGGAAAACCTAAATCAAGAACTCATGGCTCAAATTCTCTTTGGTCTCTGCTAACTCTCTATTCTTGTTGAGTGACTGATCTCAGCTACACAATTCCAAGTTGTTGTTGAAAGGATTTCACTGAGCATCCCCTAATGTTCTACTGAATACCAAACCTGGCTGATATTAATATAGAAATATGGTTAGTTTCAATTTGAAATTTCACGTTTGCAAATGAATGCAGTGAAAGACTGGATCGCCCCAAGTAGAACCGGCATAGCTGTGCTGCAATGATTGAATGAGAATAAAGTATGGCCGTTTGCAGGTGCCGTAGATAGCCTGCAGGTGGCACTCTGCAACCAGAAATCATTTCAATTTATAACAATAGAGTAAGTTCTAACTTGGAGATTTTTGTTTTGTTCAACAGAGATTAATTTTTTGTTGTCAGATTTTAAATCTCACCTAACTTATTTCGAAAAATCCTCATTGCACCACAGATTTTTTTTTTAAATGAGTACAAATTGCATTCTATATCAAACCTTTGGGTATATTTCCTCACTTTTTAATAAGAAAGCCAACGATTTACAACTGGTCTCATCTCCAGACAGTGTGCTTTTAACAGCATGTTGTTTCGTGTTATGTGAGGGGTCAAAGTCAATGTGGTTTTGCCCCAGTGTAGATGGAGAAAGGTTATAACCCTAAATGGCTAGCTCAGGTACCCAGCTAAGCACAGTCTACAGCAAGGATAGGATCCTTCGCAAGTTAACCGCAGAGGTTTATCTTCTACAGGTACAAGCATTCAACTGGCTGGTTCACTAATTAACTCTTTTGCTGTTTCACTTACAACTGCAGCTGAAAATGGCCCATATTCCTCACTCTGTTTAACCCTTTCAAATGGGCGGTTAATATCTTGCTCGTCTCTGGTTTGAACTTTCAACTTGTATCAAACAGGTAGACTACATTTGTGGGGGTGAAGAATGAGGCTTTTCATGAACTTCTCTCTAAAAATTTATCAGCTTGAAGCTATTCAAACGAATACACTTATGAATATATGATCTCGGAGCAGAGTAGGTTATTCAGCCCCTCAAGCCTTCTCTGCCATTCAATATGATTATTGTTGATCTCTTTGTATTTCTAATTCTACATTCCCATGCAACTCTGATAGCGCTGGATTCCCCTGATAAACAAGAATCCACCTCCACCTTAAAAATATTCAATGACCACACCTCCTATCACCTTCCCCCTCCACAGATGTTCACATAGGACTATTAAACTAAACATTTTACTTTAGGTCCCATAATTTTTTGATTACCAATGGTGTAATGGATATAGAGTTAGTGTGGGTAAAAAGCATTGAAGAGTTCCATCAGCCATGATAATATTAAATGGGGGGACAGGCTCGATGGGCTGAATGGCCTCTTTATGCTCCTCTGTTGCTCTTTTAGAGCTTGTAAAATTTTTAAAGGTTCACCATCATGTTCTTCAAAACAATACTTATACAAGCTGAAAAATGTACTAAGTCTTCATTTGAGGTTCAGCGGAAAGTTGAGAAATTTGATGCGTACAGTTGAAGTGGCTTCAGCATTGTTTAGAAATAACACATCTTTTCACTTGAGAGCTCACTGGGCAATCTTCCCAAAGTACATGTGCATTCAAACTAGGACTTAGAACAGAGGTCAACTAGCTCAGCCAAACTGCAAACACTTGACAGACCAATTACAGTAGAAAGATGTTGTAAAGAGGAGATTTCAAGCCACATATGGTACTAACTCCCACTGTGACAATAGATCTTGTTGAAAGCCCTTTAACTTGGCAGGATAATTCTCTTCCTTGCCATTTAGTAAAATATCACTCAAAGCCATGAAGGGTTTATTAAGAGATAGCAGGAACTGCAGATGCTGGAGAATCTGAGATAACAAGGTGTAGAGCTGGATGAACACAGCAGGCCAAGCAGCATCAGAGGAGCAGGAAGGCTGACGTTTCGGGCCTAGACCCTTCTTCAGAAGTGGTTTTTTAAGTGTGGACAAGAGTATCTGGAATACACTCAATGTAACCAAATGGTCATTCACACAGTCAATATCATTCCAACTCTGCTGTGTGCAGAACAGCTCAAGTTGATTTAAATTCCCACTTCTATTGCAAGATGCAGCAAAAGTACATTGTGCTGACATATTATCCGAACAGAATTTTAAAAATGTCAGCCTTCTCAGGGGGATGTAAAGGATCCCAACGTGCTCTCTGAAGGGAAGTCCCTGATGATTCCTGATTGCTTATACAATATCTCACCAAAACTGAATCCAAAGCATTTTGAGATATCTTGAGAAGTAGAAAGGATTCTAAGTGAAATTTCATCAACTTAACAATATTTAGTTCAACCAGCTACATCAGAGTGAAAATGCTTGGAGGGAATAAAGACTGCATTTGAAGATAAATACGTCTTGGATATCACAAAAAAAACAGAATGGAGTGGTTGAGACGGTTAGCAAAGATGTATTTGTGGGAAGTTACATGGAGGAGAAAGGAACAGAAGAATTTATAGATAGGTCAAATGAAGTAAATAAACTGTCAAAAAATAAAGTTAGAAGAAAATTAAAAAAGTAGTATAGCATCCAGAATGAGCCACATGGCCAGTGTAATAAATTATATGTACATTGATATTCAGTTCTTTGTCTTTTACTCTCTAACACTGAAATCATACCGTGGGTACGAAGCATTTATCTTCTGTTGATGTACTGGAAGCATTTATGTCCACTAGCCCTCGCACTGACAGTAGCAGCAGTGTGTACCAGCTACAAGGTGGATTGCAGAAAATCACCAAGGTTGCTTCAATAGCACCTTCAAAACCTGCATCCTCCATCACTTAGAAGGAGGAGGGCAGCAGATGAATGGAAACATCACCACCTTCAGGTTCCCTTCAAAGTCACATAGCATCCTGATTTGGAAATACACTGTCCATTTACTGTTACTGGGTCAAAATCCTGGAATGCTGTCCCTCGCAGTGCGGTTGGTGTCCCTATACCACATGGACTGTAGCAGTTCAAGATAGCTCACCCCATCTTCTCCTTTGGCTACACCAGCATTTATTACCCATCTCACTGATGCTCACATCACAGGACAAAATCAGTTAAAAGCCCTGATGCCAGGCTTCTTGCATCAGCTACTGGTAAAAATAAAGAATGGGAGCACATCACTAATATATTTTTAATGCGCTGGGGTGGGGGTCTGGCAATGCTGGCAGTGGGTGATTTTGGGCTTACAGAATGCATGGGCATGGAGAGAAATGAAGTCCAGTCTAGTCAACATTAAAATAAAAAGTCAATTAATCAGCTTCTGAAAAGGAGAAACTACTCAGATACACTCATTGTAGGATCTACAGCACTTCTTTAAAAATTCATTCATAGGATGAGGGTCGGACCCGCATTTATTGCTCATCCTAGCTGCCCAGAGGGCAGTTGAGAGTTAACCACATTGCTGTGGGTCTGGAGTGACACGTAGGCCAAACTAGGTAAGGATGGCAATTCCTTCCCTAAAGGACATTAGTGAACCAGATGGGTGTTTCCAACAATCGACAATGGATTCATCCAGATATTTATTGAACTCAAACACCATCATCTGCTGTGGCGGGATTTGAACTCAGGTCCCCAGAACATTATTGGGCTCTCCTGGATTAACAGTTCAGTGATAATGACCACTAGGCTATTGCCTCCCCTGACTGTGATCACTTCATCTTCCCACTCATCTAACTGTTGCTGGTTCTCACAAAAACCTCTAGAAGGTTCTGAGCTTGGTCCTACTGGGCTGAAGCTCAGTGTCTGCAGTCATCAACACAATGAAACAGCACACTGGATGCACCATTGCATATCACCCCATAAAGCTCATCAATGCCAAACATAAAGAAAGCAGGTTATACATCACCATTTGATTCAGTAATTGACAGCTTCAAGTGTCAGAACACCAAATGTAAAAGCCTACTCACTCAATAGAAATCGTAGATGTTTGGTAGCAACAGGAAAATATCCTACAGTAAACTTCACCCAAAGGATAATTAACACAATTCTCTGTCATCCATTTCAAGAAAAATACTTGTTTCTTCTTTGTTTAACAGTAGCATTGATAAAAGCTGCACACTTGAGTAAAATTAAACTCTGGATCACTTATTTAAGACATTCAGACAGAGAGGTGTATAAGTAACGTTATTGCTGGCAAGATAGTTAACCCTTCATTGCAGAATTTCCACACGAGAATGGAAAATACTAACTACATCTTTATGCTCCAAATAGGTCTTCATGTCAAAAATGCCAGCATTGCTCTTATTTTTCTAGTTATATGAGATGATAGAAAAAATGTCCAAGAATTGCAAAGTGCAATAGTTCAATAAATAGTTTTTGATACAAGGACAGACACACAAACCCATTGAAGAAACAAATACTTTTCTTTATTATAGATGATTTTCAAAATGCCCAAGTTAAATTGGTTACTTAACACTCTGCTGCATGACCCAAGATTATTTTAATCTTTTCAACCCTCAATCATTGGCAATGAATTAGCAGCATGTAGTAAGTAGAGCAAGAATGTGGAGTTTTCAGTTCATTTAGAAGTTAACATATTAAGCTTACTCCTTGGCCAGCTGCACATTGGTAGGTTTGGCTCCTATTGGTATCCCATGCTTGTGCAGGGTGCTGATCAGGATTTCACGCATTTCGCCGTTGTAGGAATCAAAATCAAACACATTTCGAACCACATTTGCGAGTCCCTCTTTCGGGAATTTCTGGGGAGAGAGGTAGCACAAAAATAAAGTCTTGTAAATTTTCCTAGTGATGCATTAATTCTGAAAAGCTGTGAGAGCTTTGACCTTTGATTTAGTTGATACCACAACTTGAGTTATTTTCCAAGGAACAGACATGCATTATTTCTAGAAATTAGATATGCATTTGAATTAATGACCCATTGATTTTTAGTGAACCAATCAGCATCGTGATTAAAATTAGAAGCATTTACCTATTACAATATTAAGTGCTTAGTACAAACTAGGTCAATCTGACAATATGGACTCTGTTGAGATACAGTGCAGATAAAATATCTTGGTAACATAATTTGGATCTGGATCAATAAAATGACAGCCCTAAGATCACTGAGAATGAAAATAAAACAGCCCCTGCATTTCCGAGCTGCACAGGGACATTTATTTCAGATAATAATTTTTGGGCAGAATTTATGGGCAATTTTTTTTAAACATGTTACATACCTGGCCTGCTATTCATTCATTAACTAGTCAAGAACCAATTCTGCAATCCCAAACTCAACCGAATTACAATGTCCTCCTCTTCCCACTTGGATTTTTCAATAAACATTTTCTTACTTTCCGTTCAGTCTCTTTTTCCACATTCACTCTTAATCTACTTGTATAGGATCCCCTTTTTATTTATCTCATCAGATCTAATTGGATTCTAATTCATTCTATCTTTTTCGTTGAGGAGATTCTCAGTGCAACATTAACGAGGCATCCATATTTTGCACAATGTCTGCTGGCATTTACAGTAATTTGTGATGCAAATATAGTTCGATATGAAAGGTGAGAGAAATAGTTCAATTCGCGCCGTTCATCATTCAATGTGTCACTGCAGTTATTTTTGGGAAACATATTTGATGAAACATATGCCGTCAACATTGATATTCAACCAGATATGCAACAGAACGAGCTTCGTTTGATGGTAACACACGCTGACGAATGTGAAGGTCATGCACCTCAAACTCCATGCCAGGATTCAAGCATATATTCTAGGTTGCCACATCAGTGCCGTGGTCGGGGAGTCCTGCATTACCAGATGTATTGTCTTTTGATAAGACATGAAATCAGAGTCGGTCTGCCCTCTTTTGTGCGTGCAGAAGACTGAATGGAGTCATGTGAAGATACATATGGGCATACTTCCAGGGTCCTAGCTGACATGCCTCTCTTCTCCAGTATCACCAACACTGTCATTTATCTCATTCCTGATTGTAAAACTTGCTTCATGACTGCATTAAGTGGTCAGCATACCTTGCTGACCACTTAATAAAAATGGCGGCATTGAAAACTTATTGGTCTTTTTGTTTAGTGGTCAAGACCAGGGGATGTTCTGAGAGTATATGAAAATGCTGCATGAGTGCAAGTTCATTCTTCATAAGGATTTTAACCAAATTTGCACCTGAAGGTACTCAAGCATCACTCTAACTATTTCCACTAAGGGTAAAACTAATGTATGTACTTGAGGTTACTAAAGAAGCTCACATGTGGAGTGTTTGTCAACAGAGTTGCTTCTGTTTGCAGTTGAAAACCAACACTTGAAATTGCAGTCATAGTGTCAGCTGAAACATATCTGACGTAACAACAATAAGTTCACGCATATAGCATTTTGAGACATTTTATTACATTAAAGATGCTTTACAATAGTAGTGTAAAGCAAAATATCTTACTGAGTAACAAAGATGTCAGGAGATATGACCAGCAATTTTTGTAAAGAAGTAGGTTATAATGCCTTAAAACAAAAAATGAGATAAAGGTGTTTTAGAAGGCAAATACTGAGTCACATTTAAAAAGGTGAGCTAAAAAAAAATCTAACAGTTGATTTAAATCTCAGAGCCTCTGCAGAAACATTATAAATTACACGTCAACTCCCAACAAAAACACTTTTTTTTTAAAAAGGAGGATTAATGCAGAACATGACACCAAGAAAATTAACTGCTCTTCAGCAAATAGTGCCCAGGGAATCTCTGAAACCATCTGCAAACTCATCCAAACAACAGCACTTCCAATACTTCGAACTGTGAGATTGACTTCGTTTGTGGGTGAATTGTTGGAGGTTATTACAAAGGATAGGATTTATGGACATTTAGAGAGGCAAAAATTGATTAGGGGATAGTTAGCATGGTTTTGTGTGAGGAAAATTGTGTCCCACAAACTTGACTGAATTTTTTGAGGAAGTTACCAAAAAGATTGATGATGGCAGAACAGCAGACCTTGTCTACGTTGATTTTAGTAAAGCCTTCAACAAGGTTCCACTCAGTAGACTAATTAGTAAAGTTGTAACACGGGATTCAGGGTGAGCTTGCCAATTGGATACGTAATTGGTTTAACAGCAGGAGACAGAGTGTGCTGGTGCCGGGTTCCTTTTCGAACTGGAGGCCTGTCATCAGTGGTGTTCCACAGGGATCAGTTCTGGATCCTCTTCTGTTTGTCATTTATATAAATGATTTGGATGAGAATATAGAAGGTATGGTTAGTAAGTTTGCAGATTACACCAAAATTGGTGGCATAGTAGACAGTGAATGTTTTCTAAGATTACAGACATCTTGCTCAAATGGATCAAAATGGGCTGCAAAATGGCAGATGGAGTTCAATCTGGATAAATGTGAGGTAGTGCATTTTGTTACAACAATTAATGGTAGGGCCTTAGGTAGTGTTATAGAACAGAGGGACCTAGGGGTGCAGGTACACAATTCTTTGAAGTTTGCATCATATACAGACAGGGCGGTTAAAAAGGTATTTGGCATGTTCGCCTTCATTGCTCAGTCCTTTGAGTACAGGAGTTGAGAAGTCATGTTGAGGTATACAGGACATTGCTGTGGGCTCTTCTGGAATACTGTGTCCATTTCTGGTTGCCCAGTTATAGGAAGGATATTATTACGCTGGAGAGGGTTCAGAAGAGATTTAAAAGGATGTTGCTGGGTTTGGAAGGTTTGAGTTATAAAGAAAAGCTGGATAGGCTGGGACTTCTTTGGTGGCGCGAAGGAGGTTGAGAGGTGACTTGATTGAAGTTTATAAAATAATGACAGGTATAGATAGAGTTAATAGTAATTGTCTTTTCCCTAGGATGGGGAATTTCAAGACTAGGGGGCACATTTTTAAGGTGAGAGGAGTGAAACTTAAAAAGGACAAGAGGGGCAAATTTTTTACACAAAGGGTGGTTTGCTTGTGGAGTGAACTTCCTGAGGAGGTGATGGATGTGGACACAATTATAACGTTTAAAAGACATTTGGATAAGCACATGAATAGGAAAGGTTTAGACAGATATGGGCCAGGAGCAGTCAGGTGGGACTAGTTTAGATTGGGATTATGTTCAGCATGGACTGGTTGGATCAAAGGGTTTGTTTCCCTGTTATATGATTCTGTGGCTTCCTCAGTACTGCACTGAAATATCAGCCTACATCACATTATCATAGCTCTGGACAGGCTTAAACCCATAGCTTTATGATTAAAGGTGACAGAGTGATGAATGGTATTGAAGTAGATCAGCAGATATCAAGTAAAACTTACAACTGTCATTCTTTTGGTTGCCGCTCCGAACAGCTTCTTTTAAGGCTTTAATTTATGCTTTCATGCTAAAAGCACAATTTTTATTCATTCATTTGGTGTGGATGTTACTGGTTGGGCCACCGTTCATTGCTTATCACTAATTGCCTTAAAAAAGATCGCAATGACTGACGCTCTTGAACTGCTGCAGTCCTTGAGGTGTAGATAGACCCACAATGCTGTTCGGGAGGGAGTTCCACGATTTTGACTCAGCGACACTGAAGAAACAGCAATATATTTCAAAGTCAGGATGATGTGTGGCTTAGAGGGAAACTTGGAGGCAGTGGCGTTCCTATGTATCAGCTACACTTGTCCTTCTTTGATAGCTGAGATCATAGGTTTGGAAGGTGTTGTTTTGGGGGTCCTTATTGTTGTACGATTAGAAACTCAATGCCTTCTGAGAGGTTGAAAAAGGGCAGATTTCCTCTCAGATTTCTTGGGTGCAGAGCAGAGGAAAATGGAATGACGATTGACAGCAAATTCAAGGAATCCAAAAGGAATCCAAGGAATCCTTTTCTGAAGAAGGGTCTAGGCCCGAAACGTCAGCCTTCCTGCTCCTCTGATGCTTCTTGGCCTGCTATGTTCATCCAGCCCTTGTTATCTCAGATTCTCCAGCATCTGCAGTTCCTACTATCTCTGAATCCAAAATAATGTCCCGTTTTCCATAAGCAACTGATTTTTTTCAAGAATTTAGAAACATAAGCATAGGGATTTTCCATTCAGTCTCTTGGGCGATTCAAATTGTTGATCTATATCAAATCCTTACCCTTGCCAAATAATTTCTCAGTCTGAGTTTTAAAAGTTCCAATTAAATTGCCATCCACAGCCTTTCAGGACACAGAGTTCAAAACTTTCACTGTCCTTGGTGAGAAAAAGTGCTTCCTGATTTCCTTTCTAAATGGCTAAGCTCTCATGTTAAGGTTATACTCCCTTGATTTGAATTCCAACACAGGAGAAAGTATGCTCTTTCAATTTAATCTATCAAATGCTTTGAAAATTTTGAAACACCTAAATCACCTTGCTACATAATATTATAAACTCCAGGAACGACAAGACAAATTTACAGAACATATCCTCAGAATTTTAATGCTGAGGGCCAGTGTCATGTTGTTGGCATTGAGTTATGTCTCCTCCAATGCTAATGCGTCATGTCTTATGACCAATGCTTGAAATGGTTTGCTCTTGTGGATGAAGCTAAAACCAGGGGGTCACTGTTTTAAAATAAGGTTCAAAGATTTGTCAAAGGTCTGTAGCTCGGATTGTGGGTGAGGTTGTTGACTTGCTCACCGAGCTGGCTTGTTCTCATTCAGACGTTTCGTCACCATGCCAGGTGACGTCATCAGTGGAGTGTCCGATGAACCGGTGTTATTCTACTCTGCCTGGAATTTATACTGTTTGGTCCGTTATGGTGCATAGTGTCATTTCCGGTTTTGATCTGTGTGGGTTTGTATATGGGGTCCAATTCTATGTTTTTGTTGATTGCATTATGGGTGGAGAACCATGCGTCTAGGAATTCCTGTGGGTATCTGTGTTTGGCTGGGGCTACTATGATTACCTTGTCCCAGTTGAACCTTCATTGTGCCAATACCAGTGTACCAATATTATGGAGAGTTCGTTGTGCCGTTTTACTGCTAGTTGCTGTTCAAAATAAGGTGTTTAATATTTTCAGTTCAAATATTCACACCCCTGCTGTTCAGCTACCTGGGAGTCAATCATATACCTGTTGGCAGACATGAGGCCTCTTTCACTGATAATTAATCACTGGTCTACAGACCAATCAGCAACTTGCTGCCAGCCAAATCTCCATTAACACGCAGTTCCCCAACTCTAGTTTCTTGAGAAGTAGGCTGCCACTCCTGCTTGAACAAGCAGCTGTGTAAACAGCACATATAATGAGGGCCAGGCAACTTGCTTTTATACAGTGTAGCAATTCTCTAATTTCTTTTAGTTTTAGACAGTTAGTCTTTACACCTTGTCTAATACCTCAGGTTCTCATCACCAACAAGAGCTTTCATGCCCTCAGTTTCCCTTTTTAATGTTTAAAAATCTAGTCTTAGACTCACTCTTTCTCCATTCAAATTGGATATACAATTCCATCATATTATCATCATTGTCGCCTTGAAGTGATTTTAAGCTCAGCTGCGGGAAGTACAGAAAACCTTCAGCCTTTTTATCATGACTCACAAGAGAGAAACAACACTAAAGTAAGATATTACATAAGGAAATATGTGGGGTCAAACTAAGAGGAAGTGCAATCAGGTCTAAATCAAGTTTATAATGCAAGCATATGAACACATAAGACCAGAAGACACAGGAACAGAATTATAAGAAGAAGAAAAAAAAAAGAAGAGTACCTCCACCGAGTATTTAAGGACAATGGATGCCCGAACAACTGGATCCGACGATGCCTATCACACGAACAACAACGGGAAGATACTGCACTCCCTAACACACTCATCATGCTACCCTACATCGAGAACATATCCAAACTGACCACAAGACTCCTACGACCATTAGGCATCAGAGTAGCACACAAACTCACATCAACCCTACGCCAACTGCTAATAAAAATCAAAGACCCCTTACCCACCGTGGACAGAACCAATGTAATATACAAAATCCCATGCAAGGACTGCAACAAACATTACATTGGACAGACAGGAAGAAAATTGTTCGCAAGGGTACATAAACACCAACTAGCAACAAAAAGACACAACCAGTACTCACGCATCTCCATTCACACGGATAAGGAGAACCACCAGTTCGATTGGAACAACACCGGGATCCTAGGACAGGCCAAACAGAGACAAGCATGGGAATTCCTAGAGGCCTGGCTCTCCACCAAGAAGGCCATCAACAAATACTTAGAACTACAGCCTATATATACACACTACTGCGAAGGAAAACCGGAAATGAGGTAATCAATTCTAAGGAACCCAGAGTTTAAATACCAGGTAAGAAAACACAACAGCGCTTTATCAGAGGCTGCACTGATGATGTTACCCAGTAGGGTAATGAAACGTCTGTGAACTAACAAACCAGCTCGGCGAGCGAACCAACCACAGCATCCACAACCCAAACTACAAATCTACTCAAGAACCTTAGAGAACAGAATTAGGCCGTTCGGCCCATTGAGTTTGCTCCACCATATGATCATGACAGATATGTTTTTCAACCCCAGGAGTGTAATAAGTAAGACTGGTGAGCTGCAGGTGCAGACAGACATGTGGAGATATGATGTTGCAGTAATAATAAAGTCCAAGCTCAAAAAAAGGGCAGCACTGAATACTAAATATTCAAGTATACAACGATTTCAAAACTAAAACATGGGCATGATGCCAGCATTGATTAAGGAGCATAATACAGTGCCAGAGGGAAAGATTTTCCAGAGGGGTCATTGACAGAATCTACTTAGTGGGATCTAAGAAGCAAGACAAGTGCCATCACACTTCCGGGTGTATTCCACAGAATCCCAAAAGGAGGCGAGGAAATTACAGAAGAAGAAATTTGCAAGAGAATTACAGAAAGGTGCAAAGACTTTGGGGTTTACCTACATTGTTGACTTTAATTATCTGAATATAGACTGGGATACAAATTGTGGAAAAGATGCGACCAGCTGGATTGTTGGGGCGGTTTCTGGAGTGTGTTCAGGATAATTTTCTACAGTAGTGCTTCTACTCCAATGAGAAAGGAGGCATTGGTGGACCTGTTTCTGAGGAAGGCGATAGCCTAGTGGCATTATCACTGGACTGTTAATCCAGAGGCCCAGATAACATTCTGGGGATCCGGGTTCGAATCCCGCCATGGCAGATGGTGGAATTTGAATTCAATACAAATATCTGGAATTATGAATCTAATGATGACCATGAATCCATTATCGACTGTCAGGAAGAACCCATCTGGTTCACTACCTGGTCTGGCCTACATGTGACTCCAGACTCACAGCAATGTGGTTGACTCTGAACTGCCCTCTGGGCAATTAGGGATGGTCAATGAATGCTGCCAAGCCAGCGCTGCCTTCATCCCATTAATGAATTAAAAAAAAGAATAAGGTGGCTCAAGTGGATGATGTGTCTGGAGGGGAACATTTAGGGGACAATGATCACAGCACCATGCTATGGAAAAGGACAATGACCAATCCAGAACATAAAATAATTCATTCTGGGAGGGCCAATGTTTAATGGGACGAGGGCAAATCTGGCCCAGGGAAACTGGAATCATAGACTGTGGGCAATAACTATTATGGAACTGAATAATGAATTGCCTTGAAACAGGAGATGGTTTGGGTTCAACCGAGATATATTTCCACAAGGAGGAAAGGTGGAAAAGATAGATCCAGAACTCTCTGGTTAACACAATAGAGAGAGAGAGAGTAAAATGGTTCAGAAAGAGGGTATTTATGACAGACGTCAGAGATAATACAACCAAGTAGGCTGAAAGTCATAAGTTCAGATGGGAAAGGGAGAAAATAATAACAGAGGCAAAAAGACAATATAAGATAAGTTTGGCAGAGAGTACAAAAGGGAATCTAAAATCTTTGATAGAAATAGAAATGATAAAACGATGGTCGGCAGAGAAGTGGGGTCCATCAGAGAACAAAAGGGGATTTATCCATGGAGGCAGAAGGCATGGTTGAAGATGAAAATTAAATTAAACTAGAAAGGTAACTCAACTAGAAACAGTGCAGAAAAGATTTACTAGGATGCTATCTGGACTGGAAGGTTTCAGTTATAAAAAGAAACTGGATAGGCTGGAACTGTTTTCCTTGGAGCGTAGGAGACTGAGGGGGTGACCTTATATAGGTTTATAAAATTTTGAGAGGCATAGATAAAGTAGATAGCCAACAGTTTTTCTCCATGGTAAGGGAGCCTAGAACTAGAGGGCATAGGTTTAAGGTGTGAGGGGAGAGATACAAAAGGGTCCAGAGGGACAATTTTTTTTCGTACGGAGGATGTTCAGTGTATGGAATGGGGTGGTGGTGGAAGCGACTATAATTTTGTCATTTAAGAAATATTTGGACAGTACACGGATAGGATAAATATGGAGGGATATGGACCAAATGCAGGGAAATGGGACCAGATTAATTGTGAAAACCGGGCAGCATAGACAAGTTGGGCTGAAGAGCCTATTTCCATGCTGTAAATCTCTATGACTCTATCGCTAAATGAGTTCTTTTACCAAGGAAGAAGTAGTGTCAAAGCCATAGTGAAGGAGGAGTTGTTGAGACACCAGATGGGATAAATGTTAATAAAGAGGAGTCATATGAATACCTGATTGTACTTAAAAGCTGGCTCAGTGAATTGTATTAAACTATAAGATTATAAGAAATAGGAACAGGATTAGGCTATTCGGCCCCTTGAACTTACTCTGCCATTCAATAGGATCATGGCTGATCCAACGTGCCTCTTATCCACTTTGCTGCTCTTTCTCCCTTAACCCTTGAAATAACGGCCAACGTTCCATAATTCTTCCCAATTACCTGCTGTTCCCGGGTGCCAGCTTTCGGTGTTTTATGCACAAGTGCCCCCAAGTCCATTAATGTTGCAGCTTTCTACAGTTTTTATGCATTTAAATAATATTCTAGTCTTTTATTGTCTATTCCAAAATGAACAACTTCACATTTTCCCGCATCATAATCTGGTCGTCAACTTTTTGCCCACTTATTTATCCTATCAATATCTCTCTGTAAACTGTTTGTATCCCTTCCGCAATCTCCCTTTCCACCTATTTTTGTGCTGTCTGCAAATTTGGCTACAGTCCATTCACTTCCTCCATCCAAATACTGCCAACAGTTGCAGACCCAGCAATGATCCCTTTGAAACCGCATGATTCACCAACCTGAAAAATAAACCCTTATCCACACTCACTGTTTCCTGTCTATGAACCAATTGTCTATCCATGCCAACACACTACTTTCATTATCATGGGCTCTTATTTTATGACTTAACCCTTTGTGATGTACCTTGTTTAACACCTTCTGTAACAAAGACAGCACAGCACAGGAACAGGCTCTTTGGCCCAACAAGCCAGTGCCAACACATGATGCCTTTCTAAACTAAAAACCTTTTGCCTCTATGTGGTCCGTATCCCTCTATCCCCATCTATTCATTTATCTGTCAAGATGCCGCTTAAATGCTGCTATTGTATCTGCTTCTCTCACCTTCTTTAACTGCAGATTCCACGCATTTATCACCTTTTGTGGCAAAAACTTGCCTCTCACATTTCCTTTAAACTTAAATTTCTCTTTATCTTAAACCTACGTCTCCTAGCAATTGACGTTTCTACCCTGGGGAAAAAGACTCCAACTATCCATTCTATCCATACTTCTCATAATTTTGATAAACTTTTATCGGGTCACCCCTCAGCTTATGACATTCAAGTGAAAACAAACCAAGTTTGTCCAATCTTTTCTCATAACTAATACCCTCCAGACCAGGCAACATCCTGGTAAGCCATTTCTGAACCCTCTCCAAAGCCTCCACATCCTTCTGGTAGTGTAGTGACTAGAACTATTCACAATATTCCAGATGTGGCCTAACTAAAATTCTACACAGTTGCAACATGACTCGCCAACATTTATACTCTATGCCCCAAGTGATGAAGGCACACATGCCATACATCTTCTTGGCCACCATCTTGACTTCTGTTACCACTTTCAGGGAACTGCAGACCTATACACCTAGATCCTTAATAATTGATTCCAATGATTTTCCAACAATAGATGTTAGGTTAATCAGACAGTAGTTAGCTGCTTTTTGCTCCACTCCCTTTTTGAATAGGGGCATTGCAGTATTTCTGCAGAATCGCAGGACTTTTGGAAACTTCCATACAATGTATCCACCATCTTTGTAGCTACCTCTTTTGGAATCATCAGGAGCAGGGGACTTCTTTGCCTTTAGCCCCATTAGTCTGTCTAATACTACTTCTTTAGTGATGGTAATGGTACTTAATCCCTCCCCCGCAGTCATTAGCATTAATGGAACGTTCAAAGAATCTTCCACTGTAAACACTGATGCAAAATATCTGTTTAATTCCTCTGTCATTTCTATATTCCCCAAAATCTCCCCAGATTCATTTTTTAAAGGGTCTATCTTCACTTTGACCTTGCTCTTCCTTTTCATATATTTAAAAAGACTCTTAAAAAGAGGTTGAGAGGTGACCTTAGGGGTATTATAAAATAATGAGTGGTATAGATAAGGTGAATAGCAGGTGCCTTTCCCCTAGGATGGGGGATTTCATGATATTTTTAAGGTGAGAAGGGAAAGATTTAAAAAAGACGAGGGGCAATTTTTTTAATATAAAGAGTGGTTCATGTTTGGAATGAACTTCCAGAGGAAGTGGTGGATGTGGGTACATTGACAAATTTTAAAAGGCATTTAGGTAAGTACATGAATTAGAAATGTTTGGAGGGATATAGGCCAAGCGCAGATAAGTAGACTGGTTTAGATTGGGATTATGTTTGGAACCTAACGGTCTGTTTCCATGCTCTGTGACTCTCTGCTCTACCACTTTCTGATGAAAATTTTCTCCTCTCAGAGAAGAAATTATTTGAGGGGTCACAACCCTGCATTTCTTTGAAATAAAACCATGGGTCTCTTATCCATTTGAGAGGACACCTCAGGTTAACATTTTATTTGAAAAATGGCACCTGTGACAGTGTAGCTCTCCTTCAGTACTGTATTGGAGTACCAGCTCAGATTTTTGCATTCAAAGTCTATTGAAGAACAATGGTATTAGCAGACAATGACTAAAGCTCTCAGAATTTGTAAAAAGTTTCTGGTTTGTTTAATTATAAAGAATGCTTAAAACCCAGACAGGTTCTTCACAGCGTTAAACTGGTATTCACCTGAGCTCACATACCTGGAGATGTTTTACAATGTTAACAACCTCCCTTGTTGAATAAGGGTAGGTTATTATTCCTTGATCAGCCATATTTCTCAACTCGCCAAAGGCAGACACAAGCTTTTGAAGAACTGACTCAGGCACATCAGGGCCATACTGCCGAAGCATGGCAAGCTCAGACCGGGGCTTGGGATTATCAACTGCATTGCAGCTAAAAATATCACCTGTTGAAAAAGAAATAAAATGTAGAACATAGAATAGTACTATACAGAATAGCCCTTTTGGCCCACCATGACGCCATTCTAAATGAATTTCATCTGCCTGTATGTGGTCCGTATCCCTCTATTCTGTCTGTTCATTTGTCTGTCCAGATGCCTCTTAAGTGTTGCTATCATATCTGCTTCTACCGCCTCCTATGACAGCACACCCCAGTACCTGTTACCCTCTGCATAAAAAAATTATCTTGTACATCTCCTTTAAATTTTTGCCCTCTCACTTTAAACCTATGCCCCCTAGTATCTGACTTAAAACAACTTAGTACATCAAATTGCTTGGAAAGAACTGGAAAATCCACTTATACAAACTACACTTTGAGAAATAATTTTACAGGTTCCTCTCCCAAAGTGAAGTCTTGCCAGTTTGATTGAAGGTATCTGAACTGGTCCTATATATTACCTAGTTTATGTTCCCAACTGCGAAAGCAGCCTCATAAAATTACTCCTAGAACGCTCATGTTATTTCATACAATCATTAATCTAAAATGTGGTTATTATTGCTTTGTAACCAGAGTGCACTAGTCTGATATACACGATGAATTTTAAAATGGAAACAGCAGCTCCACTGTATCCATTGTAGAGATGAACACCAGCTCATAACCTCAAATCACTACAATGCTAATAGCGAGAGCCACTATAATCAATAAAACTAAACATCCATGGAACAATCAGTACAAATACTGAGATGCGACATGGCCATCTACTAACTTTAGTAAAAAAGGGTTTCTTTGAAGTTTTTTTTTGCTAATAGGATGTGGGGGTCACTGGTTGGGCCAGTATGTATTGCTCATCTCTAATTGGTTGGAGAAAGTGATGGTGAGCTGCCTTATTAAACCGCTGCAGACCTTGAAGTGTGGGGATACACACAGCGCTACGGGGGGCT